>NC_090939.1:429004506-429307537 GCF_040938575.1 Ambystoma mexicanum | reverse complement strand
AAATAGGAAAACACCTCTTTTATACATTAAAACGCTGTACTTCCTACTACACATGAAGAAAAAGCAGTGCATAGTAGAATTGTAAAACTCTATTTGTGAAAATAAATAAGTTATATAGCAAGAAGAAAATGTGGTGTTGATTATTGGGTATACATGCATTTCGCCGACCTATTTTTGGTCGTGGTACTTTTCATCGCCAGATTTTACATCGCCAGAAACCCCTTTTTTATTTTTTATTTTGGGGGGTGTTTTGTTGGGGTTGGGGTATTATTAAAATAGTAAGTGGAGGGTCTGGTGGGGGGAACCCGCCCAGAATAAAAAAAAAACAAATACAGGTTTTCTGGCGATGTAAAATCCGGCGATGAAAAGTGCCACGACCAAAAATAGGCCGGCGAAATCACGTAGAACCGATTATTGATAGGTACTGTAAATATAACAGCA
The DNA here is from genome assembly GCF_040938575.1 of Ambystoma mexicanum. Lineage (NCBI taxonomy): Eukaryota > Metazoa > Chordata > Amphibia > Caudata > Ambystomatidae > Ambystoma > Ambystoma mexicanum. The sequence goes on along the minus strand of NC_090939.1, from coordinate 429,307,096 downwards.
CTTGTAAAGTAAACCCTCTTGTCATTTTATAAGCTCATATTATGTGCTTCACATAGAGCACCTTTGTATTTTAAGCAAGAAGAAATGGAGAAATTAAGAAATCATTTAAAGTTATTTACAAAGAATGGCTTTTGCACTGTCAATACAATGGATGTAAACAAGTATTTCATCGATAGGTAATCATTATTTTTCTAATGTTGCTTTGCCAATGCTGATTTCTCGAGCTAACCTGACAACAACCTCATTTGCGTTTAGCACTGCATACATCGTAGGGTGGGGATAGCTGGAGATTATCTGGCCATCAGTAGAAAACAGACCATCACATTAAAGCCATTAAAAGTAATAATTCTATTCCCAATAAGAAAGACCCATCTGTTCACAGCATCCAATTAAAAAAAATATGAATTTCTCCTACCCACATGGGCATATTTTAAGAGAACATATTTTTTAAAATACAGTGAGATACATTCCAACAGAGCTAAGACCGCAGTGTTTCAATAGATGCAATCTAAAATATTTACATGCTAGGAGCGTGTCATTTCCAGACCCAGAATCAAAAGGCTAAAAATGCTCTTAAAGACGTCACCTCTTGAACTAGACCTCAAAACCAATCGTCCATCTACAAACAATTATAAAGATTTTTGAAACAAAAGAGTGCTGTAATCACCCATTTAATCAATGACTAAAGGTTCTACAAATGGGCTTCTGAGAGCAGGTACATGGCACAGCAATGGGTTCAGCAGTAACTTGCCAATTTGTACGTAGAAAGCCTTGAGAAGAACACAATCTTGTCTGATGCTAATCCTTTTCAGCATCATATTTGATTGTGGAAAAGGTATATCGACAAAATACTGTTAATTTGGGAGGCCGATACTATGAAGTTTGAAACATGTTTTATCTGGCTCAACCAACAGAATCCATACTTGAAATTCACTAACAACCTGAGCAATAGTGACATTAATGTTTTGGATCTTACGATTTATGTAGATCAGGTGAGCAACGAACTGAAGGTTAAACTATTCCACAAAACAACAGATGTGAATTCTCTGGTCTGTTTCATTAGCTTTCACCCCAACCATACAAGAGGTATCTTGTCTGTAGGACGATTCCTGCATTTCAAATGCAACAGTACGAACAAAGAAGAATTTAAAAAAGAGGCTACCAACCTAAGTCGCAATCTACTAGCAAGAGGATTTCCTAATAAGATAATTAGGAAAGCATTGAAAAGAGCTTGCAATAATCACAGGGGAGCATTACTGGAATACAAGAAAAAATTAATCGACAATGACAACATCAAAGTTGTCCGTACTTTCAATATGTTGTCCAACCAATCCAAGAAATAATTGACAACAACTGGCACTTGTTAGCCAAAGGAGAGAATACATTAAAACAACACATTTGTACCTAGAAACGGTGTAAACACTTGTAACACTGACAGAGACATGGGGGATACTGAGACCCACAGGGCATAGTCCATGTGGTATGTGCAAGTGTTGTGCACAGACTAGAAGAATGTATGAGGTTGACATAGGTCTGAGAAAACCCTGGCAACAACACAATTTTACCAATTGCAACAGCAGTTGGGTTATTTATGCCATCTGGTGCCCTTGCCAAAACATCTATATAGGGAAAACTGACAGAAAGGTGAAAACAAGGATCACAGAACATAGAAGCTGTATTAGAATATCTATACTGACAGCCCCTATGGTGGGTCATTTTATAGGCATTGGACACACCTGCCACGTATTGAAATGGAGGATCCAGACAAAATTGATTTCAGCGCAAAATAACATAGCAGTATCTAGGTTGGAATTGCGCTTGCTTTTTTTAACCAGGAGTCATGAACTTGGGTTGAAAGAAAAAATTGATTGGCACTTAATCTCTTGAGCTTTGTTGATTTCAGGAGGTATGTTTACCAATACTATGTTACCATCCACATGTGAGAAATGCGCGCTCACACCGGCAATAGAGGTTCATGCGTACCTACTATGTGCGATGAGCATCTAGTGTACATTATTATGTAACTAGGTCAAAATGGCTGCGTGCTTCATGCATGAAAGGATAGTGCCTGAACCCACGTGATTTCTAGGGTTGTCATTTTAAATCAGTGATCGCATGACATACAGTCATTAGCGAGTCTGTCAGCTATATGGAAGAACTTTATTCTGAGATCACAGAGGCAGCAAAAGGTGAGCCAAGATGGTTCCGCCACCATATGAAGATAATGGTTACTTCAGTGATGATCGATAATGAAATGAGGCATTTGCCATGTTCAATATCCACAGCTATTAGTGTGTCTCATGTATTACGCATTACTATTTGAATATGTAGCAAGTGTGATATGTATGCTATATACAGTACATAGGGTAAGTCACCGGTGTAGTAACAAAGCTTTTCTGGTTGACCTACAGCCCAGAAAGAACGTCATGTCCTGCGTTGGAATACATAACAAAACAGAACAAGTTGTACCTTCCATGAAGTAGTTCCTTTTAATAAGATCTACGCTACTGAATGCATGATCCCAAGTAAGTATGCTGCGTTACGTTGAGCGGACTTGGTGTGAGACAGCTTGACAGATAGAGGGCCTCATTACGACGTTGGCAGTAGCAGACATGCAGAGTCGTTTTTTTACCAGCGCCCAGGAATGGGCAATTACCGGCTCATTACGGCCCCGCCGGACCTGGTAATTGCCCATTCCCGGGCGCCAGTAAAAAATGCTCCCCATTCCCATTTGAGCCCTACAGGGGAATGGGGAGACCAGATGCACCGGCACCATTCAGAATGGTGCCCGTGCATCCGACATGGTCTGCTCACGGGTGCCGGTCCACCCACCAGGTCAGGTCAGACCTGGCGGGCTGTAATGCACCCATGAGCATAACTCGTAGTTTGCTGGTACGGTAAAAATGGTACCGGCAAGCTTACAAGTCCCATTTTTACTCTACCGGCAAACTTGTAATAAGGTCCAGTGTCTATAATACTGATCTGTACATTACACTGAGCGTTATTGATAGTGAAACAACTTTGTGCATCTTGTTACAGTGCCATAATGGTTAAGATGACCTTTAACATTCGAATACTAGCATCACTTGACTCATCAGATATATATCACCACCAAATGAATGAACCAACATTTAATTATGCAAGTAAGTGCGGTTCACTTTTCATATTAAGTACAGAGGTAGTTTGGCCAATGCCTGCTTGCTAGTTCTTGCCCCTTGGCATATGTAAAGGCATTTACCAACCTGGGCTGCTCTGGCTTTTGTTTTCTCAGGAGATATACATAATGCCTTAACTCTCAACTGCTTACCAGACTTATCAGCCCATTAACTGCCTAAGGTACGCAATCACTATAGACTATAGTTTTAGGTCCATATACTTATTGCTTGTTGCACAATAGGAACAGCACCATTAATATATCTTTTTGTGTGTTTTCATGATACAGGAAGCTATGCTTTGCAGTTCCAAACTAGTCTGTAATTCACAGACATTACTATACAAAAGTTACAAAAGGAAGTCTTTTCGCCCAGGAAGAATTTCCTGATATTTAAATATATTTAGAGAAAAGAAACATGTTGGGTTGGTAATTTACACACCTATTGGAAAGGAGCATATCACTATGAGCTAATAGTGTGTTAGAGATTGTGCAGATCACGTGTTAGTCCCCAGCATGACTCATTGTTTAGTGTGATCGATTTGTCTTGTTTTTGTTTGAGTTCTTCTTTTGGTTATGATGTTTAGCTAACCTGATCTATTAATTACTTTACTTTTCATCCAAATTATTGGTACACTCAAACTAGCGTCCAGATGCACACGTCACTTTATGTATTACACTTTTAACTTGCCTAGGTTCTGAAAGTATGTTTTTAAGGCTGTACTGAATTTGTTAATATAATGTATTTTTCTATGAAAATTGGTAATAGGGTTATTGAATTATGTATCCTTGCTGGAGTGGCATTATATTCTTGTATCATGAACACTGGTTTACAAACACATGCTCATGGTCTCTTGGAATAGAGTTTGTCTTATTTGTTACCAGGGATGACCTTGTAGCATTATACCCTGGAGTCCCTCATTTTGTTTTAAGAACCTCTAAGAGCTTTTTACATAACTTACCATGGTAGTACATGGTTTCAAGAAAATGAAACTGATTTGAATTAGCTTTATAAATGCATATACATATAATAGTGGTTACAACCCCACAGCCACATGACTTGGAAAACAAAGGTGCTTTGGAACTATGTGTTTCTCCTCTACAAAATGTGCCTACACATGATATTTGTAGATACATGAAAAATGTATACACCTCTGCATTTATAAGGATCATGGGAACTCAGAAATGCATGTTTAATTGAGGAATCATGTTGCTACTACATTGTATGGAACACATATGAGATCGACATTGCCCAACATGTGCAGCCTCTACCATCTGACATGTTCACAAATATGATAAAACAATCAAAATTAAGAGGTGTTTTCCCTGTCTGTGTCAGCCTGTTAGGTTGAGCAATAGTATGATTCCACCAATCAAAAAGGGTGATGTCAAGATTACATAGTGTGGGAATACTCTCAAATTATGTGGGAACACACAGGAAATTAGAGGTCTAGGATTTTGATGGCTGAAGAAAATGGGAACCACTGCTCTGAAGTAGCCTGAAACAGATTTACCTGAGGCAGAGATGGTCATATAGAGGAAGGAGAAAGAAACCAGAAGTGGACTAGTGGATTTAGAGATTGTTTGAAAACTTGGGTGATTCATGGTGATAGGGGTATGAATATTCCTGATGTATTAATTGCCTATAGGTGGTTGTGAGAAACCTGAAGGTGTCTCTCGCCCACTAGTCCCCGGGGATCCGTCATCCAGGTGGCTAGGACACGGCCATCTCTTTTGTATCCAGTTCCTGGTGGTGGATCAGAGCGGGAGGATCAGCTGAATGGGGGGACTTTGGGGAGGGGAAGTCGGACACCGGATGGCAAGACATGGTATCCCCTACCCTATAACAGCTTTACCCCATCCTACCAGGTAGGATACGTGGGGATTCAACCCCCACCCCCTTTCCGACACAAACACTCTCACGGATAACTGACTGTGAGGGAAAACAGACTGAGACCCGAGCCGTATACCTGTCCCAACAAGGTGGTCAGGCAGGGTTAGGCAATTACTGATCATTACACACACCTGACTTCCATCACACTTCCCCACACAGATAAAAGGCAGAGCATGAGAACACACTCTGAGCAAGGCAAATCACATGAGGAAGCAGCAGTTCAGAGATGGCAGTTTGATACAAGGCAAAAGAGGGTGAAACTGAAAATGAATACAAGGGAAGGGCCCTTGACCTTTTCACCAAAAGACAGTAAACTTTATGAGCCTTTGAGAATAGAAAACGTAAGATCTGGAATCAAAGTTGAAGGGTCCTGCATTGTGTGTCAGAGGTTCCTGGGGCTCTCCCATATCGACAGTCAAGGTGGGGAGAAGCGGTTGCCGGGGTGGTACTGTCCTTGGCTCCTTGGCTTCTACAACGAAGAAAAGCCAGTCATGGCAGCACAGCCTGTGAGTTGGGGAGACTGATACCAACCTGGGCTGTCTGGAACCCAGGGTTACAAGCAGCAACATTGTATGAAGGAATTTGACAGTGCATGAAGCATATGTGGCAAGTGATGCAAGCATAATTAATGCACTAAAGGAGTGACTGAACGACTGAACTTTGAAGCAAAGATAGATACCGTAAACAGAATGGTCCGGCACTACGTGCCTGCTCATTTTAAAAAGTCTCTGTTAGGCATCCAAATCCAAGGGGGACACATTTAAAGAGAAGGAATTGTAAAATCGAAGTGCTCCTGCAATGGGTCAAGCTAAACCCTGAGCACATTCGAACACCTTCGATACTTAATTGAAATTGGTCTGAGCCCAGCTGAGGGAGACTCATTTTGTTTAAAAAGGGGATCTGAGCACCGCTGGGGCGGGATACGGGGTGAACCGTGAATCACCCGATAAAATATTCTGTGAACATTGTATTAAAGAGATCTGGGCCTGACTGTGGGGGATCAACATGGAACGAACATTGTACTATAGAGAGCTGAGCCCGACTGTGGGGGATCCGGGTGAATAGTGAATCACCTAAAGTGAATAATTGTCAAAATCTAAAGAGGAGAATACCTTATTGTTTTGTTTTGGTTGCATCTGGCCCTCTGAATGAAGAGAATGTAAGGACTAAAGAGACTTGCATACAGAAAGTCCCGATGTTATAATTGAACTGCATCCTTGTGCTAAAGAAGCCAGAGAATGTGCTACATTCCGGTGAACCGCCTTGTCCAGTGCCAAAGACGTGGGGAAGGGAAGCCAATGGCCTGAACACCCTGACAGGTCCTTTTGAATCCTTATTTCTTTTTGTAACATTATCCGACATGCTGTTTTTATTTAGAGTTAAGGATTGACAATAGGTGTTTTAGTGCGGGCCCTTCTATTTTGACAAGACACCACTAGGACTGCGTTATTATTATTTGATGGTCATAGCTTGCTCCCATCTGTAGATTTAGGTTTAGATAGGCATTTATCATGACCTTGTTGAAGTTCAATAAACACCCTTGATACCATGCCTTAATGTTTTAGTGTGAAATGCATCAGTGTGTTTTCCCTATATTTAAAGCACAGTGAAATCTGACCTATTGTAGAACACATAGCATGTTCCTTTGCATAGCGTGCAGCGGCTGATTAACGAACAATGACAGAATGGGAATAGGATATTGTAGGTTGTTAATTTGAATTATATCCTCATTTCTCTGTAAATAAAGCAGAGTTTGATTACATTTAAATAAGACGAATACTATTGTGCCTTTCTATGTGCTGTGTGTGCTGTGTAAAACAGACAGTCTTTCCCTCTTTTTCACAGGTGTAGTAAACAACTGAGGCTATGTCCGAATTCAAACAAGCCTCACACTCTAATAGATAATGTATAAATCAACACCTGACATAGATATTTTAAAAGATAGAAATTGAAGAAAGGGAGTTTTCTATTTCCATTTCAATAGAAAAGATGCACTTTCAAATGAACAGTACAATTTCATCAAAGATTTTACATTGAATTAAGAAGTTCCTGAATTCCATACACCAACATCATCCAAGAGAACTGGTGGTTATAGTTGTAATCCCTTCAACAATGTATAATCTTGGGTTGATGCATAGTGTAGATACATTAATATTGTAAGCATTCCAAATTAATACCACAACCTCCACAAACTTAAACGTGTGTATTTTAATGCAACCCATCAGAGCTTACGTTTCTATTTAATGCACATGCTAGTAACCCATAACACCACTTTTACTCAGAGCGGGGAATCCATTTTAAATGTGTCTCACATTAATGTTCTTCTATGTATCTTTTCTCTGATGCCTATGCTTGTTTTTGATGTTGGAGAAAATAAAACTAAATGTGTTCAGTTGTCATGTATGAAAAGAACATTTGAATACCCTGGCCAATAAGCGACAATGCAATTATGGTTTTATGTTGTGTCTAGAAATTATTCTGCCCTATTAAAGATATCTGATTGATGCAACATAGCACTTTACAGAGGTATACATCAATCCAGATATATAACTGAGTGCTTTTCAGAGGTAACACAGAACAGATATACTGAAGGGGGTATGATACAGAGGACACGAGGGACAATGTGATGTGATGGCCTAGGTGTTGAGGCAGCAAGATTCCTTGAAGAGGTGGGTCTTAAGTTATTTTCTGAATTGTAGGAGGGTGGGGGTGAGTCTGATGCTGACAGGAGGAGGTTCTTGGGGCGTAGGCAGAGAAGGCTTGTTTTTCTACCCTTTTCCTTTTTGCAGCATTGGATTTCACGTCTGCACGTGTCCTGGGTTCTGGCGGTGTGCTGTCCACTAGAGATGCTGAGTTTCTGTGCAATATAGCAGGGTGCTTTGGCAAAAGAGAGGACGATGGTAGACCTTTGAGGAGTGCGTTGCGCCCAACCAGGTGGGGTTAATATAAAATGATTGTAATGAACTTGGCTCCATATTGATGACATTTTCTAGAGGATTTCTTTTTTTTTCCTTTTTTGCTTAATGTGTATCAGTTCATTTTGAACTTTTCACATCGAATGAAGATAAAATCCATTAAGATACGATAATATCACAAAACAATACATTCTACATCTAAAAATACCACAATAGAATGTGTTCAGTTAAAATCCCATTATCAAAACGTTGGCGTACAATTTACAAATGAGTTCATTGGTTACTTTGATGATACAATTCATTACAATTATTATTGACCTAAAACCATTGTAGTTTTAGCAACATGTTCATAAGTTATTCATTCTACCATCTCATTTAAAATAGATTTGGCCCTTTTCCATACTCTATACAAAGTGATTTTGACACTCAAACTCTTAGTATTCAAACAGTCATTCCAAAACTCGTCTGACTTTATAGCATCAACATCGTATATGAATATTGTTAGGTATAGCTTATACACATCTCTACATTTTATACAGGAGGTCGGTATATGTTTGTTTGTCTCTAACGGACTTATTATCTCACAGATTCTACAAGTACGACCAACCTCCAGGATTGTTAACTCTGGTTCTTTTACAGCCAAAGCCTTGAGTTTGACAAATAGGAGTAAGAGCACGAATCGTCTCAGTTCTGGTGCAGGGAACAGAGTTAAATAATCCTGCATTTCTAAATGCCGATGACTTAAGTTCCAAAAGGGTGAGTATTGCTTCAATTTCCCCAGGTGTTGAAATTCAAGGGCCAGTCATGTAACAATAGTTTTTGTTTTTTATTCATGTTGTAATATTGACTCATTGGGCCGCATTATAAACCTGGCGCTCCCGGATTGAAGGGGGCCGGTACGGGACCGGCCCCCTTCAATCCGGGAGTGCCGATTACGAGCTTCCCTTCGCGGGACCCAGATCGCATGCCTGGCGTGCTTTCCGGGTCCCGCGAATGGAAGAGGGAGGCAATAACGGGCAAGTTGTACTCTGCCCGTTATTACCTCCCTCCCCATTCCCATTGAGCCCTATGGGGGCACAAATGGGAATGTGGATGAGTTCCTGCATGGAGGACTTACCAGAGTAACCCGGTAAGTCCCCATTGAAGGAACCTGGTAATGGAGCCCGGAACAGAGGCAGCCATGGAGCTAATAGCTCCATGGCTACCTCCATTTTCATAATGAGGCCCATTCTCTAACCAATCAGGAAACCACCCAATCCCATCAAAAAGAGTAATATATAGTTCATAACTAATCATGATTGCTGCTTGATGGATTCAAGATGTGTTCAAGCAGACTCTTAAAGTGTGGTGACCTGTTTACTAGGCAACGTATTTAATCTTTCACACAGGTTACACTATGAAATAGCAATACTTGGACTGCCAAACCTAGAGGACAAGAGTGACATTGTAAAGAATAGGCTGGGTGAAGGGGAAAAGGCTTGATTCCAAGTCGATATGGCATTGTGGTATGGTCTTATTGACAATACCATTACAACAGTAAGGCCTGGCATCCTTGTGAGTAGTTGTTCTGATAATGTAGAGTGTGTAAGTTACTGATGGAGCCAATACATTGACGTAGTTTAATCACTGTACAAACTCAATTCACATAATAAAAACAAAATACCTCACAAACATACTGCAAACATTTGATTCTGCAATAATTGTTGTCATGTGATAAAGACATGCTGTAGACCACAACCTATTCTATGCCACCTAAACAAGATATCCATTGGCATCACATGAACACACAAGCTGGATGGAAACTAGTTAATGCCACCAACTTTTTAAGAAATAAGTGAATGCATTATTATCAGTGGAAGAAAGTCATAGTTGATTCACTATATGAACTAAGCTCCAAAGATTCCTGTAAGCTACAAGGAGCATCATATCCAAAAATCTTGACATTGGCCCTCATTACGACCCTGGCGGAAATCGAAAAACGATGGCGGAAATGCAATACCGCCATCGAATAGCGCTCGGTGCGACTATGACCCGTCACCGCAAAGTACGATGCCATTAGCGACACCGTAGTGAACGCCAACGCTAACTGCACCAAGTACGCGCGCGCGCGCCATGCCAAACCGTAAATACCACCATGGCGCAAGGGTACGCGAATTCCGACCCTAGCGGACATGTACCTAACGCCATCAAGCATGGCGGAAAGTACCATACCGCCATGGTGAGAAGTACGGCATCGCGAATCAACCGTAAACGGCCCCACTGAGTGCCTGTACACCGCTCCCTGCCCACAAAGTACAACTCCCCGTAGGTGCAATGAAGTCACAATGCAACCAGTGAAATGTACAAGTCACCCATGCATGCCAACGAACAAAAGATCCACAAGAGGGGCCAATGGGAGCTGCAGGGCACAGATGGCACGAATACAGAAGCCATTCCAATGGACATGACCACAGTCCCCCCCCCCAGAAACGCACGCAAACACAGGCACCTGTGACCAGCAATATTCCGAAAATCACATCATTCCACCAGTCCACCTGGCTGACCGGCATCTGTTACACAAAACCCAATCCCCCGCCCCTGAGCATGACAACATTCAAACAGTCATATTGGCAGCCCCCATCCCTAACCTCACTGGGCTTCGTAGGCAAACGCGCCCAGCACAGTACCACGCAACTAAACTCCGAAGCTGGAACCCAATGCAGATCTCCTCACAATACATCGCTCCCCAAATAGGAATATGCCACATCACTCGCAAAGAAGAACGCTACACGGCCCATATCAGAATAGAAATTTAATGCACAACAAAATCACCAAGCCCATACAGCCATTAGGCCATGAACTCCAAAACACATTTCACCATTGTGGGCTGCATCCGCAAGAAATGACCAGCTACTACTTGTGTGACGCCCTGTTCCATCATGGTACACAGAGCCACATTCACGTACGAAAAGGCAACATGGAAGCGCACAGAACCGCAGGGCCGTCCCAATGGGGAGGCACTAGTCCAGCTGAAAGGCCGAAATGTTGCTCCGAGCCACTAGTACTGCGTAAGGGCATGTGGCCCATTGGCGATCGTCCCATAAGATCGTAATGCTGCTCCACTGATTAACACGAAGCAGCAGGTGTCGGGAGTAAAAGCCATCTGCAGGAGTGGCGTACAGATAGCAGTGGCAAAAGGGGAGGAGATACCTGTCAACCAAAAGAAAAGAAAAAGAACAGAATGGCCATCAGAACTACATTCGAACAACTCACTTCAATGATCACACTAAATCCACAGCCATATGCATGCTAGCCCACTCCAAAGGATCATCACCACCCCAAAACCACTTGCGACTCATAACCATCTATATCGAGGTGTAAACACCATCACAAACGAGTGTACCTGTGCATGCGTCTGTCAACACAGAATCCATCAGATGGGAATGTTAACGTGCATGGACACAAGTGTCTGAAGGCGCGTTGAGACAGGGAGGGCTCAACAAGGCCAGATAGACGATGGTCCCACTATGGCAGCCCTGCATCACATAGCGCAGGGGAGGCGGATAGATTCCAAGAAGCCCTGTACATGGCAAACTCTGTATCAAATCATCTGCCCATGCATCCATTCATCATTCCCTCATCCCGGTATAAGAACTCCTGAATATTTACTCACATAACATTAGAAATATCCATTGAGTCTGTGCGTTATGCAGCCTGCAAAATCCACAGTGCCCCAGCCCGTAATTCCAGTGTTGTGAAGTAACATGTATTTGGGAACGTCCGGCCTCATCGCCCACGTCGCTATTGTGCATCCCAAACTATTCATATCAATCATTGCATCCTCGCCATGGCCCCTGTCTCAAGGACATTGAACAATAGAACGTTACATTTGCAGTCAGACCTGTGGGCATCTCCTCGCCGCTAGCTGAAAACCCGAAAGCGCCGCCCTTCGAATTCCTCATTTGCAACATCACGTCGAAAAGGCATCTGTGGCCGTTTGAAATCACAAATTAATCCATCTAGTGCGGCTGTGTGTGAAAATGGCAACTGCCTTCACCCACAAATGGGACGCCCCGCCCGTCGGTTCAACTCGGTACAGTGATGCATGAGGGCCCACCGTTACTCGAGTACTACGTTCCACTGACCCATCACAAGTCTGTTCGCGACTGCAAAGATTGTATGTGAAACAATGGGACCATAGCCGAATGTACATATCAACAAATGTTACACGGCCATCGGGTACAAATACATGATTGCAATAGCAAGATGCCATTCCTCGAATTGCAGCGTTGTGTGCGGGACGTGCTCGGCCAAAGGGGAGAGCAGCTTGCACAGGTGGAATGAATCACCACAGGTGGAGGCCATACAGCCTGAAAACACATAAATTGCACACCCAGTCTCCTCCCACAACCACACCCACTCCGAAATGCTACCGGCAGGACTCGCGATGTTGGCCCTGGGGGACCTGATAGCACTGCAAGTACTCCAACTCCAAGAAGAAGACGAACACCAACTACAACCGGCCGCACGGAGGGGACGCAGGAGGAGGAGGAGGCCAAGGCAGGGCCAGCAAGGGCCGCCAGCACAGCCACTACCACCACGCAGGCAGCCCGCAATCCCACGCCTCCGAGCACATCCGTTCAACCTCACTGATGAGCAGATCCACACCCTCTACCGTTTGGACCGGGACACCATAGCCGCCATTGTGGACATGACACAGGCTGACCTTGTCAGCATGATAGATAGCCCAACCGCCATCCCACCCCTACTGAAGGTGGTGTCTGTACTCCACTTCCTGGCCACAGGCACCTACCAGCACACAGTCGGACAGTTGCATGGCATTTCTCAGCCACTGTTCTCACGGACACTATTGCAAGTGCTCGATGCCCTCCTGCAGCACGCAGACGACTACATCTCTCTACCACGCTCGGAGCAGGAAATTACCAACACAAAAGTGGGATTCCATGCACTTGCCGGCATACCGGGTTGCATTGGTGCCATCGACTGCACCCATGTGGAATTGGTCGTCCCACATGCCATGGAGGCCCAGTACCGCAACCGAAAACAATTTCATTCCCTGAATGTACAAATGGTGTGTGACTCCAACAGGATCATTACACATTGTTGTGCCCGATTCCCTGGATCAACCCATGATTCTATGGTCTTGAGGAACTCTACAATACCACGCTACATGGAGCGACACGCAGGGAACAGATCCTGGCTACTCGGTGAGTCTCATTACATGCATGATAATGTGGGGTATGTGATTCGGCAATGACCTGGCAGGAAGGGGGGGGGGGTGTGCGTACGTAGCAATGGCATTCCACATCATACGTTTCTCGTCCACATACAGGTGATGCTGGGTATCCACTGAAGAGATGGCTCCTCACACCAGTCCGGAACCCACGGGACCAGCATGAGGAGGACTACAACCATGCCCACTCACGTACCCGTGTAGTCATTGAACAGGCATTCGGCCTACTGAAGACTCGTTTCCGCTGCCTCAGCAGGTCTGGCGGGGCACTCCTGTACCGCCATGAGAAGGTTGCAAAGATGGTCATGGCATGTGTCATGCTCCACAACATGTGCGTACGTAGAAATGTGCCCATGCCCCCTGACGCAGAACTGCAAGCACCTGAAGATGGTCATGATGAGGGTGGGGATGTGGCAGCACCTCAAGGAGTCTGCGAGGCACCGGAGGGCCGTGACATTCGTCAGCATCTCATTGATGCATGCTTCTAGCACTCACGCCTGGTGGCTGATACATGGACACGGGACTCGTGGCACTGTGTGTGTCTGGTACATGCACAATATGGACTGTACGCCTATGATGGCCTAGTACACAAAGATCATTGTCCACACATCTCATTGGTTGATCGTGCACTGTTTATGGCATATGTGATATCATGTTGAACACCCTATCGACCCGCCACCCAAGTGAGCCCAACACACCCCCTCCACCCTCCTACCTCCCCCCCGAACACCAGTGTCCAAAGATGCTCATTGTCAGTGGGCTGTCGCTATTGCAAGCCCCCTCTGTGGGTATCAGGGGCACCCCTGCCTGTGGAGCGCAGGTTCCTCCCAGATCTACGTTGGGGGCTGCCCTGGACGGAACTTGCAACGGATGATGTCTCTGCCTGCTCACGTCCATGCATGTCCCTAAGGGTTTGTGAGAGCTCAGTGAGCACACGGCGCACTGCGGCAAGTTCGGCACATACGTCTTTGGACGTCGCATGCAGTTCCCCCCTCAGGCTCTCGGTGCTTCTCTCCATTTGGACTCTCAGGCTCTCGGTGCTACTCTCCATTTGGACTCTCAGGCTCTCGGTGCTACTCTCCATTTGGACTCTCAGGCTCTCGGTGCTACTCTCCATTTGTGCCCTTAGTGTCTCTGTACTTCTCTCCATTTCTGCCCTAAGTGTCTCAGTTGATGTTTCTATGTCTGCCTTAGTGCCCCCACATTCATCGGCATGGTCCTTGAGGAGCGTGGCCAGTTGCTGCTGTTGCACGATTAACTGGTCGAGGGACTGTTGCCTCTGCTGGGCCATGGCCATTTGCGGGGGTGTCACAGAGGGGCTGTTGACCTCATGTTGCCTTGCCACAGGGCTTGTGGGGGATGGCCAGTCGTCGTCTTGTGGGTGCCCCTGCGTGGTATCCTCATGTTGTACGGGATGGGACAGACAGGGGGATTGGGACAGGTCATGGATGGATCTGACTTCGACATCCCCGTCTTCTGTGTCGGAGCATGCTGCCATCAATGGGGTGTCACCTATGGTGCTGCTGCCACCAGAGGCAGTGCCTTCTGTGGCATCCGTTGGGGGGACCTGTGGTGGTGGTGTTGTGGGCATGCTGGCTGCTGGGGTGCCTGTTGATGTTCCCTCCTCTGTGCTGCCGCCTGATTTGTGCTGCTGCCGTGTCTTGATGCGTGCAGCTGAGGTGGAGGGTCTTTGGCCGTTGGTCTTGGCCCTCTTTGCAGGTGTGCTGGTAGGGGTGTCCTGATGCTCGTCGTTTGGATCGGACCCTGTGGTGGAGTAAAGGAGGGCGAGGGTTATTAATGGGTCTGTGGGTATTGGAATGGCATTGTATCACATGCATTGGGGTGGTACCTGAGGGTGATTTGGGTCGGGGCCTTGGAGGTGCTTTCATTTGTGTGTGGAGTGAGGGTGCAGTTGTTTGGCAGCCTGCAGTTAGGGTGTGCCTGCTGCACGTGTAGTGGGTGTTTTAGGGGTTTTTAATTATTTATGTATTTATTGTGAGTTTTAAAGTGCGCTATCAGGCCGATGTGTGTGGACGTTCTCCTGGACATGTGTTTCTGTTGCACTATGTGGACACATGGTACTTCACATGATTGGACATTGTGGATTTAGCATTGTTTTATTTGGCCCACCTACCTGAATCTTCGGATGTCTGCACTCCTTTCTCCATCCCTCCGACTCCCTCTATGCTCTCCATTCCGATGGTGGAGGCACAGATTTCTTCCCAGCGGGTCAACTTGATGGGTGATTCAGGACCTCCCCCGGTGGCTGTGGCAATGTTGCGGTTGGCAGACAGTATGCTGCGGACGCGTATATGCAGGTCGTCCCATCGCTTTCTGCATTGCTGTGGGTTGCGGGGTGCGGTCCCCACCGCACTTACCCGCTGTGCCACCAGAGCCCATATGGCCTTCTTGTTCGCAAGTGCCGTCCTGGTCATTTGCGTGGAGAAGACGACGGCAGCATTCTCCTGGAGGGTCTCTGTTAGCACGGTGAGTTCCTCACGGGAGAAGTGGACCTGCCGCTTGCGGTCGCACGCTTTCTTCGCTACTTTTCCCATTTTTCTTGGTTTCGCTAGGGTGGATGACGGGTTGGGGTGTGTCTCAGGGTAGTGTTTTTAGTGGTTGTGTGGATTTTGTGGTTTTATAGGTGTACGGCGGGATGTTTCCCGTTCCGGGCCCATGTTTTTACTTCCGTTTCTGTATATTTACGGTCACCGTACTTTCCGGTTGGCGCTCACTGCGGTGTCCGCTGTGATGGGTAGCGGTATTGCACCTAGGGCGCCGTACGGCGGCGGTGTGGGCCGTTTTGGGGTCATTTCCGCCATCGCGGACTTTGCACTTCCGCCATGCCGTGGTGCTCGTGCCCGATGGGTCGGAATGGGCCGCACTTTGCTCCATCGTGCAATGGCGGAAACGCTATTTACGCTGTGGCGGTCCGGTCAGTCACTTTCCGCCAGGGTCGTAATGAGGGCCATTGTAATTATGTGGGAATGTGAACCCTTTCCCTCATATGTTCCTACTTGTAAAATCATCTGTACTTAGCGTGCACTGTTAATTGTGAAGATTTGAATTAAGAGAAGATATAGCAATCCATGAAAGAATCAGGCCTATATAGCTTAAAAGTGGGTATGCCTTAATGTTAGCATATGGTCTAGTCCTTTTTTATCCCAATCTATAAACTAATATGCATTTCACTTATTCAGAAGAAAATCTTATGGAATGAAAACAATATGAAAAAGGATGAAATTAACTGGTTCTGCAAGTAAACATTGAGAAAATATGCACATTATAGTTAAAGCATGTCTTTATTACAGCCTAATTTATTATCAGGGTTAATGAATATACAAAAATATACAATTGAACTTCCCAAAATATAATCTGTTACATACATTTCCAGTGCCCCGCGACCCCATTTGCGTGGGTTTTTAGTGTTTTCTTGGAGCCCCAGGCCCCGCGTTGCCCAGCGCTTCTCTGCCTCCCCTTCCTGGTCCTCTGTTGCCCTCCCGCCTCCCAGCCCGCCCCCCATCCCTGATTGGCTGCTGGAGAGTGGCTGCCTGGGTCTAGCGACCCGTTCAGTGCACCTGCTCCCCTTACCCATCTGAGAAGCAGGTGAGTGTGCCAGCGCCCCGCGACCCCATTTGCGTGAGTTTTTTGTGTTTTCTTGGAGCCCCAGGCCCCGCGTTGCCCAGCGCTTCCCTGCTTCCCCTTATTGGTCTCCGTCGCCCTCCAGCCCGCCCCCCATTCCTGATTGGCTGCTGGCGAGTGGCTGCCTGGGTCTAGCAACCCGTTTGGTGCACCTGCTCCCCTTTCCCATCTGAGGAGCAGGTGAGTGTGCCAGCGCCCGGCGACCCCATTTGCGTGGGTTTTAGTGGCCCTCTGTCGCCCTCCCGCCTCCCAGCCCGCCCCCCATCCCTGATTGGCCCTCGCACTATCTAACCCAGACCATTACTGACCGTCCCAGGGCAGCCCTCTGCCCGTGCAGCCCCTGCAGCTAAGGACCCGAGGCAAAGGACGGCTCATACGGTGGACGGCTCCAGATCGTATCTGCAGGTATCCGCAGGAGAAGCAAGAAGCCAACAACAAGTAAGTGTGGCAAGGGCAGGGCCAGAGGCAACTACTTCAGGCCATACTACCCTACCACTCATCTAACAAAACATGTAAATTCATTACTCCTGCAGTATATTTGCACGTGGAAACTCTGTCCTAAACATGTGAAAGTTTCATTTAGAAGTGTACCTAATAGCCTATGTGTGGATTTAGAAGCTGCGCCCAATAGCCTCTGTGAGAAAATTGCATTTAGAAGTTGTGCCCAATAACCTCCCTTAGAAAGTTGCATTTAGAAGTTGTGCATAATAACATCTCTGAGAAAAAGTTGCATTTAGAAGTGTACCCAATAGCCAATGTGTATATTTAGAAGTTCCCACTGGCTCCTTTTGCAGACCCTTGGAGCGTGGTGAGTGTGTGCCCAGTTGAAACACCCACCTGGTGTCTCTTTTAGCCTTGTAACCTGTGGGCCCGTGCGCAGGAGCAGGCCTTGCATCCCCTCCCTCCCCGCACCCCTTCCTGGTTCCCCAGTCCGCCCGCCCGCCCTCCTTCCCTCCCATTGGTGCATCCACACTTCATCACCGGTCCTCCCAGGGCACCCTCTGCCCGGCAGCCCCCAGCGGCTAAGGGCCCCAAGGCCAAGCGCGACTCCAACAGAGGCGACTCCAGGAAGTGTCAGCAGGTGTCCGCAGGGGAAGCCAGCCCAGTGGCCTGCCGTCAACCAGCAACTACAAGGACCAGTAAGGTAGGGGGGCTGGGGTCAGGAGAGGTACAGCTCTACCCTAGATACCTGGCCATTAGGTGATCACCTGTTGTTGCCCCAAAAGGCATTGATAACAGGGCCGTCGTGCCCAAATTGCATTGTCTGTTCTCCAAACTGCATTGGTAGGCTTCTCTCCCACTGTACAGGTGTCTCAAACTTAGCAGGGCCGCTGTGCCCAAATTGCATTGTCTGTTCTCCAAACTGCATTGAAAGCAGGACCGCCGTGCCCAAATTGCATTGTCTGTTCTCCAAACTGCATTGATAGGCCTCTCTCCCACTATACAGGTGTCTCAAACTTAGCAGGGCCGCCGTGCCCAAATTGCATTGTCTGTTCTCCAAACTGCATTGATAGGATTCTCTCCCACTATACAGGTGTCTCAAACTTAGCAGGGCCACCGTGACCAAATTGCATTGTCTGTTCTCCAAACTGCATTGATAGCAGGGCCGCCGTGCCCAAATTGCATTGTCTGTTCTCCAAACTGCATTGATAGCAGGGCCGCTGTGCCCAAATTACACTGTCTGTTCTCCAAACTGCATTGGTAGGCTTCTCTCCCACTGTACAGGTGTCTCAAACTTAGCAGGACCGCCGTGCCCAAATTGCATTGTCTGTTCTCCAAACTGCATTGATAGGCCTCTCTCCCACTATACAGGTGTCTCAAACTTAGCAGGGCCGCCGTGCCCAAATTGCATTGTCTGTTCTCCAAACTGCATTGATAGGATTCTCTCCCACTATACAGGTGTCTCAAACTTAGCAGGGCCGCCGTGACCAAATTGCATTGTCTGTTCTCCAAACTGCATTGATAGCAGGGCCGCCGTGCCCAAATTGCATTGTCTGTTCTCCAAACTGCATTGATAGGCTTCTCTCCCACTATACAGGTGTCTCAAACTTAGCAGGGCCGCCGTGACCAAATTGCATTGTCTGTTCTCCAAACTGCATTGATAGCAGGGCCGCCGTGCCCAAATTGCATTGTCTGTTCTCCAAACTGCATTGATAGCAGGGCCGCTGTGCCCAAATTACACTGTCTGTTCTCCAAACTGCATTGGTAGGCTTCTCTCCCACTGTACAGGTGTCTCAAACTTAGCAGGACCGCCGTGCCCAAATTGCATTGTCTGTTCTCCAAACTGCATTGATAGGCCTCTCTCCCACTATACAGGTGTCTCAAACTTAGCAGGGCCGCCGTGCCCAAATTGCATTGTCTGTTCTCCAAACTGCATTGATAGGATTCTCTCCCACTATACAGGTGTCTCAAACTTAGCAGGGCCGCCGTGACCAAATTGCATTGTCTGTTCTCCAAACTGCATTGATAGCAGGGCCGCCGTGCCCAAATTGCATTGTCTGTTCTCCAAACTGCATTGATAGGCTTCTCTCCCACTATACAGGTGTCTCAAACTTAGCAGGGCCGCCGTGCCCAAATTGCATTGTCTGTTCTCCAAACTGCATTGATAGGCCTTTCTCCCACTATACAGGTCTATCAAGTTCAGCTGAGGTTCGGTCTCCGAATTGCATAGTATGACACGCAGATTGCACTGGTAGGCCTCTCTCCCACTATACAGGTCTCTCGTGTAGTGGGGTTCCGTCTCCATATTACATTGTATCATACTCAGACTGCATTTATAGTCCTGTCTCTCAAACCTAGCAGGGCTTCGATGCCCTGACTACATCAAGGAAGTAAGCCCTAGCTGCGCCCCTCAAAGTCATTCCAGGGCCAGCGCGTGCCCCCCCCTAAACATACATGGCTAGCTCACCACAGTGAACCACGCTCAGGGAGACGGAGACCAAAGCGAGCCACTGTTAAAACCCAACTATATAACTATACAACCCTTAACTCCACCCTTATACCCCGACCGAGACAACAACTAAACAAATAGTCACCACTATCAGCTGAAAATACGACCCACAAACAAAGACTAAAACCGGTAGCGGACAACATCCACACCAAGTACTAATAAGACTAAAACAACTCGGAATCGTACAATGCCGCGCAAACGACCCACCCAGAGGGAAAGAAGAGAAGAAAGAACAAACACTCCGAAACTGCACCTAAGAACCGCAACAACAGGACACACCCCCACAGACAGGTTCAAAAATCGGACCAACACTGAAAGAAGAGACAAATCCCTCTACCTAACGCCATACCTCGCTGAGACCTGCTCACCCGATCGAACCAACGCAAGGCCAAAACCAACTACATTAAACAACCTAACAAAATCACGAAGAAGGACGAACCCCACCAGATACAACAAGCACACAACTGAATCAATAACACCTTACATCACCAAAGCAAGAAGAACCCCCAACCCACAACCACAACCCCTGGAAAACGAACCAGATGAAAACCAAAACCCTAGACTAAACCTAGAAGAACTATTCGAGGACGCCGACAACCTGAAACCTGCTCCTGAACAAGATCAGAAAACGACCCTAACAAAAAAAGCCAAACCAAACTACACCTCTAAACTCCACTGCAATCTAATAAATGCAAGATCCATGTCAAAACACTCTACAGAGATCTTCGACCTACTCGACGACAATGGCATTGACATCCTCTTCATCACAGAAACTTGGATGGACGACAACTACAAAATCACACTCCAAAGCTGCCTTCCAGCAAACTTTAAATGCCTTCAAATAAACAGGATAAACAAAAAAGGAGGAGGCATCGCAATAGCATTTAAAGAACAGCTAAAAATAAGAACAGACGAACCACTCAACATCCTCAACTGCGAGTCCATGGCCATACACCTAACAGCTAGCCCAAAAACCAACATCACATTCATCCTGGTGTACAGACCCCCAATTTATGATGCATCCTTCGTCGACAACTTCATAGAAGCCATAACCAACATAGCCATCAACCACGAACACCTAATCATACTAGGGGACTTCAACATCTGGTTCGAAGACAGTCATGCCAACTCCCAAAACTCACTGATTGAACAACTAGCCACCATGAAACTACGACAACTAGTAAAAGGGGAAACTCACTCGGCAGGACACACCCTGGACGCAATTTTTGCTGAGGAAAAACTCGATCACCACGGCACCGCCAATACAAATACTGTGGAGCGACCATCTCATCATCCCATTCGTAATCACTCTGCCTACTGAAGTCTGCACCCAACCTCCTAGACTCACAACCACCACCAAAAGAAACTGGAAAGACGTCAAAAAAGGCAACCTATTCGAACAACTGGAGTTAACCAAGCCCTCAACAATAGAACTAGACCTAGCTGACCTAGACGGGAAAGCTGAGATATTACACAAATGGATTGCAGATACAATTGACAAGATGGCCCCAGAAAAACCATTCACACCATCAAAAAAGAGAGCAATGGCAAAATGGTTTACCCCACTACTAAGCACCATGAAAAAAGAAAACAAAAAGATGGAAATTGAACGGAGGAAATATTAGAATCTAGACAAAAAAACACTGTTCCAGAAGCAAATTCACGCATACAAGAAGGAAATTCAAAAGGCAAAGAGAAGGCATTGTGATGACAGAATCACAAATGCCACCAACACACAAAAATAAATGTTCTGCATCATTAAAGAAATGAGAAACCCACCAGGCTGTGACAACACCCCAACCCCCTCGGAGAAACTATGCAACAACCTTGCAGACCACTTAAAAACCATTCACACCATCAAAAAAGAGAGCAATGGCAAAATGGTTTACCCCACTACTAAGCACCATGAAAAAAGAAAACAAAAAGATGGAAATTGAACGGAGGAAATATTAGAATCTAGACAAAAAAACACTGTTCCAGAAGCAAATTCACGCATACAAGAAGGAAATTCAAAAGGCAAAGAGAAGGCATTATGATGACAGAATCACAAATGCCAACAACACACAAAAAAAAATGTTCTGCATCATTAAAGAAATGAGAAACCCACCAGGCTGTGACAACACCCCAACCCCCTCGGAGAAACTATGCAACAACCTTGCAGACCACTTAAAAAAAAAAATCAATGACATCCGACAAACCATCCGTCAGAGGCCAACCAGCAGCGACATCCAACCAAACAGATTAGTTGGATCATCCCGCAATGACAGATTAGGCTCCAGGCTCCCCACCACAAATTCTAAACCTAACTCCAGACCTTACACCAAAACTAATACAAAGCACATTGCACCAAACAAGCCCACTCCTCCCCCACTAAAAGGCGCCCTACTCAACGTCAGATCCCTGGCTGCCCACCCCAGTGAAATTGCAGACATCATCCTTACCAATGACCTTGACTTCTTAGCCCTAACAGAAACTTGGCTTCATGAGGCGTCCGGACCCTATTTATCGCTAGCCATCCCAGACAAATACAGTATCTTCAGAGCGGACAGACCAAACGCCAGAGGTGGAGGCGTAGCAATCATTTCCAAATCCGCCCTAGGCCTTAGACCAACCGACACAGTCGCATTCACATCCTACGAGTTACTCACAACCAAACTACAAACCTCCCCCACAGCCACGATAACCATCCACCTTATATATAGACCCCCAGGCCCCCCTGGGACCTTCGAAGAAGACATCACATCCCTCATCACCGAAATTTCCAAACCAACAGCACAAACCATGATCCTCGGAGACTTCAACCTTGGCTACCAAGACCCAAACGATGCACATGCTGCATCCCTAGCCAATGTCCTAACCGATCATGGTCTCACTTAACTCATTGTACTCCCTACCCACCAAAAAGGCAGAACCCTTGATTGGGTAGCAACCCACAATTGCAACACAACCTGCAAAGATCCCCAACCTCTGGCATGGACCGATCACCACATGATCCCCCTTGAGGTTAACACCAATCAGGTACTGCCCAATAAGCACCCCATGGCACCAGCATGCCCCACCAGGAATAAACGCAACATCACAGCTGAAGCCCTACTACCACTGGTCTTACCTACCCTCAATGCTCTCCCAGCTAACGCTGACTTAAACCTGCTGATCGACACCTTCAATGATTCCATGGCCAGAGCAATGGACACCGTTGCCCCCTTGAAAATACGCAAAGCTAAACCCAAAGCTCATCTGAACTCGTGGTACACCCCTGAGTTCAAACTACTTAGGAAAGAGAAAGCTAAGGCTCACCACACCTGGAAGACTAACCCCACTGCGGAAAACAAATCCAACCTCACTAACCTATCCTCACTTTACAAAAGCGAGATAATCCGAACCAAAAAAGATACATACAACACCAGGATCGCTCAGGCAGGATCCTCCACTAAAGAATTATTCAAAATTCTGAAGGAACTAGAAAACCCTATTTCGCCCCCGGAAACCTGCCTGAAAGACAAATCCTGGTGCACCAACATCCAGAACGCCCTCAACAATAAAATTTTAGGACTCCAAACTAAAATCAAAAACAAACGGCAACAACTCTTCAACAATGAGGTCACCAACCTTAGCCTACCCACACCTAACAACACTAGCGCAGGCTTTTCGTTCAAAAAGGTCACCATCCCGGAAGTTCAAAAAATCATCACCTCCCTGAAACCTTCTAACTGTAAAGGAGACAGCTGCCCGGCTCAGATCATAAAAGATGCAGCCAAAGAGCTCTCCCCCTTCATCACCAAACTCATCAACCTATCCTTCACCAATAGCTCTATCCCCAGCAACTTAAAGCAATCATGGGTTCTCCCTCTCCTGAAAAAACAATCCCTCGACCCGGCCACACCCACAAACTACAGGCCCATCACCACAGTCCCCTTCCTACTGAAAATCCTGGACAGAGTCGCCTACATCCAAATTCAGGAATACCTAGAATCCAACCAACTGCTAGGAATACGTCAATCTGGCTTCAGACCTCAACACGGAACTGAAACCACCCTTGTTGATCTCAAAAGCCAGATTGATGAAATTAAAGACAAAGGCAATGCCGCAATCCTACTCCTCCTAGACCTCTCAGCGGCCTTTGACCTGGTCAGCCATGAGGTCCTCTGTAATCACCTTGCCACCGCAGCCCACTTCTCCTCCCCTTCCATCACATGGATACAATCCTTCCTGGCAAACAGAACCACACAAGTCTTTTCCACTACAGCTGCAGCAGACCCCATCACATGCGGGGTCCCACAAGGTTCCTGTGTATCCCCCACTTTGTACAACATATTTACAAAGCCTCTATTTGACCAACTGGACCATCTGGGTGTCACCTACACAAACTATGCAGATGACACCCAGATACTCCTCACTATCTCTGGTAATTACCAAGAAGACTCCGCCCGGATCAACAAAATATTCTCCATCATTCAGGCATGGATGGCCTCCCATGGTCTCTGCCTCAATGATGAGAAGACAGAGCTCCTAATCGTCGGCTCCCCCAACACTCTAACTAAACTTGACCCTAGCTATAATAACATCACCATCGATGGTCATTCCATTCCCATAGCCAAAAGCGTAAAAACCCTTGGCTTCTATCTAGATGCCAACACCAACCTTAGCAAACACACCAATATGATCGCCTCAGCCGCTGCCTA
This sequence comes from Ambystoma mexicanum, assembly GCF_040938575.1. Lineage (NCBI taxonomy): Eukaryota > Metazoa > Chordata > Amphibia > Caudata > Ambystomatidae > Ambystoma > Ambystoma mexicanum. The sequence goes on along the minus strand of NC_090939.1, from coordinate 429,282,629 downwards.
TACCGGCAAGCTCATTAGGGCCAGAAGACCCTTCCTATCACCCAACAGCTGCCTCACCCTTGCCAGGGCCCTAATACAATCCAAACTGGATTACTGTAACAGCCTGTACTTAGGCGCTAATCAATCCGTACTCAACAAATTGCAGGTAATACAAAATAACGCCTTGCGCGCAGCCCTCAACATTCCCAGACAAGAGCACATCTCTGCCACTAGGAAAGCCTGCAAATGGCTATCCATACGCCAGAAAATTGATCTGAAAATCATCTGCCTCACGTACAAAGCCCTCAATCACCTAGCACCACCTTATCTAGCTAATAAACTCACCCTGAAACCTGCCACCAGACTCACCAGATCCTCCAACACTCTTTGCCTACTAGTGCCCAGGTTCCACCTAAAAAGAGCTGGAGGGGTAAGCTTCACAGTGCTTGCCCCCCAACTCTGGAACTCCCTACCGCTTAACATCAAAACTGTCGAATCCTTCCAGATCTTTAGGAAGCAGGTCATCAGCTGGCTGCTAAACAAAGAATAACACCACTAACTCTAGACCCGTGCGGATACTGGCTTAGACACTGTATTTATTCTGAAAATTGTATATTGTAGGTACTGCATATGTTCTGTTTATTGACCACTGTATATATATGTATATATTATAAACCTGTACGAAGTATGCAACACACAGATACTTCTCAACTCTGTAACCAAATTCTTAAGCGCCCTTCTACCTCTGGGTTTGGAGCGCCATACAAATAAAATAAATAAACAAATAAAATAAACGAACCAAACTCAGAACCGCAGCACAAACTCAATAACTTTCCTGAAATATCAGCAGAGGCATTCGCAATGCTGGTAAAACACAGCAAGAAAGCGGGCTCACCGATGGATCCCTGTCCCCCGGACATCTACAAATCAATCCTCACACAAGGAACGCCAGCAGAATACTTCAGAAACCTTCTAAATCTATCTCTAGCAACAGGAACCGTACCAAGGATCTTCAAATCGGCTTACATTGTACCACTTCTGAAAAACACAAGCGGGGACGTAGATGATCTCTCCAACTACAGACCAATCTCCAACATCCCCTACCCGGCCAAACTCCTCGAAACCTACGTATACAAACTAACCCAAGAATACGTTGAAGAACACCACCTGCTAGACCAAGCTCAAGTCGGCTTCAGACCCACAAGAGGTACAGAAACAGCACTACTATCCATCTGGGATGACCTAAAAACAAACCCAGACTCCAACACAACATCAACCCTTATTCTGCTCGACCTCTCTGCAGCCTTCGACACAGTTAGGCATGACACCCTAACCAAAAGACTAGAAGACATAGGCATAACAGACATAACATACAGAACTGAAACCGTTTGGATCAAACCCTTCAAATCCACCCCACGAGTCAACGACTGTGGAGTACCACAAGGATCCTCACTATCACCACTGTACTTCAACATCTACCAAACCCCAGTTATCAGAATCTTCAAGAAACACAACATCAAATCCTACAACTACGCAGACGACACTCAAATCATCTACAACATCGAAGACACCCAAGCCGATCATTCAAACTTAACCAACTGTCTAAAACAAGTCTTCAACTGGATGAATGCCAACAACCTGAAAATCAACCCAGAAAAAACAGAAATCATGATCATATCCAAAGACCAAGAGAAGGAAACCGCCATCCCGTGGCCAACGGAAATGGGACCTGCACCATCACCATCTAAGGTAGTAAAAAATCTGGGAGTCCTGATGGACAACACCCTTATCCTAGAACCGCAAATAAACGCAACAGTCAAGAAATGCTTCTTCCTCCTCCACACGGCAAGAAAAATACTACCTTTCCTCTCCTTCCCACACAAAACACTCACTATCGTCGGCCTCATCATGTCAAGTATCGACTATGCAAACAGCCTCTACCTCGGTATACCGGAATACCTACTGAAGAAGCTACAACGGATCCAAAACACAGCAGCCAGACTACTCCTCAAACTATACAGAAGAGACCACATCACCCCGGCCCTAAAAACACTACACTGGCTCCCAGTATAACACTGTATCACCTTCAAAACAATGCGCATAACGCACAGGGCAATCTGCGGACAAAGAGCAGAATTCCTACAAAAAAAAATAACAATCTACAAGCCAACGAGACCGCTCAGCTCATCCAACGAAATCCAACTGGAACTAAAACCTTACATCAAGAAAAAACTCTGAGGCACCGCCTTCTACCACTTAGCCGCAAAAACCTGGAACAACATCCCAAAAGTAATAAGGAACACCAAAGATCAACCTAAATTCAGAAAATTACAAAAAACCTGGCTCTTCAACACCAGAGACTAAAACCGAAACAACAGTAAGACAAATGACTCAACAGGAAAGGACATTTACAAGCCCCTAGAACCGACAGAAGTACTCTGAGCACCAGTAGGGCTGACACAAGACCCAGGGAGATGGAGGCAACAACCCCAGCCAATCCTTACCATCCCCCACCGCCCGTACAGCTACCACGGGGTTGTGGAACGGACAAGATACCACCAATCACCACACAATCTGAAGTATGGGCACTAGCAGGTGCGCTAGTCATGTGGTTGGGGGTGAGGAGCATGCAAAGTTATTGAGGGAGCGGACGGAGGGGACAGCTAAATGCTCAAGGGGCCTCGAATGCAAAATGGGCACGTACCTTCTGAGGCACAGGGTGCGCAAGCACCCCGTCGTGTATGATTAAACGAGCCCAACTGGTCAATCCAGGGTAGAGATACCAACTAACCAATACCACTAACAATTTCCTTCTCTGCATACACCTCTCAAACTCCAAACCAAACACAACCACAAACCTCCAGCACAACAAACTGCACAAACTTCACTACACTGCAACAACAAAACAAAAATATAGACTCGCACATCAGCACACAACGGCTACTGGCCGCATACACCACAGGCCCAGCCGACGGAACCACCGGGCTGAGGCTGCCAACAGCACATCACTGCAATCTTGCACTTTTCCAGCCTTCACCCACTAATCCACCTCTCCCTCCCTCTTTCAGAGCCGCCAGAGCGCCAGGGGACCACTCCGGTGGTGATAGTGCGTGGTACCAATGTCCTTTAACATTAACATTAACATTAACATTTCCAGTTTTAACACAATGCAACATTATTTGTTATTACACTACATTACAAGAAAGTGCAGAGGTGAGCAAGGCATGATAACATTAAAGAAAGTATGTTGAGTTACAAATCAATAATAACATTTATCAAAATATAGCAAAACCATTGAAGTATCCTGTGACATATTAAAAAGCTTTTTGAGAATCACAGTAGATTATCTTCACATCTCTGGTAATACAATCACACACACAGTAAAACCCTCACTAAAACAACCTAATGTCCATGCAATTTAGGCAAGAGAACAAAAGATCTGGGGTTTTATGTTTTTCTCAGCACATTGCTCAGTAATATCTTCAGTGGAAGTAGGAATACATTTTCAAATTGAGTTGTCATCTAGCAAATGGATGGTCTAGGTTTTCTGGTGAGAATGGGGGTCATTACGAGTTTGGAGGTAGCCGTGGTGCTATTAGCGCCATGGCTGCCTCCAAACTCGTGTCCGGGCCGGCTTCTTTGAATGGGGATTTATCGGGCATTCCAACCTTGGAGGACCCGGTAAGGCCCCATTCAAAATACCCTTCCCATGGGGCTCAATGGGAATGGGGAGGGAGCTAATAACGGGCCCATAAATAACGGGCCCGTTATTAGCTCCCTGGTCCCTTAGCGACTCCTGCTAAGGACGGCTGGTTTTACCAGGCGGCCTTAGTGTGACCCGTTAAGGGACCTCAGAATACGGCAGTACAGGGTTAACGGCACCAGCATCCTTCCCACACCGTTAATCCCTTACCGGCACACTCATAATGACCCCCAATGTGTGTTTTTATTTTAAAATGGAGGAATGTTAGCCAAATAGCATATTTAAACATGAGGGAAAAACTCTGTAATGGACAAGATCTACAAATATTTTCTATTACTATAAGGAAGACATTCGAAAATTCCCTAATTACAGTGTGGGATTTGCTGTGGCAATGTTACAATGTAGATGTGTTGCACTGGTTGGTAAATGTAAAGGCAAGAATCAACTTGCTGACCACCACCAAGGAGACTAGACGATATTGAATTTGAGCAACATTTTTAGATGTGTAGGTGTACGTAAATAAGGATGCTACAACTATAGATTTTTTCCTTATACTATAGTTTTTGGGAGCAAAATCTGTAATAATATTATTGTAGAGCTTGTCGGAAGGAATGATGCTTTTAGCTTGGAAAATGTGGGTTAGAAGATCCTGGACATATTTTACAAAGTTCTTTCCTATTGTTAACATGAAGTTGATCCCTGTTTCAGGGCCTGCGGTAGCGGCCTTGCGGTTATGGTTAAGTCGCACAACCCATAGGAAGAGCACTTTTTGGGTGGTTTAAAACTGTGCCCCCCCTGGACGAATACTCACCAAACTTTCCAAACTATATAGCCTCCTAAGATTGATTCTGCAGAGTTTGGTGAGGTTTCATCAAGGAGGGCAAAGTTATAGTAGGTTGCCAAAATGTGTGTTTTTTCTCGTAGACGCAATGGAAAAACACATTTGATTGTGCCTACAGCCCAAACTACTGGACGGATTTTCACCAAATTTGCGGCATGAGCAGTGGATTGGTCCTGAAAACATACTTTTGTAAATTTGGTGTAAATCCATACAGTCATTTCTTTAAAAATGGCCATAAAGTCAATTAAAACAAATGAGTGATATCTGGGTTCCGTCCACGGACCCACTTTCCTATTCTCTCTGCGGATAGGCCTCCGATTGGCCCAGGGGCTGTCGTGAGGTCCACAAACATCGGACGCGACTGCTGATTGGATGTTGAAAAGCGTGAGGTGCGTCATATTTTTGGAAACACCTGTCATGTTCGATCTGTGGACAGTCACCGCTCTCCACGGACAGTGCAGTGGGGAATAAGTCTGGAAACACATTTTTGATAATTTGGGGGGCAAAAGAGGGCCTGTAAATGGTGGGGGAGTGGAATAGAGATGATATGGGGCTGTTTTTGTAGGTCAAAAAAGTGAGCGCTGATGCAGCCTGCTCCGCGAACACCACCGACACTGCTGTAGCCTGTGGACAACGCCGTGAATGGACAGTTTGGGAAACAAATTTGGGGATATTTGGTGACTGAAAGAGCATTGGAAAGGGTAGGGGAGTGGAACAAAGATGACATGGAGCTATTATTATAGGTGACAAAATGGTTTGCAGATGCTGCAGAGTCATTTTGATGTCCACAGACATCACTTGAATTTGGAGGGGGTTCTGGGCGAGTTTTGTTATTTGAAGAGGTATTGTATGCACTTGGTATATGGTTTAATTATGTTGTGGTGGTTGTGGCCAGAATCTGGCCATTGGCCATTACCATTATAGGCCAAGCCCCGAAGAATCTGACCACTGGCACTAAAAATTATAGTAATATATGTATAGTAATTATAGGTACTGTAGAGGGAGTATATAGTATTTGTAATATGGTGGAATAATGCAATTGAAGTGTAAATAGCATTTATGATTGCAGTACAATTGAGGGTAATGCGTTTCAAATTTGTATTTGTTTCTTTGTAAAAATACAAAATAGGATTACATTTGGTAGGGTTACTTAGTTGCAGACAGTAATGAAGGTGGAATCTCTGTTTCTTTCTCTGTAAAAAACAAAGTATAATATTTTAAGCAAGATAGTTTAACATGTTTAATTGCAGACAATTTCACATGTACATATACTTTTCAGACCCTCATAATCAGTCCATTCCATGTACCATGCTTGATACAACATAAGTGCGTGGTGCACAGTCTGTGAATTGATATTAAATAATCATCGGGTCATTGGGAAAAAAATAATCCATAGAGGATTAAAGCACTCTATTACATTTATGTGAGTGTAAGTGTGACAGTATGTTTGTTTGAAGTGTGTTGTAATTAAGTGAATGTTTAAAGTAGTAAGATACCTGTTGGCGTATTCTAACTATATTGTATGTTAGAAGAGGTTTTGTGGTAATAAGAATTGTAATGGCGTATTTGAAGTGCAGTGCAATGAAGGGTATTTTTAAAGTAATTAGATACCTGTTGGTGTATTCGAACTATTTTGCCTTTTAAAAGTATTATTATAGTATTGTGGATGTAGTTAGAAACCAGATGGCGTATTCTAACTGCTGATTGTGCTACAGTTCAGTGACTAAATATGGGTTTAGGAATATTAAGTAGGCATTTGCTAGATTTGCTGGTAACCTATGTTTTAGAATAACGGACATTACATTGCATTCAAACCAACCACTTCTCTAATTTGACATATGCAGTAGAGGGGCCTGCAGTGGTTGTTGCACCAGTGTGGTATAATATGCCTACTGTTGTGAAGGTTTACTTGCCAAGAGATACTTGGCTGTGTGCAAAGCTAATAAGCTTATAGTTGATTTTGGTACCATCTGCATTGTACCTTAAAAGCATTAATATCAGATATTGGCTATGTGAGTTTATTTGGATGGTGGAATGATTGTCTGAATTGCAAAAAGTGCATACTATGCCATGATTTGCATTTTGCAGAAGCTGGTGAAATGGAACGGATTCACAATTTGGTATGGATACATACCCAAATCATAAATTAGTGACGTTCTTTTGTGAAACGTGCATGCAGAGACTGCATGCATGTTTCCATGTGTATGCAATCTGGAAGATGTTATTTATAGGTATGGTTTTGGTTTCTAGTACTTGTAGTAAGTACATTAGAAATGTTTGTGGATCTTCCTGTGTGTTTATGGTGAATTTTACCATTCCGATACAATAGCCAAATTCTTGCTTTATATCTCAGACACTTTAATTGTTGTCAGGATTATTTGTGGCATTTCTATGAAGGATGAGCATTTGTAAACACAACTGGTCTGAGCTGAACAATTGTTGGCAATTGGAAGAGAAGATTGATTTCTATATTTGCATAAGAATTTACTCCAGTTGTATTGTTAAATTTAAATAGACCAGGTAGTTGTGTCTCTGTGTCAGCTGATAGGACTGCACTTTTTTTTGGAGAAATATATGTCTTTCTATCATCTGATATGCAGTTGTGTTTGAACTAGACACGTTTTGTGGTTGTATTGCTTGATGGAGTAGCAGTAGTTTTTTGTTTCTTTCGTGGTATTGTTGGGAAATCTCTTATAGGTTCTGGTTGTATTACTTTTTTTAAAGGTTTAGTTTTTTGAGGTACAGGGTACATATCTAGATGTGGGTGTACAGTGCACATCATCTGTTGTATTCTAGGATTCAAGAAATGTCAATGTTGAATTTGTTTGCATCAAAGTTGACTAGGAATAGACCTTCAAGTATACATAGACGCGAATGTGCTATGTAACTAATGCCTTCTTTAAACACTGTGCTGCCAATGTCAATCAATGTGTGATCAAAGGTTAGACCTTGTGATTTGTGGATAGTGACAGCATATGCACGAGACAAAGAAAATTGTTCTCTGCGTACATACATGTCTTTGAAAAGAAGGAATCATGATATTGTAAAACCTATTTTTTAACTTCTGCAAGTTTTTCAAAGTAGATGATGACAAACTGAATGTTATTGTCATGTGGAAATATTTGGAAGCCAAAAACTGTACCAATTGCTCAATTGACTACACCTTGTTCGATGCCAAGGTCACGTTTTAGAATTACTCTGCAGTTTAGACACAACGAGCCAGCTGTGTGGGAGATATGATGTGATATGTTATGGCATTTGTAACGCGCCTATACACAAGTGTTTGAAGGCGCGACGAGGTAAGGAAGAGGGAACAGAGGGAGGACTGAGACAACCATCTTACTAGCCAAGTGACATTGAGATTGAGCAAGTGCAGGTCGAGGCGGGAGGGGAAAAGTGCCTGGAAAAAGGGGAGGGGGCAGTGCTGTACATCAGATCAAAACAATAAAAAGAAGTGTAGCCAGCAGGTGCCAGGTGCAAGGGTAAATGCAGACAGCAGGTATCCAAATGTGCAGGTAGGGGGACTGTAGGGTTACAAATACAGACTGAAGTGCAAGGCTTGTCGGGAGGCAATGCAGGGGTGCAACTGGGCAGGTGACCTGGGCCCACAGTCAGTGGTTAGCCAGGTGACCAGTGCAGTATCAGACAGAAAATCAGCAGGGGAGAGGAAGAGAGAAGGTAGAAGCAAAGAGGAAGGACTTCAGGTGCTTCTGGAACCAGCTATGGTTCTCCTCAATTTTCAGAGATGCAGTGAGACTGTTCCAGAGGAAGGCCCCAACCGAAGAAAGAGATCTACCACCAAATCAATGCTTGGAGAATTGACTGACCCTGAGGGAGTTGGAGGTGGAGGACGGAAGTATTCAAGTAGGAAGGTATTTACGAATAGAGAGTGTTGGAGGTATTGAGGCCGCAGGACCCAGAAGGCCTTGTGTACAATGCAGAGGGTCTTGACCTTAATCCTTGCAGTCACTGGGAGCCAATGCAGACATTTCAGTGCTGGAGAGATAAGAACCCTGGGCTTGAAGCCAAGGACAAGTCTTGTAGTCCTGTTCTGGATGAGTTGCAGAGGGTGGAGAGTAGAAGCAGGCAGATTTAGAAAGAGCCTGTTGCAGTAGTCCTGCCTAGAGAGAATCAGAGCTCTAGAGACAGTGAGCTTCTGGGGTAAGGAGAGGAAAGGAAGACTACCTCTTAGGAGGTGCGGTTGGTAGTTTGGCTGCTTAGAAGTGTTACAGATGTGAGGAGAAAAGGGGAGTGTGGAATCGAAGATGACCCCGAGGTTCTCAGCCTCACTGGTGGGAGCAGGAAGAGGGCCAAGGAAGGCTGCCAGAGAGCGACAGGAAAGGAGGGTGCAGGTGTGCCGATGAGGAGAATCTCTGTCTTTGTGGCATTAAGGTAGAGATCGTTGGCTTCACACCACTGCTGGATAGCAGACAGACAGTCAGAGATGAAAGAAGGAGAAGAGGTGACAGAGGGGAGCCTGAACACGAGCTGAGTGTCATCCGCATAGCACTGAAAGTTGGAGCAGAGAGCGACAATGTGCTGGCTGATAGGTGCCAGGTATTTGTTGAATAGCCAGGGAGAGAGGTTAGACCCCTGGCAAAAACCAGAGGTAGTGTGTGAGATAGAGGAAAGGAAGGACCCATGTTGGACATGGGAGAGTCAATCAGAGAGGAATGAGGTCAGCCAAGCCAGGACCTGATTGGTGATTCTCAGGTCATCATAGAGACAATTAAGCAGGATGGCATATGGTTGACCATGTCAAAGGCAGAAGAGAGATCGAGTAAAATGAGGACAGAGGGGAGATTAGAATCAAGGTTGTGCTTCTGGATGCTCTGAAGCCAGACTGATTTTCATGGAGACAACCAACAGATTCACTGTGAATATTACGCTGGGAGATGACCAGAGTTTCCAGGAGTTTGCCCAGGAAGGTATAGATGTTTCTAAGCTATATAGTCATGCTGTTACTTGTTGACACATAGGGAGTGTCATACTGTGCACTTCTAGTTTGTCTGTGGAGCCGATATGCAGTATGGGTTGCATTTCATTTTTAACATTGTCTGGTTGAATTGACCACAGTTTGCTAGGGTTGACATTAAGGACATGCATGTTATTTTGTGTCGAGTTAATTGTTCCATTACATCAGGAGCAGATGTGTTTCACCTGTATAGTTATATTAAGTAAGCAGCACAGTTATAATGCTTTTTAAAATGTTAGCATAAGTGAGGTCTGCAGACCGGCCTATGTTTTGAGTTAGTTCTCTGTATTGAAAATGATGTCAGAGATTTACATTTCCTATGCTGCTGAGCGTGCTGCGGCATTGATTGTGTCCTAATGTTTTGAAAATAGGTTCACCTTTTTAGCCGGTGATAACTGTAGGAGGTCTATGAACACAGTAAGGTGCTTGCCTCCAAACCGTTGCTTGTAGTCTGTTTTTAGGACTTCTTGCATTCTGAGGTGAATTAAACCCAACAAGAGTTTGGAAACCATGCTTACTTCTTCTATTAGGAATACTTTAATTTGTTCAGATTTCTGTGTACTTTAGTAGCAGCTTCTGCTGATAATTTGTAGCATTCTAATTTGTTTTGGTGTTCTACTGTAAGGAGCAGTACTTGGTGTAAAGTTACACCTCATTTGATGTAGGCAGCTACACCTGTGAGGGCTGTAATAATAGCTGAAAGGTTTCTGTTTGTTAACTTTTGTAGAAATGTGCTGGTTATTTCAATTAAGAATGTTTTTCCATAACCAGGTTCACCACTTACATACAGGGGCAGAGGTTTATTTATTTTATTTATCTATTTCATTTGTTGATAGCACCCAGGACCCGGAGGTATCAATGTGCTAGAGGTTATATTACAGGCAAAAAAGTACATAGGAACAGATAAAGTACATAGAGCCTCATAACGAGTTGGGTGGTAGTCCTTAAATGCGGTGGTAACGCTATTACCACCACATTTAAGGGGCCACCCAAATAGAAGTCTAGCAGCATTTACCCCCAGCTCTAAGCTGGGGGTAAATGCGCTGGAAAAATGCAGTTTTTCAGTGCAATTAATGCGTTGTAATACCGCCGGCGGTAAGTGCGCCAATAATTCCCCATTGGTTCCTACTAACCCAATGCGGAATGAGGAATAACGTTTATCTCCACAACCCGTGTTCGAGCGGTAATACTGCCGGACTGGTGGGTGGTAACGCAAATACAGTTGGGCAGTATCCCAGTCAGGAAACCACCCAACTCGTGATGAGGCCCATAGTGCCTTGGTGATTACAAAAACACAGGTTGTGTATGTAGACAATGTGGAAGCAGATGTGAGGGGTTATACAAATTTGTTGAATAATTTTCTGTTGAAGTTTTTGCAAAAGGTCAGGTAGGAAGAATTGTCTGTGAGGTTGGAAGGGAGAGTGTTCCACAGGGTAGGGGCAATGGTGGTGAAGCAGGTTCCTACGGCCCTTTTTCTGATGAATCTAGGGGTGCTGAGTAGCGTGGAGGAGGAGGAACGCAGGCTGCGCACGTTAGGTTTTTTGGAAATGCGTTTTGTGAGGTAGGCGGGGCAGTGTTATGAAGGCAGCAGTGGTTGATGGAGAGGATTTTAAAGTCAATGCATGCCTTGGTTGATTGCCAGTGGGCTTCCCTTCTAGCTTTGGAGATGTGGTCGGATCATTTCAAGCCCCGCTCTCCTAGCGTTGTTTTGGATCAATTGCAGCTTCTTGAATTTTTTCGGAAGAGCCCGCAAGGATGACATTGTAGTAATCAAGTTTACTCCCTATGATGGCTCTGGCTAGTGTGAGGCAGTTGATTGGGGTGAAGATTTTCTAGATAGGTTGATGAGTTTAGTGAAATATGCTGTAGATGAGGCAACAGCCTTTACGTGTTTATGCATGTTAAATTCAGAGTCGAGATAGGAGCCCAGTGTTTTGACATGGGCTGAGACCGAGGTAGTGTTTCCAGCAATACAGAAGGAGAAGGTGGGGTCAAGATGTTTGAGGCGGTGAGGGGAGCCACCAATAAGATGCTCTGTCTTGTCACTGTTGAGGCAGAGGTGGTGGTTAGCCATCCAGTTTTGGATTATGCTGTAAACTTGGTTGATATTATCAGAGTCAGGTTTGTGATTGCCGGTGAGATTAAGGTGGACTTGTGTGTAATTAGCAAAGTTGTTGTAGGGTATGTTAAGGTTGTCCAGATGGTCAAAGAATTGTTTGGTATACATGTTGCATAGTGTGGGTGATAAGCAGGAGTCTTGGGGGACACTAAAGGAGACAGGATGGGATTGACCGATTCCGAGTCGGTGAAAACCCTGGAGGTTCGATCACTCAGGAAGGATTTGATCCAGTCGGCTGCTTTAGGAGAGAGGTTGAATAGGCCAGTGAGGTTGTGGCACAGGATATCATGGTCGACGAGGTCGAACGCTACCAAAAGGTCAAGTAGAAGGAGGATGGTAAGGTCATCATCATCACGGATGTGGTCAAGTAGGATCTCTAGATGAAAAAGGGCAGATTCCGTGCTCTGTCTGGACCTGAAGCCTCATTGCTGGATACCATGTAGGATGTTGGCTTCTAGGTGAGTTTGGAGTTGGGAGTGGGCAGTGTGGTCAAGGATTTTCAAGAGAAAGGGTAACGTCATAATGGGCCAGTAGTTTGTAGGAAGGGTGGATTCTAGAGTATTTTTTTCATGAGCGGTTTGACCCAAGCTTCTTTGATAGATTTGGGAACATTGCGAGTATTAAAGGAAGGATGAATGAATGATAGTGGGGGAAAGGGGGTCTGCACATAGCCTAATGAGGCTGGGCAGATATCACCTATGCAGTTGGAGGCTTTGAGGTGTTTCATAGTGGAGATGTTATTTGTCAGTGAGATGGGGGAGAAGGGGAAAGGGGTGGTGGGAGTGAGTGAGGTAGTGCCTGCGGTAGTGGTCTCATTGGTAGTGAGAAGCAGGGATTCTTTATGATGGTTTTGTCACAGAGTTTTGTGATTTTGTTAGCTAGGGCTTTGTCTTTAGGGAAGCCGATGGGAAGTGGGGCAGGGGTTTCAAGCTCCTTGAGGATCCTAAATAGTTTGCTCATGTTGGAGCTGGCTTCACTAATATGAGTACTGTAGATTCAAGCTTTAGTGGAAATATTAGCTTTTTTGTAGGTGTTGGCTGAGGAGGAGAATCTTTCTTTGTTGTTGAAGGTAGGGTTTTTTTCTCCAGAGATGTTCTTTGGCCCGTTTAACTTACAGGGAGTGGTTAGTTCTTCAGTGAACCAGTTATGGTGATACTGTTTTTTTCGTGCATTGGATTTGAGGGGTGCGTGATGGTCAAGAGCGTTGAGGAGAGAGGCATTATAAGAATTAAGAATGACTTCAGGGTTGGTGTTGGAAAGCCCTGACTCAGGGAGTGTAAGATAGTGTGTTCCAGTATGTCTTTAGTTAGTTTGTGGGTGTGCCTGGCAGTGAAGGGTGGGTGGTTGGTGGGTTTAGAGATGATGGGGGCTGTAGGGGGATAGAGAATTGGATCACAGCGTGGTCAGTCCAGGGTACAGGGATAATGGAGGTCACTAGGGTTGGGATGTTGAGGGATAGGATCCAGTCAAGGATGCTTCCTTTGGAGTGAGTTGGGGCAAGGACCACTTGGGCCAGGTTCATTGCAAGGAGAGTAGAGAAGAGGGCAGTAGATTTCAGGTCTGAGGGATATTTGAAGCCTAGGTTGAAGTCGCCTAGTTGCTGGAGCTGCAAGTTGGGTTTCAATAGTGGGGCGATAAGCAATGGTAAATCAGCCTCAGGGGAGCTGAGGTTGTTTGGTTGTATGTAGATTAGGAGGAGGTTGATGATAATTTGGGGATGGGGATCAATTTTATCGAGTAGGAGTTTGTTGCCTGGCAGGTTTGGGAGGGGGAGGTTCTGATGGGGAGGGAGACTTTAGAGAAGATGGCCACTCCTCCACCTGGGGAGGCATATTTGTCCATTTTAATAATGGAGTAGCCAGGTGGGTTGGGCGAGGGATAGCGAGGGGACTGCTGCATTGTGCAGCCAGGTTTCAGTGACAGTCAGCAGGTCAAGGTTATTGTCGAGAAGGAGGTCATGGATTTATGGTTCATTGTCACTAATGGAGTGTGCATTGATGAGGTGCATGTAAGGTGGTTGAGTCTGGTTGGAGTGGGGGTATGAGAAGAGAGGTTTAGTGGTGGTTGTGGGTGTTTGTATGCTGTGGTGGGAGATGGAAAAGTTGTGATGTGGGCTGATAGTCTGAGCACATAGTGTTGATTCTGAGATCATGATTCGGGATCGGAGCTGGTGCATTCTGGAAATGCCTGTGCAGGCTTGTAAGGAGGGTGGAGGGAGGGAGGGGTGGAGTGAGTATAGATGAGTTGGTGGGTCTGGTACCAAATCTAAGTAGTCATGTGTTGATCAGGAATGGTGCCGAGAGCGTAGTTAAACGTAAGGTCGGGGTGGTGAGTGGGGATTGTGCAAATGTAGATGGCATAGGGGATGCCTGGTTGGTGCTAAGTATTTTGGGTGTTTGTGTGAGGGTTGATGATTTAGGGGAGGCTGGAGTGTTGTGGTGTGCCTGGTAATCTGGTATGCCTATCCATTTTAGGTTGGGCAGACCGGGTGAGTGATTGCGGGAGTGTTGAGGTACAAGAGGCTGGAGAGAGGTGATTGGGGTGGTATTAGTCTGATGGTGGGTGCAGCAGATCATTTTTACAGCTGCAAGTTTTAGTTTCATGTTTAAATCCATGTTCAATTTCTTCAGTGACTTCTAGATAAATGGTGAGTTGTTAATTATTTATATGTCATTTCAGCACTGAGAATACTTCTTCCGATGGTTTATATTGGTACATGGTATTTTCTACTTCAATCATGTCTATTTCTGCTTCATTTAGAATTAGTCGTTCTCCAAGTGGTTCTTGGCTTCCTGTAAGGGAAGGTTGACTGCACTCAGAATTGTCTTTATATAGTTTCAGCATCAACTTCTTCCTCTTGTTGCCGTTCATTGTCCAACATTTCTTTGAATCGCTTGAAATTGACATTTGTTTTACTGCTTTCTTTTGCACTGAATGCATCTTCAAATGAGTCATGGTAATCTAATCAGTATTCTTCTTTTCCCCATGGTTTAAAAAATTGCAGTAGGGCCATGTAATACAGTTACCTATGTTGAGGAGATTTCAATGATAACTGTATATGATTAATTAGTCTGGATTTGGTAAGTATGACTAGGCTTCCGTCACACGTTGAGACTAAATATTTTCCAGTTGTCTCATCTGGTGTGACATTATTTTTGCAGGAGTAGTTTTGGGCTACGTGGTAGAGGCAATTGTTTCCAAAGAAGTACTTCTGTTTGGGTATTATGTGTCTATTACATTGTTTTTTAAAATGTCATGGCTGTTGGGATCATTTGTGGCTAGTGTTTCTATCTCTTGGTAGGATGTCAGTACTCTTTTTCTGGATCAAGCTGGACCATGGTTTAGCCAGACAACGGGCCTCATAATTTTGCCGGTCCAGAAACCAGGGTGCTGGTAAACTCACTGGCACTCTTGTTTCCATACAGGCAAACTATGAGTCTGCCAGCCATGGCCGCTTTGCCCCATAGGTCTGACCCTGCCAGGTACAGTGGCCATGGTAGGCAGACTCTTCACAGGAGTACCAGCACCATTACTAACTACTTACTGTGCCGGTGCTCCTGTGTCCCCAGGGAATGGGGACTGGCAAATATAGTGGGGTCTGTATGTATTCCAGGACAACCGATTCCTAATGAACCAGTGGCACCTGGAGGTCAGGCACCAGTAAATTATTATGAATCTGGGGGCAATCCACTGGTAGAACCGGTAGGTAACCACCAACCGGTAATGAGTCTCAATGTGTTCAGATGTACCTTGATACATTTAAATGCTTATACAATTTTCTTCCATATGTTCATTGGAGATCCTTTGGCTTGACGCATTTGATATGTTTCTAATGCATCATCTATGGTGTCTTTGGAGTGTATTGGGTGAATTGTATACTGGTGCAAAATGTTGGCTGCAGTAATAGGATCAACACATTCAAATTGGCCAGTTGGTGGTGAATCCGGAATTATTTGGATGGTTGCTCTTAAGTTCTCTTCTATATTTATATCTTTTTAGCATTCATTGTTTTCTTTTAGATATCGTAGGGCTTGTCTAACTTTGTTTAAGTCAACAAGAGGTTGCCAAATTGTTTTGTCTTTTATTGGTACACCATTAACTAGTATAATCAAAGATTGATCTATTGCCTGTTGTACTGCTAGAGTTTCTGTATTTGCTGTAAGATCTAATAGCAAATATACTACTTTGATACAAATGCCTTTTAGCAACTTTAAGGAGGAGGCAATTTGGCTGTTTTGGGTTGAATGCGTATTATAGCTTGAAATGGGTGTACTGTTTGGATTATAATGCTCTCATACAAGTTAAGTTGTAACAGCACATGATGGCATTTGGTTATTGTCAAGCTTTATATTGCAGTGTGTGCAATCTATTGAGGGTTCAGTTATTTTGTACTTATTTTCTGTTGTTAGATATTAAGATAATTGGAACGATTCCCTGTCCTCTATTTTGTAGGCCATATGTACTATTTGTGTACTCTCTTTTTTAAAAAGTTCTGCGACAACAGACACATATTTGGTCTGGTATTTCAGCAGATGTGTTTTGAACCTTTGTTATTTCTTTTTTGTATGTGTTTGTTAAGATGTTGGTGTTTGTAAGGTTTTCACTAATATTTTCTGAAGTTACTGAATTTTCTAAGTGATCTTCAGTTCCAAAATATTTACTTTGGATGTGCTCTATTTCTTGAAGGAGTTCTTTGGCTGTAGGAGAATGATATTTACCTTTTTTTCAGTTGTACAACAGGGTTGTTTGCATAGTACAGTCTATGCACAAGATTCCATATAGTGGAATGGTGTGTTGCTAACATTTTGATGTGGTGGAGGGTGCTTTTGCAAAAATTTTCCCAAATGCAGCTACTGAATGTCCTTGCAGTCCAGTTTGGCTGTGCTCTAGACATGAGTCCATGGTTTGTAAAGTTTTTATTGTACTTTTGTCTTTTAGTTTCACATAGTGATTGAGGAATTGTCGTGAAGATTTGAAGGATTCTTGGTATATGTTACACATTTAGCTGCAGGCCCATGTGTGCACTGGACAGATTGCTTGGGTGAAAGGAACAGTTGGTTGAAAGTTTGTTGGGGACGTTTTTAGGGTTTCTTGTGCCGTAAAGGTGTCTCCCATTGGTTCATACCCTCTGCCATTACTGTCTATGGCAATTATTCTTTTGTTCTTGTGTATAAGCCTATTCATTGAAATATGGTTCTGTGCTGTTTGTGTGAATCCATTCACCTTCATAGAAGTTTGAAAAGGTATCTATGTTGACATTGCAGATGTTTAGAAGTACTTTCTGTAATTTAATGAATAATTTAGATGACTATATAGCTTGCTTTTATTCTTACCAGCTCTAATTTTTTCTGTTTTCTACTGAGTTGCTTTTTAGTAGGTATTGTGTTTTCTCTGTTAGAAAAAAGTAAGTCTGGGTTTTAACGTGGTGGAATGCATATGGTTGTATTGTGAATGTGTGTGTGAATGAGATGGTAGAGATGAATAGAGGGCTGTGTGATTGTGTAGTGGGATGATAGCTGTGGGTGAGATGGTTGTAAGAGTAAATGTGTGTAGAGGTGTGAAGGGCTGGGTAAGTGTGTAAGAGAGTGGTGGTGTGAATGAATAAGTAGGGACATTGGGCCTCATTTCAAGTCCAGCGGTAGCCGTGCCGGTAAAACCGGTAGTCTGCTGCCAGACTTGGGAATGTTTCTGGTGCCTGGTTTCACAGAAACAGCAGGGGATTATGACCCTGGTGTTCCTGGAAGTCAGGCGCCGGGAAATCGCCAACATATTGAACTTGCACAGACCTAGTGCCACTTAAAAATGTTCTGCAAATGTTTTGCATTTGCTTTTTCCCTCTGTTAGAAAAAAGATGCACAGCGTGGTGCTATGAATAGACATATGCATTTGCATGCATTTTCTCTTAAAAAGAAACATTTTTAAATGCACAGCATTGTACGCATTTGCTGCCTCATGTGAGCAGGTGCTGAATGCTGCAATGCATAGATGTTTCTGTAGTGACTGAAAATGAGAATATGCCTATTGACAAGCTTATTACAGGGTAAGTAGCAGGAACCCTCTATATATATTTGTAAAAGAGTTGGAGAAAATACTTTAAAAAATAAATCATACCTGTACTATGTATTGTTAGATGCAGTTGTTGGATCTGGAAAGTTTCACAGTAGATATTAATGCAGGTGGCTGTGATTAACAGGAGATATTTAATCTCATTTTTGAAGTATACATCTGAAGTTTTGACCTGAGATGACAGGGTTAGGTGTAGAGTTTCTGGATGTGTTTGGTAAATGGATGTGTCACTATTTGAATGCAGTCAATGAGGGAGTGTTGAGAACATGAAAGTGGAAAGGGTAGAAGGGCTGCCTCTGGGTCTGCGGATGACACATAAGTCCGCGGACAGTATGTGTCAGACATCTGGGTCTTTTAAGGATGCCTCAGATGGAAAGGGGACTATGGGGATTAGCCAATCAGGTTTTCTGTTTGTGGTTTACAGGAAGAACGTGCATAAGGTATTTTGATTGTTCTGTGCAGTTGAAGATGGCTATGACTTTGAGGAAGCAGAGTGTGTGGATTTTGGGAGATTCTTCAATTCAGTCATTGAAGGTGTATGCTGAAAATCATGGCATCTTTGGAAGTCTTGGATTGACAGAAGTAGAAGTTTTGTGACATGAAGTTTATGGCTTAAACTGTGCAAGAGGTTTCTCATTTTGTCAGAGTATAGCTCACTTTAAATGTCCAGACATTGTAATTCTGCATTGTAGAGGGGACATTTTGGGGTATATCACTGCAATGTATTTGCTGCTGTCCTGAAGGTCTCCTTGAAAAGCCTAATAGAACTGTTGTCTGCTGCAAAGAGTATTCTTTCTGAAATGAATCAGAGGCAAACAAGGAGATGTCCACCCTTGTTCAGTCCACAAATGGAAGAAGTGAGGCCGCTTGTCAATAAATCAGTATCTGATTTTTTATATTCTGCACAAAGGACATCTTTTGAGAATGACAACATAAGGTCTGATAGTGTCAATTTTTTTGTGAAGATGGTGTTCATTTTACTGATGCTGAAAATGCAATTTTTCTTCATAATGTTAGGAATGCATTGAAAAGGTTCTCATAACAAAATTGAGAAGATGCACAGCGTAGAGTTTTACTGTACATAAAAGCAATAAAAAGAAAAAGTGTTTAACAAACACCAACAAAACAAAAACAAAGGTTATTTTCAGAGCCACTACTAAAGAATAAATAACTGAATTTGTGTTTAAATTCCCCCCACCACCACTTTGAGTGGCTGTGATATCTGTGGACAGAGGACACCGCAGTAGTCCGTGGATTGCCACACCCTGGTCTTCGAAGGATGCCTGTCATGGAAAGGGGTCTGCAGAGACCACAGACAGACCATGTTGTCCATGGACATCGGTGGTCAACCAATTAGGTTTCCTGGCCGTGGTGTGCAAGAAGAGAGGTTAGCAGGAGTTTCATTTACAGGAGTTTTTGGAATAGTGAAAATGGCTATGGGTATGTCTTTGAGGAGGCATAGTGTATGGACTTTGTGGGACTCTTTGATCCATTGGATGAAGGTGTATGTTGAGCACTGTGGATTGGGTGAAAAACTTGGAGTCCATGAATTTGAAATGTCATGGTATGGATGTGAGGAATGAAGTGGGTGGATGTGCTCCAGTTTTGAGAGAATATGGTTCACTTAAAACATCCAGACATTATTGTTGTTCATTGAGGAGGGAACTGTTGGGGTCCATTACTAGAATTTCATTGCAGTTTTCAATGTAGCAGACATTTGGAAAGTTGTTGGAAATGTTTCCAAATTCCAAAATAATTTGTTCACATATTACACAGAGACAAATGTTGATGCGTTCCAATTTACACAAATGGAAAAATCAAGGTGCAGTGTGAATAAAGATGTATGTGCTTTTTTGCGAGAAGTTGGCATGACAACTTTTCATAATGAGAACATTACATTTGATATTGTCAACATTTTCTGGAGAGATGGAGTACATCTAACTGATGTGGACAACCACATTTTTCTGGAAAATGTTCAAAATGCATTGGAGCGTATTTTGTGAACATATAATAATTACGTTGTGTAGAATCTTTTTTTAGTTTAGTATAATATAATAATCAAACACATATTTAAAAGTCAGAAAGACAAAACAAGATTCTTTTAAGAGCCACCATTTTAGCGTGAAAAACAATTAAAATGATTTCCATGCCCCCACCCCACACCTGGAAATGTTTAGATGTCCGCCGACTATGATTGCTGTAAAGGGGCCTCTGACTTTTTTTCTCACTTCGATTTTTAACTGTGAAAGGTGGCTCTTAGAGGAACCATTGTTTGTGTGATTTTTTGATTTGTATTTGTTGTGGCTTTTTTGTGTTTTTTTACAGGAGAAGTAAGGTAAAGTGGGGGAGGGAATGGAGGGAAGGGGCACCAACCACAGAGATTAAGGGGCAGGTGGATAGAGGAAGATATTGGATGGGCCAGGTGGCAGTGTTTCTCGTGCTCCTTGACCACAGCCTCGAAAGTACTCTGAAACTGCTTCCCCCTACATATCAGTGCTTCAGAGTACAGACATATGACTGTGAGCCTCAATAGTTAAGGGTCATTAGCATTTTGTATGGCCTGTGAAGCTGCCACTGGGATCCTCATCCCCAAAGGAATATCCTTTGTGGTAACAGGTGCAGTTGAGTATGATGGGGTGGAGGATGTCTACCTACTCTATCCTGAGAAAGGTATTGCCTTCCTCAGAGCATTTGGGTGATTAGATTTAGTTTGGTGGGGTTTGGTGGGGTTTTATGGACGTTGTCCCATAGGAATACAAGCCAGGTTTACCGTGACTGAGTGCAAATTTGCACTCAGTGCATTTCACCTTGCTACCTTGCTAAAAAATTACCACACCCAGTGATCACTCTGAGTACTGGAGAGAGGGACTTCCTCCCCCTCATCCTCTTCTTGCTCTTCATCCTCATCTTCTGTATGTCTGTGCCTGTTCCCCTGTCCAGACCCTCCAGGTTGTTGAGGTGGTGGGGTTGTTGGGAAGCAGAGATGGCCATAGCAGATGTCATTGCAGCAGATTTTCAAAAATCTGCAGAGCAGGTGTTTCTCAAATGCTCTCTCCTGGACAGGTAGATTGAGAATGAAGAAAACTAATTGGTGGGTAATTCCAGAGGAGCTCTCTGCGGACTGCACGACTATCCATTGACTATCTTGTCAAAGGTAGGCCTTGGAAAATTGTAAAAAGTTGCCAGATCAATGAAGAGTGGGCCTGGGAGCTGTGGAAGGGTTACTCTTCTGCTGGAAACACAATAGATTGGCTGAAAATACACTTTAAAACTGCCTGAGGCCGCAGACACTGTTTGCAAAGAGAGTGTCACGCCGCATGGGTGCGGTAAAAATGATGATGTCCACTGCCGTCCGCGGGCATGATGGCCTTCTGTGGACAACCATTGGCAGGAATCGCAGAGCGCATGCGCTGGATGTTCGTAGAAAAGGTGCAGTGTCCGCAGACTAATTAAAAGTGCATCATGTGAAACCGGACATGTCCGGACATCTCCTCTGTCCAGGGGCACATCCATTTTGAGTGCAGACACCCCAGACAATTGCAGTGTCCATGGACTCACAATGGAGCTTTTTAAAAAAACATTTATATATCATATAATGATATACAACATATTTATAGTATGACAAATACATTTATTCATGAAAGGGATGGGGTATCAGAATGGGAAACATAAATGGGAGAATTAGGAATTTCTGTAAAATAATGATCAGGAGAGGAAGGGAGTGAGTTTTCATCAAAGTGTCTGATTTAATTTGTTTCCAAATTTGATGGGGATGATTTCTGGGGACAAGGTGGACAGGTGCAATAAGGACAGTGTTAGGGAACATTTTTAATGACAAGATTTTCCGCATATTGTAAAAGTTCTTTAAAATCATTACTTAATTCATCCAAATTTGTAGACACGTTCATGATTTGATAATGTACAGTTTGGTATAGGGCCTCTTTTTGTGATTCGTGGGATTGTGTATAATTAAACTGGGGTGTGGTTTCTTCATGAAAACTATGTTCTGTAAGGAAAAAAGAAATTATTATTTTAATGAGGTCTGTACAAATGACATTATTTGTTTACATTAAACATGTATTGTATACCATTAGAGATGTTATTGTCTCTCATTTCTACTTTTCTGTCAAAATGAATAAATAGTGCTTTTTGTTTAAAAAACACGTTTAAATAATGAATGCAAATACTAATGAAATACATACAGTGTGCTTATTGTTTGTTGGAAGATTATTTTAGAATAAGCGCTTGGTGTATGTCTGTCTCTATGAACAATTGTATTGAAGTGATAATATGAGGTGTACACGTATGGTTTATGCTTGGTGCATTCCATTAAATTGTGTGTTATAAATAAAACATAATTTGTACATTATTAGTGTAAAAAGGTATATTTGGGTGCAGTAAATATAAGTAACATTGCTTTATATATATATATGTGTGTTTGTTGGTTGATGGGTAGAACTTTTTGTGCCCCCCCCCCCTTTGCTTCTGGGCTTTGTAAATGCTACCTTCTGTCCACAGACAGTCATACTGTCTGTGGACTCTACAGCTGCTACATTGGGGGTGAGTACAACATAAGGAATTTGTAGCAGATTAAGGGTGCACTAGTAAAAACATATGCAAATCAGTGAAAATTCTTTGTTGAAGGGACTTTATGGTAAAGTTGCACTAACAGAAACCTATGAAATTTAGTGAAAACACCTTGTTAAAGGGATGCTATTTTTACAAGTAAAACCGAAAAAACATTGTAATTTGCCAGTCATGGTAAGCTAAGGAACCATAACTAACACCCAGGACATCAAAGATGGCATGACAAATGTCATTGATGACATTCGCCATTTATGGTAAATTAAGCAACCATAACTCGTACCACCACCGTGCACTGCTAAAACTAACAACCAGGACATCTTATGGATTTCCGGGGGACCTCTTATGAACTATTTAATGTATTCAAAAAATAACAAATTTAAATAAAATGTTATATTGGAGTGTTCTTGTTAATAAAACAACTTAGGGGGTAATTCATAGAATTTCGCGCACAAGTGGCGCACACGGCCGGCGCACAGTGTGCACGTGCGAATGTCTGCGCCAGCCGCGTGCGCTAAAATCGATTTCCACGCACAGCGTATTCATGGATTTTAGCCTCCAAAACCAGCCATGGCGCAGAGTGGTGCAGTGACCCTGCAGCAGCGCCAGTTACGCCCCCAAGAACGCCCTCGTGCAAGGAAAAGCCATAAAAATCCCCAATCCAGCGCGAAGGGCTGCGCTAACCCTGGACCAGTTTACAGGGCTGCCAAACAGAAAACGCCAAGCGGGGAACGTGTATTACTGGGGTTCGTGTGAAATTTCACACGTGAAAGGGCCTGTGCGAGTGGGGTACGTGTATAACTGGGGTTCGCGTGAAGTTTCACACGCGATTGGAGCAGGGTATGTGTATTACGGGGGTTTGCAGGAAGTTTCACATGCAAAAGGGCCTGTGCGAGTGGGGTACATGTATAACTGGGGTTCACGTGAAGTTTCACACGCGATTGGAGCAGGGTACGTGTATTACGGGGGTTCGCGGGAAGTTTCACACGCGAAAGGGCCTGTGCGAGTAGGGTAATTGTATAACTGGGGTTCGCGGGAAGTTTCACATGCGATTGGAGCAGGGTACTTGTGTTACAGGGGTTCGCGGGGAGTCTCACACCTGATTGGATCCAGGTACGTGTATTTCGGGGTGCGTGGGAAGTTTCACACGCGAAAGGGCCTGTGCTAGTGGGGTATGTGTATAACTGGGGTTCGCGGGAAGTTTCACACGCGATAGGCCCTGTGCAAGCGGGGTACGTGTATTACTGGGGTTCGCGGGAAGTTTCACACGCGATAGGCCCTGTGCGAGCGGGGTACGTGTATTACTGGGGTTTGCGGGAAGTTTCACATGCGAAAGGGCCTGTGCGAGTGGGGTACGTGTATAACTGGGGTTCACGGGAAGTCTCACAGGTGATTTCAGCAGGGTACGTGTATTTCAGGGGTGTGTGGGAAGTTTCACACGTGAAAGGGCCTGTGCGAGTGGGGTACATGTATTGCTGGGGTTCGCGGGAAGTCTCACACGCGATTTCAGCAGGGTACGTGTATTTCGGGGGAGTGCGGGGAGTCCTACACATGAATTGGCAGTGTGGGTCCTGCCAGGTGTTCCCTCTACACCCTCCGCGGCCCCTGCAGGCAGCCCACACCACAGGGGACTACCCTGCACACCTAGTCATGTCCCGCAGGCAGCCCATCCACCATGGGCATGCCAAGCCACATGTCAGCTTGCACTACTGATCACCAATGCATGAGCCCCTGCACCCCCACCCCCAGCAGTGCAGGGCACCTGCCATCAGGCCCCCACTCACGTCCCCTTGCAACCCTACCCCCCAGCAGTGCAGGGCACCTGCCAGCAGGCCCCCACTCATGTCCCCATGCCCCCAGGTCATGACGATTCTCAATCATGGCCCTTATGGCCAGCCTCCCCAGCCCAAAGACCCAACGAAGTATTTCATCCACCCACATAGAAAAGGCAATGAATGTAATCAAAATCCAACACACAACAATGGGAATAATAAAAGAAAAGCTGCATGTCCGTAAAAGAATAATAAACAAGAAATCATAATCCAAAGAAATCCAAAAGAAATGGTGTCCAAAGTCACAGTCCAACAAAGCAAATCCAAGGGAAAAAAGAATGAGAAAACCATTGCTCCATGGTGAAAATAGAAAAAAGAGAATAATCCAATGGTGAACTATGTACAGATGAACAATCCAGGGTCCATGAGCCCAACTGATGAAATGAAACCTATCAAAAATAATACCTAATAAAAAACTATATACAAAAACGTGGTGCATTGTCCAAGCACAAGCAAAATAAAGAAAAAACGAAAGGAAACCTAACACTAACTATATACAATGGCGGCGGGCAAGTCCAGCGGCTCACTCTGTGGTGTCCCGGGCCAGGGCATCATCAAACTCCATGTCTATTTGCCGGAGGCGGGCCTCTGTCCTGGCCCGACGTCTCGTAGGGAGGCACTCATGGCCTGTTCCAACTCCCTGCGAGTTGCCTCGAGGCACTCTGCCTGCCTCAAAGCCCGACGCATGGAGAACTTCGCCCTGACCATGGTGAACCACGCCTCTTCCGCCCGCCACCGGTCCGCATCTATCTGCTGGCCCAACCGGTGCCATATGGAAGACACTCCCATTCCTGGGTCCTCCTGCCCTCTGGCCGATGCCTGCCCCTCCGATGTTGATGGCCCCGAGCCATCATTGCTCCCACCTAGAGCTGCTGCTGTCTATGTGCCGTGTCTGATGGTGCCTGCACATCCTCCATCAGCTGGTCTCCAGTTGTGGTGTCCACCCCTGCTGGGCCGCCGACTCCTGACTGTGGCAGAGATGTGAGCTCCATCAAGCTGGCTGTTTTGGTCGGGCCAGGTCCACAGGGGGCCCTGGTGGAATCTGGGCTGGAAGACGGTGTGGAGAACGACTGGCGCATAGTCTCCACAGAGGAGGAGAGGTCCGCCAGAGTGTGTGACACATGTAGGAACCTACCAACCAGGGCCCCTCCCAGCAGTGCCACGTCACGACCCTGCTCTCCGTGATGGCGTGCGTTCTCCGCCCAGGAAGCATGCACGTCATCACGAATGACACGAGTGCGCAACGCGACACCAACCAGGACGGAGCCCATACGTTCATGGGACCCCTCCCCTGCAGGTAGTGGAGAGACAGATGCAATGGCACTCCCCCCTACCTGCAGACGGGCCTGGGACGGGGCCTCCCTGCTGGTACATGGTGGTGCAGTCACAGGGTCAGGGACAGCGACATGCACAGGCCCCTGCGCGGTACCTGTGCTGCCTCCTGACCCGGGCCCTGGACTGCACCACTTGCACCAGTGGTACTACCCCCACCAGGCCCCATGTGCGGCTCAGTAGCGGGCTCCTCCTCCTCTGTGGAGACCACCAACCTGGATGTCTCCACACCGTCTTCCACCATTGGAAGACCCTGTGGGGGCTCACCCGGCCCTTCCGCCACAGCCGTTGTGGCAGACGCAGCACCAGCCCCCTCACTCCCGGATGATGGTAATTCCTGGGAGGGTGGCTGGGCCTTGCGTTTCCGCCCAGTGGAGGCATCCCCGCCGCTTTGCTCCACAGCGCCGTCTCCGCCTTCTTCTTCACTTGACGCTGCAAAGTGGGAGACATAGAACACAAGAATCAGGGTACAGTACAAAATATCCTAGACAGGAAGCAATAACACATGAGTGGCACTGTCAAATGTCACTTCCATCCTGTCATTCCACAACACATGGGTGAATGCACACAACACACATGCAGAAACAGTCCCGGCGCCTGCAATCAACATCAACATCCATGTAGAAGAGCCCCTGTAAACCAAGATGTTGCCTTCAAAGTCACATGCATCCATGGCGTTTCAAAGTCACACACACACTTCTCAGGCACACACACACACAAGTGCACCATACATGTACATGACATCAGCACCCATTCCTCACACCCCCTCTATGTCCAGGAACAGAGACAGCCATGCTTTCATGTGTATATTCCGCATAGAGCTCCCCATGTTGAATTAAAACACATGCACCAACCATGTGGTTCACACATAACTCACATTCTCACATGCATGACCATGATGTCCCTGCACACACACATCCATACATGGCCTATGTCACACATACAGGCAAGCATCAGACTACCAGCACACTGCAACTTGCCCTGTCTCACACAGCAATGCTTGGCCACTTACCGCTCAACTCCAGACGGGTCTACCTTCGAAGGATCTGGGTGTGGAGCGCTGGGCCTACACATTCCAGGACCCTCATATGGAAGTAACTCATGCATGCCCGGCCCCCCTCCGTGAGACGCTGGGCCTTGTGGAGGGTCCTGGACCTGAAGTCCTCCCAGCGCTTCTTGACGTGCTTGATGTCGCGGGTTGCCACCCCCTCCGCATTGATGGCAACCATTACGTTGTCCCAGATCCTCTCCCAGCCTTCCTTGTTGGCGTGTGATGTTCCGAAGAGGGCATCATAATGCCCCAGGACATGCTCCACCAGGACACCAGCTTCGGTGGCAGTGAAGCTGGTGGCCCTCTGCCTCTCTGGCTGGGGGTTGCCAGTGGTGCCAGATGGAGATGTGCCCGACATGGCAACCCCAGAGGCAGGAGTGGGTGGGCAACTGAGTCCTGGGGCTGGGCTGTGGAGCGATGGAATCCCAGTCGGGAGTCTTCGGTTCCAGGAGGGGTGGTCACAGCAACTACACCCCTGGCTGACGTGCAGGCAGCAAATGGCAGGGCACGTGGGCAGCAGGCAGTCAGGCAGCAGCAGATGGCAGGTGGGAGTGCGTTCAGGGTTCTGGGGGGCAGTAATTCGGCCTTCTGGGCAGGAGCGTGGTCTTCCGTGTGTTTTCGCGTGGCCAGCTTGATACAGAGTGATTTGGCACGTGAAAAAATTACACGTCAGCGTGTAATTCGAGGAATGGGCCTTAGCGCGTAAGCGCATCAGTACACGCACGCGATTTCATTTGACCAAAGGCTCTTAGCGGGTAAGTTAAATTACGCGCGCGGGCGTTTCCCTCATAGCACGTGATGACAGAGCACACGTGGAAAAACTGCACGTACGAGTGTCATCGCCTTAGCACGTAAGCGCATAAGTTACATTACGCGCGCGGGCCTTTCCCTCATAGCACGTGATGACAGAGTACACATGGAAAAACTGCACGTCCGAGTGTCATTGCATGTAATTGGAGGAAAGGGCCCGCGTACACGCGTATCTGACATGTACGTGTGGGCCGGTTTAAAAGCTACGTGTAGGACGCCATTTCCTTGTACATGCTTTTCGTGGAGAGCGAGTGGGTGAAATCTGTACTTCTTGTCGGTTCACACGCGATTACTTCACAGCGTTTCTAGTTCGTACTCCCTGTTACCTCTGACAGCTCTTTTCTGATTTTTTGTTGGGCCTGTTTCCTCAGAGTTCACTTCTCCTTTTGTCCTGTCTGCTCAGACAGCGTACAATTCTTCTTTTGGCGGGGGTGTTGCCAATGCGCACACGCGCGTATTTTCCACGTTCTTTTTCCAGGCAGACGGTGAGTTCCGCACGTACCTATCAACTGTGCTTGCCCTGTGTGTCGCGTTCCCCTTCAGAGGTCATTGTAGGCTGTGTGTATTATGCCTACGCTTATTTTTGTGTTTCTGGGTGCCACAGCAAAGTGCGGGTTCATTTTTTCACGCACGTGGTCTACGAGGGGTTGCGTGCAGGTTTATTTTTGATTTTGGGCTGCCTGTGTGTTGCGTGACCTGCCATCTTCCCCCAGGGGTCACAGACAGCCTTGTTATAGCACTAGTGTACGAATTCCATCTAGTATCCTACCCCTTTAACACCCAATTGCCCAGGACAATAGTTTACTGCAACTCCCATATGCAAAATCAGTCCATTGGTTGGGAGGCGACCAAGCGGTAAAGGTGGCAAAGGTGGCTGACCTTCAAAAGGTGGGCGTGGTGGGCGTGGTAGGGGACGTGGCCGGGATTTGCAGGGTGCCCCTATACCCCCATGTGTGGAGGAACAATCAGGACACCATGCCCCCCCATGGTTGAGAGAAACATGGCTGACACCATCCCAGCTCAGCCCCTGTTGGACTAGCCCATTGTGGCACCTGACCTGGCACAGGATGACTCCCAGGCTGACTTCCAGGTCAGCAAGTCTAGGCCACGTGTGGCGGTGCAAGTTGTTGTCACCAAGCCACGTGGATCTGGGGCAGCTATGTCATCTGCTGCCCCAAGTATGCAGGGTGGGGAGGCTGCAGGGGCAGCTGCAGCTCCATCCGCCCCAGCCCTGACTCTCCCAGCCGGGACAGTGTCAGTCCAGGTCCATAAAACTGACATTCCCCCTGCCAACATTACCCTGCAACCAATGCCTACATCAAGACCTATGGTCATTGTGCATTCCCACACTCCTACTACCCAGTCCACCAGTGATTCTGCCCCTACTGACCAGAGCGGCGTAAGCCACTCTGGCTCCGCTCCACCTTTAAAGAAGAGGAAGAAGGATGCTCTGGCACGACAGGCTGAGACCCCAGACACGGCTACACACTCCGGCACGTCAAGGAAGCCTTGCTTTAATGACGCAGAACTTGATGCACTTGTGTCCTATGTGTCGGCACATAGCCGTGAAATGTTGGTGACTGCAGGGTGCAAGACCACACCTGGTCAACGTAGAGCACACTGGCAGACCATCGCGGACCGCATAAGTGCCCTTGGATTTGTGAGGCGCACAGCTGATGATTGCTACAAGCGGTGGAATGACCTGAAACGCAGAGCAAAGAACAAGCTGGCCTCAAATCATTCCGCTACTCTGGTGACTGGCAGTGGGTCTCCACAAGAGGACAACAAACTCACTGAACATGAGTCTGTTGCTGGGTCCTTCATCACAGAGGAACAGATCCAAGGTGTGGGAGAACTACCTGATTATGATGCATTGCCCATTGAGTGCCAATGCATGTGTGTGTAATGCATGTGTATGTTGTTTGAGTGACGGGTTCTGATTGAGTGCCAGGTGAGAGTGTGTATGCCTGGGTGGTATGGGTCATCCATGTGCTTCATCCAAAACATTCAGCGGCCTTGGATTTGGGTGTGACAGTATCGCGTCTGCTCACAGTAGCAATTTAGCGCAACATTACGGCAGTTGCCCTTGTAGTGGCATCTTGCAACAACATTGTTTGTATTTTTCAGTGTTCGTTCAGGCTGATTGTTTCAATTCTCCCACTTTTGCTACGCATTCCTCAGCTCTATTGTCACATTTGTGACATTCTTCTGTCGTTGATGAACCCCACATTGGCCCACATGTGTTACCTTGTTAGGTGAATGATTTGACCATTCAGGCTGATTGAGTATTCGCCTGATCACATACATTTTTGGGGCCTGGTTGTATGTGGAACATGATAGTTGTTTCCTGTCATGTTGAAGTGCACAACCATTGATGTGTACATCGGCCTGCAATCATTGTATTTTTGTACACTGGGTGTGTTGCAGTGTGTGGCACATGCGTATTTTGTCACACTATGTAGCATTTTTCATCTCATCATGTCCATCTCACATGGATGTCTGACAGTACTCATTCACTGACATATGGGTGTACTTGTGGAATGTACCATGGCTATGGTACATTCCATCTGTGTGATGGCATGTGTCATGTATGTGTATTGGACATGCCACTCACAGGCCAATGTGTGATGACAGTGCTACCCAGCATGCAGCAAATGTGTTGCGCTTCCATCTTGGTTTCATCAGTGTCTGCCTTTTGCCTCCCCTTCCAACTCAGTGACAGTGCATGCCTGGGAGGGTTATAGTCATGTGGGACATGTGTAAATCATGTACTGGTTCTGTAGCTTGTCAGGCCTATTTGTGTGCTATGGTGCTAATGCCTGTTTCCATTTTTTGCAGGGGATGATGCACTTGATGCTGTTGAGGTTGAGGAGATGGTGCAGACCCTGGAGCAATCTCAGGCATGACCGGGCACCAGTGGGGGGCATGGTGTGGTGGTGGGTGAGAACACAATCTTGCTGCAGACCATTCTGTCCAGGGGTGTCTCTGGGTGCACCTCCCCAGACCTCTATTCAGGTGCTGATTCAGATGATGTGACCTATGTGCCGTCGCAGGTAAGTGTTTCTGGCAGGGATTCTGTTCTGTCCAACCCACCTGCACCAGGGGTAGAACCCTCTATGGGGATGTCAGTGTTGGTAAATCCGCCTTTGGTGGTTACGGATGCAGGGTCACACTCCACAATATCTGATCTTGTTCCTGGGCCAGCAGATCAGAGGGGGAATGCAGTGCTGCAGCCTCAGGCAGTGCCGGCACAGCAAGGCGCAGATCGCCTTGCCCCAAACAGGTGTGGTGCCTGCTGATGCGGTGGCCGTACGCCATCAGGCAATACTGTATGCCAAGCCAACAGGCAGCATCAGTTGAGATGATGGCTCAAGCAATGGAGAGGGTGGCCACTTCCATTGTCCCCCCTGAAAGGCAGATGGAGCAACTAAAGCAGGCAACAGACTCCATTTGCCAATCACACAGGGAGGACATGTTGGCATCCAACAGGGACAGACGGGCGGCACTGGAGACTCTACGGCAATCGATATCAATAGAGTCCCAGGGCCACAGCGAAGCCCCGAGGGTAGAACTCCATCACCTCAGGGAGACTCGTGTTGACCTTGAGGCTTCCACTAACTTGAGGACAGAACAGCAGCTGGAGCGGCTCACACGTTCACTCTCAGCTGAGATGCAGGCAACTCAGGAGGAGATCCGGGCATCACGTCAGGTGGTGCATGGGGATCTCCGCACTATAATCCTCCAGAATGAGACCTTCCACACCCGCATGCTTGCTGCCATGGAGGACCATACCAGGGCTTTGAGTGGGCTGCCTCCCATAGCACCACCACCTCTTGATGCAGCAGCACAGGGTGATGAGAGCGACAGCAGCAGTTCTCCCACATTGGCATAGCCGTGCAGGCCATGAGCCCATGGAGGTGTTTTTTTTCCCCAAAATCCACACAGGTGGCTGTTGGTATGCACTCTGTCCTCGGACCTCCTGGGTGGCCCCCCCCCCCCCCACATGGCCATATTTGATTTTTGATTTTTTTTTACAGTGTGTTGCCTTGTGTGGCTCCCGTGAGCATCCACTGTATTCCGGCTGGGCACATGCAGGCTTGTCCTGAGTTTGGGTTAGATGCTTGGGTTCGGAAGACACACACC
Organism: Ambystoma mexicanum; assembly: GCF_040938575.1. NCBI lineage: Eukaryota > Metazoa > Chordata > Amphibia > Caudata > Ambystomatidae > Ambystoma > Ambystoma mexicanum. Next base: position 429,251,194 of record NC_090939.1, on the reverse strand, counting down.
CCTCCTGCTTCCCGTTTCCATGGGCTTGCAAAGGGTGTGTCCAAGTGACAGTGACTTACACAGTGACGTTGGACTCCCATGAGCTGTGTGGGCAGTCTGTAGTCAATACTGTGTATACATTCCTAGTGGATATTGTTGTTGTATTGTACACTGCATGGTGTATTGATATGTGCTTGTGCATCCATGTCTTCCTCCTAATTTGCAGGTTCATTCCTCATGTCTTCACAAGGCCGTCTACTTTGGAGATGGAGTTCATGTTGTAAGCAGTGCACTTACACATTTGCGTGGCTGCAACACTATACAGTTGGAAGGGGTCAATATGCTGGCATAATCAGGTTGTAAGACTACCACTACTTTAACTTAGTACTGTCATGTTTTTGCTATGTTTGAGGTTGTGTAGCTGCATTGTATTGTTGGTAAGTATTTGGTCATGTGTGTTGTTAGTTCTACATTACTGGGAGCATTTTGTGTGTGGCCAGTTTCCATTAGGGACACTGTACTTTGTGACACTTTTGTCACGTTTTGGGGATTGCTTTGTTTGCTCTCACATAGCATGACATGCCATGGTGTGTTGGGTGGCGGTACTGGGGAGGGGTTGGGTGACATGGCACTGTTGTCATGTTGTATTTTGCAAGGGGGTAATGAATTTAGCAACATAGAAGTGTGTCTTTTGATGACACAGCATTGGTTGTGTTTGTGTAGGTAGGGATGCACACAATGCAACACTTCCAGGTGACCAATCTCAGGCTGGTATGGTTGTGACAGTTGACTGTCCCTTATGTCATCATCATTGATTGTCAGATGGTATGTGCCAGGGCTGTGTGCACTCCACAGGGGTGTGATTTTAGGTGAAGTAATTAGCCACCAGCTGCGTACGGGCTGCCTCACCCCGTGCCCTTTACCCTCCAATGCGCAGCGGGCGTGCATGTGGTTGGGGATGTGGGGGCACCACCATGTCCACGGGCAGGCCCCAGCGTGTTGCAACGTTGAGCAGGACACATGCTGCCACTATGATCCTGCACACTACTGGGGGAACGTATAACAGCTGCCCGCCAGAATGGTCATGGGAGCGAAAGCGTGTCTTGAGCACTCCAAATGTGTGCTCTACTATGCCCCGGGTTGCAATGTGGGCTGTGTTGTATCTTACCTTGGGTGGCGTGGTGGGGTTCCGAATTGGCGTCATCATGTGGGTGCTCAGAGGGTAGGCGCTGTCCCCTGGGGAGGTTGTGATGAGTATCATTAGTGGGGTTGTGACATTACTCAGTATCTGACATGCATGCATGTGATGTGGCATATATACTCACCGAGCAGCCATGTATCGCCATGCCGCCCAGCTTCTAGGTCCCGGTTTAGGGTTGACATTCTGTAAATAAAACTGTCGTGGGTGGACCCTGGATAGTTGGCATATACTGAGGTGATGATTCCCTTAGCATCACATACTACCTGCATGTTGATGGATTGCCAGTGCTTGCGGTTTCTAAAGATGTGCTCAGTTGCCCTGGGAGGACGTAGAGTCACATGGGTGCAATCAATGGCACCTAGCACTTTGGGGAAGTGTGCCACCCTGTAAAAGTCCTGGACGGCAGCCTGCCTTTCTGCAGGTGTTCTGGGCATGTATATGTGCCTGCGGACTGAATAGCGTGCAGTCATGATGGCCAACACCTGGTGTAGGCAGCGTGACTGCGTGGCCTGTGACACCCCCCCACTATGGCACTTGTCTGCTGAAATGAACCAATGGCCAAGAAGTACAGTACATCGAGCACCTTTTCCAAGGGGCTCAGTGCTTGGGAGCACAGGGTGGGTGATATGAGGTCATCCTCCCACTCACTCACCAGGTCGAGTATTATGTGTGGTGGGAACCTTTACCTCCCATACACCTGGTCATCAGGCATCCCAAAAAGGCTGGTCCTGGGTGTAAAAATTCCCAGACCTTGCTGTGCTGGCACTGCCTGAGGCTGCAGGACTGCATTCCGCCTCTGATCTGCTGGCCGAGGAACAGGATCAGATGTTGGGGATTGTGACCCTGCATCCGTAACCGCCAAAGGCGGAGTTACCAACACTGACATCCCCATAAAGGGGTCTACCCTTGGTGCAGGTGGGTTGGACAGAACAGCATCCCTGCCAGAAACACTCACCTGTGACAGCACATAAGTCTCATCATCCGATTCAGAACCTGAATCATAGATGTCTGGGGAGGTGCACCCAGAGACACCCCTGGACAGTGTGGTCTGCAGGAGGATTGGGTTTTCACCCACCACCACACCACGTCCTCCACTGGTGCCCGGTTGTGGCTGAGATTCCTCCTGCGTTTGCACCATCTCCTCCACCTCTACAGCATCAAGTACGTCATCACCTGCAAAAACATGAAAAACAACAAATGGAAACAGGCATGAGCACCATAGCACACACGTAGGCCTGACAAGCCAGAGATCGTTACATGAATTACACATGTCCCACATGACTATAACCCTGGCATGTATGCACTGCCAATGATTTGGAAAGGGAGGCAAAAAGCAGACACTGAGGACACCAAGATGGAAAAGCAACACATTTGCTGCACGCTGGATAGCACTGGCATCACACATTAGCCTATGAGTGGCATGTCCAATACACATACATGACACATGCCAGCACACAGATGGTATGTAGCATAGCCATGGTACATTATTTGACAAGTACAGCCATATGTCAGTGAATGAGTACTGTCACCCAACCATGTGAGATGGACATGATGAGATGAAAAATGCAAAATAGTGTTACAAAATATGCATGTGCCAAACACTGCAACAAATCCAGTGTACAATAATACAGTGATGGCAGGCAGATGGATACATCAATGGTTGGTCACTTCAACATGACGGGAAACAACAATCATGTTCCACATTCAAACAGGCCCCAAAAATTAATGTGAGCAAGCCCTTACTCAATCAGCCTGAATGGTCAAATCATTCCCATAGCAAGGTAATAAATGTGGGCCAATGTGGGTTGTAATCTATGACAGAAGCATGTCACATATGTGGCATTAGGGCAGAAAAATGTGTTGCAAAAATGGGAGGATTGAAACAATCAGGCTGAATGAACACTGAAAAATCAGAACAATGTTGTTCAAGGGCAACTGCAGTAATGTGGCGGTAATTGGCTACTGTGGTCAGAAGGGATACTGTCATACCCAAACCCAAGGCCGGTGAATGGTTTGGCAGAAGCACATGGGTGACGCATACAACTCAGGAGTACACACCCCCACCTGGCACTCAATCATTACACATCACCCAAGTAACATACACATGGATTACACACACTTGCATGGGCGCTCACCGAACAATGCCTCATAATCTGGAAGGTCTTCCATGCCTTGGATCTGTTCCTCTGTGATGAAGGTTCCAGGAACAGAGTCATGTTCAGTGATTTGGTCATCCTCTGGTGGAGAACCACCCCCAGTCACCAGAGTAGAGGCATGATTCGAGGCCAGCTTGTTCTTTTCTCTGAGTTTCAGGTCATTCCACCGCTTGTAGCAATCATCAGCTGTGTGCCTCACAAATCCAAGAGCACTAATGTGCTCCGCGATGGTCTGCCAGTGGGCCCTACGTTGAGCAGTCGTGGTCTTACAGCCTGCAGTCACCAACATTTTGCGGCTATGTGCGGACACATAGGCCACAAGTGCATCAAGTTCGGCGTCATTGAAGCTAGGCTTCCTTGACATGCCGGAGTGTGTAGGCGTGTCTGGGGTCTCAGCCTGTAGTGCAAGAGCACCCTTCTTCTTCTTCTTGTAAGGTGGTGCGGATCCTGAGTGGCTTACGCCGTTCTGGTCAGTGGGGGCAGAAGCGCAGGTGGACTGGGTACTAGAAGACTGTAAAGGCACAATGATCATAGGTCTTGGTGCAGGCATTGGTTGCAGGGTGATGTCGGCAGGGCCAACATCGGTGTGATTGACCTGGACCGACACTGTCCCGGCTGGGAGACTCGGAGCTGGGGTGGATTGAGCTGCAGCTGCCCCTGCAGACTCCCCACACTGGCTACTTGGGGCAGCAGATGACATTGCTGCCCCATATCCACATGGCCTGGTGACAGCAACTTTCACCGCCACACGTGGATTAGACTTACTGACCTGGAAGTCAGCCTGTGAGTCATCCTGTGCCGGTTCAGGTGACAAAATGGGCCTGTCCAACAAGGGCTGAGCTGGGATGGTGTCAGCTAAGTTTCCCACAACCATTGGGGGGGCATCGCTGTCCCCGACTGGTCCTCCACACACAGGGCTCTAGGAGCACCCTGCAAATCCTGGCCACATCCCCTACCGCGCCCTGACCACGCCCACCTTTTGGAGGTCGGCCACCTTTGCCTCCCTTACTGCTTGGTCGCCTCCCAACCATGGCACTGATGTTGTTGTGCGTATGGGAGTTTCAGTAAACAATTGTCCTGGGCAATTGGGGTAGGGTACTAGATGGAATTCGTACCCTAGTGCTCTAGCAAGGCTGTATGGTACCCATGGGGGAAGATGACGGGTCAAGCAATGCACAGGCACCCCAAAAACAAAAGTACACTTGCACGGTGTCCGGTCAAATGGTCAAAAATAAAAGATCGAATGACCATTCGATCGAAAGTCAAATGGTCGAAAAAAAAAATGGTCGAATTTTTTATTTATTTATTTATAGATATTTTTAGTTTTGTTTGGTAAAAAAAAAAAAAATATAGAAAAAGGGGGGTTGCAGGGGGAATCCCCCCATAAAAACAATTTTTTCGACCATTTGACCCTCGATCAAATGGCATTCGATCATTTGGTTTTCGACCAAATGACTGGTAACCCACTTGCACGCATCCCCTGGTAGACCACGTGCATGGATAAATTAACCTGCACTACGCTGTGGCACCTAGAAACACAAAAATAAGCATACGCGTGTTACACACAGCCTGGGGTACGCGACACACGGGGGCAACCACAGTTGGAAAATACGTGCACAACTCACCGTCTGCCTTGAAAAAGAACATGAAGAAGACCCACATGTGCACGTTGGCAACACCCCCGCCAAAAGAAGAAAAGAACGCAGTCTGAGGAAACAGGGAGTACAAACTGGAAATGTTGTAAAGTAATCGAGTGTGAACCGACAAGAAGTACAAGAAACACCTGCTCGCTCTCCACAAAAAGCACGTACAAGAAAATAGCGTGATACTCGTACCTTTTAAGCTAGCCCACAAGTGCAACGTCACTTACGGCTTACGTGCTAAGGCCCTTTCCTCCAATAGCACGATGACGTGCAGTTTTCTCACGTGCTGATTCACAATGCACCCGTGTTGTGAGGAAACCGTCGCTTACGCGCTTATGCGCTAAGGGCCTTTCCTCGGATTTCACGCTGACGTGCACTTTTTTCACGTGCCAAATCACTCCGTATCAAGCTGGCCACGCAAAACACACAGAAGACCACGATCCTGCCCAAAAGGCCATTTTCCTGCCCCCAAGAGCCCCGAGCACACTCCCACCAGCCATCTGCTGCTGCCTGCTGCCCACGTGCCCTGCTATTTGGTGCCTGCATGTCAGCCATCTGCAGGGGTCCAGTTGCTGTGTCCACCCCTGCTGGAACAGAAGACTCCCGACTGGGATACCATCGCTCCACAGCCCAGCCCAAGGACCCAGTTGCCCACCCACGCCTGCCTCGGGGGTCGCCATGTCGGGGCAAACACCATCTGAGACCACTGGCGATCCCCAGCCAGAGAGGCAGAGGGCCACCAGCTTCAGTGAGAAGGAAGTTGGTGTCCTGGTGAAGCATGTCCTGGGGCATTATGATGCCCTCTTCGGTACATCATGCGCCAACAAGGCAGGATGGGAGAGGATCTGGGAGAATGCAGTGGTTGCCATCAAGTCGGATGGGGTGGCAACCCCTGACATCAAGCACGTCTGGAAGCGCTCGGAGGAATTCAGGTCCAGGACTCTCTACAAGGCCCGGCGCCTCGCAGAGGGGGGGCCGGGTCAGCATGAGCAACATCCAGATGAGGGTCCTGGAACGTGTAGGCCCAGCGCTCCACGCCCAGATCCTTCGGAGGCAGACCCATCTGGAGTTGAGTGGTAAGTGGCCAAGAATTGCTGTGTGAGACAGGGCATGTTGCAGTGTGCTGGTTGTCTGATACTTGCCTGTACGTGTGACATAGGGCATGTGTGGATGTGTGTGTGCAGGGACATCATGGTCATGCATGTGAGACCAGTAATGTGTGAACCACATGGATGGTGCATGTGTTCCAATGCAATATGGGGAGCTGTACGTGGAATGCACACATGAATGCATGCCAGTCTCTGTTCTTGGACATGGAGGGGGTGAGGGATGGGTGCTGCTCTCATGTACATGTATGTTGCACATGTGTGTGTGTCTGAGAAGTGTGTGTGTGACTTTGAAATGCCATGGATGCATGACACATGTTCATGATGATGTGTAGATTCACTCATGCAGTGCGGTCTCCATTGTATCCACTGTGTCTATCCACTGTGTCTGTGGTGTACAAGCCATGATGCATGACCCTCCGGTGATGTGTGTGCATGGGATCAGTGTGCGCCATGATGCATGTGAGTTTGAAGGCAACATTTTGGTTAAAAGAGGCCCTTGTACATGGATGCTGATGTTGATTGCAGGCGCCGTGCCTGTTTCTGCATGTGCGTTGCGTGCATTCACCCATGTATTGTGGAGGGACTTGATGGAAGTGACATTTGACAGAGGACTTATGTGTTATTGCTTCCTGTCTAGGGGAATATCGTACTGTACGCTGATGCTTGTGTTCTATGTCTCCCTCTATGCAGCGTCAAGTGAAGAAGAGGGCGGAGATGGCGCTGTAGAGCCAAGCGGCAGGGATGCCTCCACCGGGCGGCGACGCAAGGCCCAGCCACCCTCCCAGGAATTGCCATCATCCGGGAGCGAGGGGACTGGTGCCGCGTCTGCCACTACGGCTGTAGCCGAAGGGCCGGGTGAGCCCCCACAGGGGCTTGCAATGGCAGAAGACGGTTTGGAGACATCCAGGTTGGTAGTCTCCACAGAGGAAGAGGAGCCCGCTACTGAGCCACACATGGGGCCTGGTAGGGGTAGTACCACTGGTGCAAGTGGTGCAGTCCAGGTCCAGGGTCAGGAGGCAGCACAGGTCACCGCGGAGGGGCCTGTGCATGTTGCTGTCCTTGACCCTGTGACTGCACCACCATGCACCAGCAGGGATGCCCCATCCCAGGCCCGTCTGCCGGTAGGGGGGAGTGCCACGTCATCTGCCTCTCCACTACCTGCAGATGAGGGGTCCCACGACCTAATGGGCTCCGTCCTAGTTGGAGTTGAGTTGCGCACCTGTGACATTCGTGATGACGTGCGTGCTTCCTAGGCAGAGAACGCACGCCATCACGAACAGCAGCGTCGCAACGTGGCACTGTTGGGAGGGGCCCTGGTCGGTGGGTTCCTACATGTGTTACGCACTCTGGCGGACCTCTCCTCCTCTGTGGAGACTATGCGCCAGTCATTCTCCCTGCCTTTTTCCGGCCCATATTCCACCAGGGCCCCCTGTGGACTTGGCCTGACCAACACAGCCAGCTTGGTGGAGATCCCACCCCTGCCACAGTCGGGAGTCGGCGGTTCAGCAGGGGTGGACACCACAACAACTAGAGACCAGCTGATGTGGTCAGGGCACATGGACAAAAGCAGCAGCAGCAGGCTGTAAGTGGGAGCAATGATGGCTCGGGGCCATCGACATCAGAGGGGCAGGCATCAGCCAGAGGGCAAGAGAACCCTGGAATGGGTGTGTCTTCCATGTGGCTGCAGTTGGGCCCTCGTATAGATGCGGAGCGGCGGCGGGCGGATGAGGCATGGCTCACAATGGTCAGGGTGGAGAACTTTATGCGGAGGGCACTGAGGTGGGCCGAGTGCCTCGAAGCCATTTGCAGGGAGTTGGAGTACAACATGTCATCGTCCCTGTGAACCCTTGGGGCCATGGAAGAGGACCGCCTCCAGGACATCGAGCAGGAATTCGATGATGCCCTGGCCCGGGAAATTGGGAAGTGAGCCGTCGGACTAGACCGCCGCCATTGTATATAGTTTGTAGTTTTAGGTTTCCTTTATCTTTTTCATTAATTTGGGGCGCTTGGACTATGCCCCACCTTTTTGTATATAGTTCTTTAGAAGGTAGTTTTTTTGCTATGTTTCATTTCATTCGTTGGGCTCATGGACCCTGGATTAATTCTTTGTACATAGCTGAACAGTGGATTTATCTATTATTATTTTTCTCACCATGGATCAATTGATTTTTCTGTTTGTTTCCTTTGGATTTGATTTGGTGGCCGGACACTTTGGACACATTTTCATTTCGATTTATTTGGATTCAGACTTCATGTTTTTCTTTTTGTATTTTGGACATGCTGCATTTCATCTTTTTTTCAAACATGTGTTTCATGTTTTCATTTGATTACATTCTTTTTGTGTTCAATACATTTTGGTTTATTACTTTGATGTGTGGTATTCTCTCATTGGTTTCATGCATGTCACAGTGTAGGTTTTCACAATCACCAGCACCCATTGTGTGTGTGTGACAGACATGTGTTAATGTACATTCTTGCCATTTGGGTTGTATCATGTAATGGGCATTTCAATGTGGGCTGGATGGGATACTTGGTTGGGTCTTTGCACAGGGGGGGTGTGCGGTGGGATTTGAGAGGCCATGAGGCCCATGATTGTGGATCATGATGACGTGTTGGTGGGACATGAGTCGGGGCCTGCTGGCAGGTGCTTGTCAATGCTGGGTGGGTGGGGTGCTGGGGGACATGAGTCGGGGCCTGAGCCTCACTGCTGGTGGGTGGGGGTGCTGGGGGACATGAGTCAGGGCCTGCTGGCAGGTGCCCTTCAATGCTGGGTGGGTGGGGGAGCTGGGGGACATGAGTCGGGGCCTGCTGGCAGGTGCCCGTCAAAGCTGGGTGGGTGGGGTGCTGGGGGACATGAGTCGGGGCCTGAGCCTCACTGCTGTGGGATGGGGGTGCTGGGGGACATGAGTCAGGGCCTGCTGGCAGGTGCCCTTCAATGCTGGGTGGGTGGGGGAGCTGGGGGACATGAGTCGGGGCCTGCTGGCAGGTGCCCGTCAAAGCTGGGTGGGTGGGGTGCTGGGGGACATGAGTCGGGGCCTGAGCCTCACTGCTGTGGGATGGGGGTGCTGGGGGACATGAGTCGGGGCCTGCTGGCAGGTGCCCGTCAATGCTAGGTGGGTGGGGGTGCTGGGGGGACATAAGTCGGGGCCTGCTGGCAGCTGCCCCTCACTGCTGGGGGGTGGGGGTGCTGGGGGACATGAGTTGGTGATCACTAGTGCAAGGTGACATGTGGGCTGGCTGGGGGGCATGCCCATGGTGGATGGGCTGCGTGCGGGACATGACCAGGGGTGCTGGGTAGTCCCCTGTGGTGTGGGCTGCCTGCAAGTGCCATGGAGGCGGTAGAGAGCACACCTGGGAGGACCCACACTGCCAATTCACGTGTGGGACTCCCCGCGCACCCCACTGGATACACGTACCCCGGTCTGACAGCGAAATCGTGTGTGAAACTCCCCGCGAACCCCAGTAATACACGTACCCCACTCGCACAGGGCCAATCATGTGTGAAACTTCCCGTGAACCCCCGAAATACACGTACCCCGCTCGCACAGGGCCAATCGCGTGTGAAACTTCCTGCGAACCCCTGAAATACAGGTACCCCGCTCGCACAGGGCCAATCGCGTGTGAAACTTCCTGTGAACCCCCGAAATACACATACCCCGCTCGCACAGGGCCAATCGCGTGTGAAACTTCACGCGCACCCCCGAAATACATGCACCCCGCTCGCACAGGTCCATTCGCGTGTGAAACTTCCTGCGAACCCCCGTAATACACGTACCCGCTCGCACAGGGCCAATCACATGTGAAACTCCCTGCGAACCCCCGAAATACACGTACCCCGCTCGCACAGGGCCAATCGCGTGTGAAACTTCCTGCGAACCCCTGAAATACACGTACCCCGCTCGCACAGGGCCAATCGCGTGTGAAACTTCCTGTGAACCCCCGAAATACACGTACCCCGCTCGCACAGGGACAATCGCGTGTGAAACTTCACGGGCACCCCCGAAATACACGCACCCCGCTCGCACAGGTCCATTCGCGTGTGAAACTTCCTGCGAATCCCCGTAATACACGTACCCGCTCGCACAGGGCCAATCACATGTGAAACTCCCTGCGAACCCCAGTAATACACGTACCCCGCTCGCACAGGGCCAATCACGTGTGAAACTCCCCGTGAACCCCAGTAATACATGTACCCCACTCGCACAGGGCCAATCGCGTGTGAAACTCCCCGCGAACCCCAATAATACAGGTATCCCACTCGCACAGGGCCAATCGCGTGTGAAATTTCCCGCGAACCCCCGAAATACACATACCTCGCTCGCACAGGGCCAATCACGTGTGAAACTTCCCGCGAACCCCCGAAATACACATATTATTTTCTAGATAATGGTTAGACCAAGTGAGGGGAACATGTGCAGCTCACCTAATCACAACTCCCATTTGTTATGATAAAAAGTGGTCAACCTAGAAACTTCAATATCTGTATAGTTAAGATTGGACATTTTGAATGGGTTGTTGAATCTCATAGTGAGTATCAATTAATATATTCATATTATCAAAATGTGTATTGAACTCCCATAATAGTAAATGATTGTAGTATCCAAACAGCTCACTAGAGCTTAAAGTTGGTTGAGTTGTCGTGCCATATATTGAGAAGTAATGTAGCACTTGATGCAGGAAATATATACAATCCATTTTTTTTTTATTTTTTTTTATTAAGCGCCAAAAGCCCAAGGGCATCAGGGCACGACACAAACACAGCAGACATTTCAAAAGCAGGACAACGTAAAGAGAAGGCAATACAGAAGTGGTGGGAGAGTTAAGTAAAAAGGTAGGTTTTCAAATGTTTTCTGAGAAACAGCAAATTAGTTTCCTGCCAAAGCGCAAGTGGGATAGCATTGCAAAGTTGTGCAGATAGAAGAGGGAAAGATCTTTCCAGACCCCTTAATTTATTTTGGTCTAGGAAACGTTAGCATCTCATTCGAGCTGGAGTGAAGCCTCCTCAACGGGGAGCATGGTGTGAGATGCTCCTTCAGGTATTTAGGGGTGTTGCCAAAAACACATATGTGTCAAATTGATAGCCTTGAAAGGTATCCTGGCTGAGACAGGGACCCAATGCAACTCCCTTTGGGCACTGGTCCCCTTTGGATAGATTGTAAATAAAGTGCACTGAATAATTTTGTGCAGTCTGCAATGAATTAATGCAGAGAGATGCAGCCCCTAGAAGCAAAGCGATGCAGTAATCTAAAAACAGCAGTATAATTAACTGCCCTATCCAGAAAAGCCTGGTTTCTTTGGGACATAAATGATTTGGCGTGTCTCGGTAAGATGATAATGTGTACCGTGAATAATACCATCAACATGTGCTGTGGAGTTCACATCTGCATTCATATACACACCAAGGGTTTTCACTTAATCTCAAATGGATATGGCATAGTTATCAATAATTATGCATGAATATTCTGCCGAAAACTTGCTTCTGGCTTGCATGCAGCCAAATATCAACAGTCCGGTCTTGGAGGGATCAAGACACATGGAATTCAGGTTCATCCAGTCATTATTGATGCTGTGTGTGTATTTTAGCTGTGCTAAACCTTTTTCATAATTGCCACTCAGCTCGAGAATGAGCTGAGTGTCATCAGCATAGGTGTTGAAGTACACATTCAGTGTTGTCAAAGAATCACACATGAGCCTGATGAAAACAAGCCCCCCAGGGACCCCTTCCTTAATGCATTTGAGACTTGAGGAGGCCTTACCCCAATAAACTCTTGATGTCTTATTCTGAAGAAAAGACGAGCGAGATCGAGTTTGTGGCACTCATGGAACAGTGGCCTCATGGACTTAGCCAGCTCAGGAGACATGAGTGGTCTAGGAAATCATATGCGGCCCACAGATCCAAGAGATTCAGCAGGCCAGCCTTGCCCTTGTGTACGACACTCAACATCTTAGTCTGGAGGCCCAAGTGGGATGTCTCTGTCCATGAGCAGTTTGGAAACCTGATTGATATGAGTGTAAAATGTTCTTTGATTCCAGATGGTTTTGCAACTGAATGGTAGCAACTTTATTGATCACTTTCAGTGAGAAGAGAGAGTTAGTTATTGGCTGAAATTTGCTAGGGTTACTAAGATCTACGCATGTTTCTTCAGAGAGAGACAACTACATGCTTCAGGCTGTCCAGTATGGTGTCCTGTCTAAATGAAGAATTAATAAAACGTGCCAGAAAATCTGCAACTGTGTCAGGATTTTTCGTAATGTGCTTTGAAGGCAAAATTTCGCCCGCACAAGTGGCCAGCCACATTTGATTCAGGGTCTTAAGGATGTCCACTGTACAAATATCGAAAAATGAGAAATTGTCAGTGAATAGGGGCTCACTTCTCATGTTGGGCAAGGAATCAGAAGGGTGCAAATTCAATGAGCGTTTCAACGAGATTTTATTCGCAACTCTGCTACAATCTTTATTCGAGGGAGCAAAGAGCTGAGGTTTCACCATTTGTTTCTCTAGGCAGCTGTAGTTTTCAAATATCTTCTTAGATTGATTATTGGAAGTCATGATTTCATTGTTAAAAAAGTATTTTTTAGCATTGCAGATTTGTCAGCTGTAAATGAGGTGAACATGTTTCCAAGCGTCTTTATTCACCCTAGAGCGGTTTTTGACCCAGGTCATTTCCAAATGTCTCTTTTCTTGTTTAGTTTGGGACAACATAGGTGTAAACCAAAGTTATGTGCCCGAATGATCCAGCACTCTTTGTAATTAGAGGGGAGCAAGCTCGTCTAGAATGGGAGCCAGTTGTAAATTGTAAACATTCACTAGCACTTCAGGTGTGCCAGAGTCCTGTGTACGTTCCATGACATGCTTTAGGCACATGTCCAGAACCTCTGGGTTAGCTCTTTTAAAGTGTCTACTAACTATTCTTTGTGGTTTAGGATGCTGCATGGCAGGAATATGAGGCACACAGAATTCTGACATAATAAAGTAGTGGTCTGACCAAGGGCATGCTTCGGTAAGGGTGCTATCCAGACAGATGTTTCAAACAATTATCCAATCAAGGATATGTCCCCCTGAGTGAGTTGGTTCTGTGTTGAGGATCTTAAAATGTGTGGCATGCAATGTTTTTGCCAAGTCCTACCATCCTTGTCACTAGCTACCCCGAGCCAATTATAAACGTCCCCAAAATCAATGGTAGAGCAGTTGGGAGTATTGAGAGTAGTCAGAATGCTTAGCAGGTCTTCTTTAAAATGTGGCTTAATGTCGATATAAAAGAATGAAGTTAATGAGCAGTTAGCGTTAGGAATCAGTTTTAGGTGAATTATGTCACAGCCAGTGTATTTGATAGGAACTTCATAAACCTACCATTCTGATTTAACGAGAAACACAACACCTCCCCCACAGCCTTTATCATGATTTCTGTGAAAAAAAGTCATAGTCTGGGGGTACAGCTACACCTATTTTTAGGCTGCATGAGTCGTTGAGCCACTTTTTAGTGAGACACATAATTTCAGGATCATTTTGTAAGACATAGGAGGTCATTACGACATTGGTGGTAGGGGGTTAATGGCTGCAGGACCTGTTAACCCCCTACCACCTCATTACGAGTTCTGCTCGTGGGACCCGCTAAGGACGCCTGGTTTTACCAGGCATCTTTAGCGGGTCCCGCGAGCGGTCCAGCATGCTAACAACGGGCTCGTTATTAACACGCCTGTTGTTAGCATGCTCCCCATTCCCATTGAGCCCTACGTGGCTCGAATGGGAATGGGGATGGGTTCCTGGAATGGGAAAATACTGGGCCCTCCAAGGTCGGAATGGCCCGGTATTTCCCCATTCGAGGAACTCAGACCCGGTACCTGGAATGGGGGTAGCCATGCCACAAATGGCGGCATGGCTACCTCCAAGGTCGTAATGACCTCCATAGTCATGGATATCGACTGCATGCTAAGGTAGCGAGCGTGTGTTCAGTAGTGCCATTTTAACGGAGTGTGCATTAGAGGAGATGCGTGTATGCATAGACGACTTAGTCGTTGTGCTCGAAGGGACCAGAGGCTGGGTCACCCCTTTGTCATTGCCATTAGCACCCTTGACGGGGGAGCCAGCCAATGAGGTGGGTAGGATCACGGGCTGACACTACCAGTGAAAGCCGCATTCCAAGCCGCCTAATGTCTGGCTCCCCCACCCCCCAACTTCCCCTGTCAACACCATCTTTTTTTTTACCCTTTTCTCTCCCCCATCCCACTTACCTGATTCTTTGGCATGGATCCACCACTGCAGCTCCTTTCCAAGTGTGGCCACCATGGAAGTGGAAGAGGAGCTCCGTATGGAGCCTCACCAATTCTCTGGCAGCCATATTGGTATAGTATTTTCTCTCCAAGAATGGGACATCACGAGTCATACCGTTCATGGAGAGAAAATATATATTTTTTAAAAACCATTTAGCACCCAAATAGTGCAGTACACGGGTGCTAATCGCGATATGCCCCTCTGTGGCTGGGCCCACCCTATTGGTAATGGCCCACCACCCATTTAAATGATGTAGATGATTATGGGAGGGCTATCCGTCATTCCTTGCAAGAGCTGAAGTTGGCAATGAAATCTCACAGTGAAGTTTAAACCTCCCTTTGGTGACAATTGCATGGGTTATTTATTAGCAAACATTCCTTCAAAGATGGCAAGATGTTCACCTGCAGATTTATTTTATTTAGATATTTTATTTAGTGTGTAATTATAAGGTGCTTATACAGCAAGGTTTCAAAGCACAACTATGTGAATGAGGAATTACCGGGTCCTCCAAGCTTGGAATGACCCGGTAATTCCTCATTCACAGACCACGGGCCCAGGCACGATTTAGGAGGCATCCATGGCACTAATAGCACCATGACTACCTCCAAACTCGTAATGAGGCCCTATGTCTGCTTACGTGTGATGAAATAAGAATGGCACATGTCCTGACACTTGTCTATTATTTGATAGAAGATAAGCACATGTTTTTCAAGAAAATATTAGTTAGCATCTGCCCAATGCAGGGGGTAATAATTAGGCTTCCTAAAGTGGTCCCAGATGTCCTTGATAGTTAAGAACATTACAGTACAATTAGTTTATATGCTTCTTTTGGAATTAATACAGCACTGCTTCACCATTCTCTTCACCAACAATCACCTCTAATTTAAACATATAATACAACCACATATTGTACGGCCAGAAATACCAGTGCACGATGACATGCATAACACAGTTAATATAGTTAGTCGCAATGTTATGGTTCGACTACTTCATGTATTCCTCCGTATCATGGAAGTGGGTGCAACACAGTATTACACACTGTTTTGGCTCATTAACATGCCACAACTTGACAATTGTGTTACCCCTATGCCAGGCTACTGCTTCAATTTGCATGAGGTCAATTGCATAACTTTTAACTCCAATTCTTACCTTCATGAAAAAAGGTGGAAGGATGAAAAAGTTCAGTGCAACAAAACCCTTTAAATTCGGTGATAAAACTATAGTTCACCTGATGTTAAGGTGCTGATATAATGCCACAAACCCATGAATGTATGAATGACAAATAAAATGAATGTAGATAGATTTCGGAAGAGCTTATGTTTGAGTCTTTTGGACTGTACAAGGTCTGTGTTTGTTTTTTCTTCAAGAAGCTAAACAACATTTTAAAATACAGAATTCACTCTGTTTCGCATACCAAATATTGCATGCACAGGATGGTATTGTATGTTTTACATATCAGCAATCTTCATTACCCGTCCCTTTTCTTCCTCAACCCTTTACTTACATGAGGTTAGTCAGTCCATCCTTGTGCTTTCAAAAAAGCCTCCTTGCTAGCTCCTACCTTACCGTGGAATAGCAATGAAAGAAAGCATCTAATGCCACCCACTTCCTGTACACCAATAGATATATATATTCAATGAGAAAACTTTGTTATCGGGAAGTTGCACCTATTATTTATTTATTTACTTATTTATTTAATATGCATATAGCCAATTTAGGCTTTACATATAATTCTTGCATGCTCATTTCTTCATAAAACATAAAATCTCAGTTTTCATATTTCATAAAATTCCTCATATCTTCATATCTCATCAAATACATTATATATCAAAAACAGAACAACACCAATCAACATGTATTCCAAGGTAAAATCTCTAAAAACAACTAATCATATTAGTAAAAAAACATCCTGAGACAGTTGTTTAAGAATTACTATACCAAAGTTATAAAACATCATTTGATAGATGATATTAAAATCATGTGCTTGTAAATTTTTCTCCCAGATCTCTTCCATGTTAAGTCATAGCTATTATTGTAGGCTTTGACATTTCTTAGTCTGATCTTGCATAGACTTTCACATATACAGAGAAGATGTTGTGCAGTCTCAAGACAAGCTGCCCCGCATAGACGACACCATCTATTTCTCCTCAGAATCACTGATCTGCTCCCCATTATCACCATACATTCAGACATGTTAAATTTAAATATCAGTTAGCAACAGATTATCTTTGCATCAGGGAAACCTGTCATATATGTTGGAAGACCAATAGCATTTTCTCTAGACTGCAAAAACATTCCACTATTATTTTTCGTAGCTAATTGTATTGTTTCTCTCTCTTGTCCATATCTCAGAATCTCACTTTTCAGCATATATTTCAGTTTCATTGTTGAATAGGTTTACCATTCAGCCACATTTTATTTAGCCGATTTACAATACATACATTTAAGTTGATCTAATTTTACAAGAACCTTATTAGACTCAATAATGTTATACACCTTACACATATCCACCATCAAACTTCCATTATTTAGGATACACAACTTTGTATATAACATAGCGGATGTAAGTTCCACTTTGTCACGTATAAGCATCAGATTACCTTCTAGTATAATATATTCACTAGTTAAGACTTTCGACATTCGCAGTAGGATTTTAAGCATTTTACCTTTAAATTTATTTAAATCAGGCAACAACTTTATTCCCCATATCTCTATTCCATATTGCAAAACAGTAGCTATTTTCGCTTCATCTAATAATAGTATCGTCTTGAATCCCTCTAATTATTTTTCTCTATGTGCAGAACTTGAGTAATGAGGTAAGTCACTTTGTGAGCATGCGTATTTAGTGAACTACCATTGCAGAAGATAGTTTGGGAAGGAATTTCCTCTTCCCAGCCACTCCAATTCTTGTCAAATCTTACAACTATTCCGAACACCTATGCTAATATAGAATATGTCACATGTGATTAAACAGATAACTCATCAACCACTCCAAGACTTCAACATCTGTCACAGTACCTTGCAAATGTTTTATGCTACTGGAAAATCACTCATGTGTACTACAAAATACGCTAGTCATAAACTGATAATAATAATAATTTAGCATTTATATAGCGCTACAAACCCTCACCCTCAGATATCTGAGCACCTCTTATTATTACCCACTGTGTGTGGTGCTCATTTATCGACCCCGGAAGGATTAAAGTCTGAGTTGGCCCTGCCGGGATTCAAACCTGCGTCAGCAGGTTCTGTACAAATGTCAAAGCGAGCGCTCTCCACACTGTGCTATTAGACTGGCATGATGTAAGTGTCAAGAAATTCAGACAGAATATAACATGTGCCGATGGATTAATGGCAATTAAAAGCAAAGTGTCATAAAACATGCTGAAAGGAGCTCAAGTGCCACTTTAAAGAAGTAATTCAAGGGCCAGGAGAACATGCTTCAAATAATTTGTATAAGGATGATAATTGCATCAGAATAACTGCACCTCGGAATATGATGATGAAATATTCCAGTGCCTCTGCTTCATATCCACATTATGTTGTCCTTTGGGTAGTGATAACACCAGCCTTGCAGCTAAGAAACATGCACACCATCCATTTTTACTCCCTAAAAAATGAAAATGTGCCCAACAAAAATGAGAAACAATGAACATTTTGTTGCGTCAACCCACAAAGCTCCTCTGATATTTTTGAAGTAGTAACCAGTAGAGCAGTGGCATAGGAAGGAACTCTAATAATATTAATGCCTGATCTCAAGAGGAATGTTAAGGGGAAGAACATCATTTAATCTACAGGGGGAGAACCTTCTGAGTGCTTTCAAGACTACGGTCAAGGAACATGAGAAGGTCTGCGACCTACCTCAATAAGGCCCACCCTACATATTCCTCTCTCCACCTGCCCTTTCTTATCCCTGTGGTTGGTGTCTCTTCCTTACCCTCCTTTCTCCTCCTTTCCTTGTGTGTTGTGTTTAAAAAAACAAAAAATAAATAAAACAACAAAAACCAAAGAAAAAAGGGTCTTTTCAGAGCTACCTTTCACAGTTTAAAAATAGAAGTGATAAATAAATAGTGCAGGGCTCTGTGCATTTTTTAGAAGTCCGCGGAAAGTCAGCGGAGATTTATCTTATGGGGGTGCTACCCTATCAGAACCATTGCACTTTTTATTGGGAGGAAGTGGTGGCTCTGAAAAGAGCCTTTTTTGGGGTGTTTTTCGGTGTTTTAAAAATTTTGAATAGTCAACACCTACTGCAAAATGGATTGCTGTAATTCCAAAAAAGGTTGCAATGCATTTTGTATATTTCACAGGAAAATCTGATTGCCGGCATAAGTAAGATGTAAGATGTACTCCTTCTCTGTGAAAAATGTGTGTGCTACAAAACATAATGTTTTCATGGTGAAAAGAGGACATACTAACATCTCTCAAAAAGGCACAAGCAGCCTTGTTAACATTGCGCCTTGCTTTCTCCATTTGTGGACCAAATGAAAAAGAACGCAACCACATTTGTCTCTGCGCAATACGGGAAAAAATTACTCTGGAGTTTGGATACATATCCATGACTTTCCCAAGTCCTTCTTTCATTGCAAATTGCAAACAGATTCCAGAGACATGTCCTAAACTGTTCTCTCCACAATGAATAATAATGGTGTCCGGATGACGCTGTGTCACCAAAGAAGCACAGAGAGGTACCAAATCCACCCACTTCATTCCACGCACTCCATGCCAGTGCACTTCCACATGAGATAATCCAAGATGTGCAGCCACGCAACAGCGATCTGCATGCACCGCCAACCAATTTATCCACGAATCTCCCAAAATCCAAACAATCTGCTTTCTGAAACACATAGCCATAGCTTTCTGCTCTTCTCTCAGGAAAAAGACCTAATGACAAACTCTCTCCTTACAGAACACACCCAGTAAACCTTATTAACCAATCCTGTGCTCTGCTCAGTCTCATTTGCATGCCTCTCAACCCCAAAATCCCTGTGTCTGCGGACAAATCGAAAAATCTGAATGTGGGGAATTAAAATTTAAATAGTGTGCCCCATATCCCCTTTGAGGTTGGCTCTGAAAAGAGCCTTTTTTACAGATGCTTCAGAAACACCTTTCATTTTGTATTTCTTTTCATTTTTTTCTTATTTTCCTCCAAGAATCTTCACATTAGCTTCTCCAAAGCAACCGTTTTGTTCCAAAACAGCATGGCATTTCCCATAAAAGATAAAGAAATGCCATCTTCTTTAAAATAAACATTACCAGAATCAATGTTCTCATTTTTACAAAAGAACATACCAGCTCTAAGCATGAAAGCAAACATGCCTCGGTTGTTTGCACACCTAGCAATATTTTGCTGAGGACAAAAAACAAAACTATTGTCCCATATTGCCCCAGATACTAAACCAGAAAAAATAACCTTGGCATTTGGAAGTATTTTCATTACTGCGTGTACCAAGTGTTCCAAATCTGCCAACAAAGTAGGGGCACTGACATAGCCCAAATGCAAAGCACCACAGTGCAAACCAACTACATGTGGACTATTCACCCTGCCCATATCTCCACAAACGTGTACAATTCCTTGCACATTGAAACCAGGCTTAGTGCTCCAAACCACCTCCACTGCTTTCACATCAAAATTGTTTTTCCAAATTCCTGTATTTAACATACTGCTCCAAACCATGCACAAATATATCTCCAACCACCAACACCCTGACTTTCTCCACCTCTGCCATCTTCACTACATACAACCTCTTTCAACACAAACCACAACCTCAACATCTGATTGGCTGATCCCTACAGTCCCTTTTCCATGCTGGATTTGCTGAGAAACCCCGGATGTGGCACCCCCTGTTGACTTCACTCTCTGCACCATTTCCTCATTGGCTACTATTAAGCAGTCACACAATCATCCACCAATCACATCCAAGAACTCTACATCTAACTCTATCATCACAGATCAGCACTTTAGATGTACTATTGATCAATCTCAGTACAATTCTGCTGCAACTGCAAAGGACCTACAGCAACAACTACTATAAAACTCTCCAAGATTTCTACTTGCAGATTCATGCACATCCACATGCATGAACACAGACTAAGGTATGAATATTTTCAATGCAGTACATGTACAGCTCTTCTAGGAACACAATACATCCCGGGAGCATAGCTCAGTGGCAACGTGCATGCCTTGGAAGCAAGACGACACGAAGCAACACAGGTTTGATCCCCGGGTCTGCACTTAGAAACCTCTGGGTGTTTAAGCATGTTATAAATACGCAACTAAGACAAAATAATTATGCAACTAAAAAACAAACAATTCCTGTAACAGCGCCCCGATGCGTATGGGCTGTGTGAGCGCTTTAAAAATGTAAAATAAAATAAATCAAAATATAAACAGAGTAACTGGCACTTACCCTGTATGAAATTACCCTCATTTCTCCCATCTGCTATGATGAAGTGTCAATTGCAAATCTTTCAGCTCTCCAAATGTTTGTTTACACACACACCTATCATGAACATTGGTTCATATTATAAGATGGGAGAACTAACAGTATAATTATGAAAAAGATGTCCAGTGTGTTATAAAAGCATACGTAGCCAGGATGAGTACATACATCTTCATTCAAGCACACACACAGACAATATCATTAGAAAGGATGCCAGCTCAAACAACACCACTACCTCTATAGGAAATCCTTCTACTTTATTTCCCACACCTTCATAAATGCAAACATTGCATGCTTTTCTGTACAATCTCTGCCATTTACCCCGTAAAAATAGCAAAAAAATGCATACGACTATTTCTTCTACCTCTTAACATCCATTAACATAACATTAAAAAACAAGTATGCTCTATACGTTTACTATTATACTCATTTGTAAAACATATTCAACTAACAGATTCTAAATAAAATATACAGGATGCACATAGGCAAAGGAACATGCATGTACATACTATACTCAGTTATAAGAAAACACTACTACTACAAAAACAAAAAAAACTATGTCTACATTAACAAAAGTGCTATAAACACACATATTCACTAACTTCTTTCTTTTACAATTGCAGTGGAGACCACTCTCCTGAAAAGCAGCAGCATCTGAAGTACGGACAATGACTTAGAAGAAGCATACTCTTTACATACAAAAAAGTAAGTATAATACTAACATAATGTTCTAACTGTTACTCAAACACACTAGCATGTTAGTATTGTAGAAGAAACAAGTGTATTAACCCTTTACCATTAGATGTAGTATTAGTGCTTCCCCTTACCAGTTGCAAAGTTTATATTGTCATCTGAAGGGCAGTATAGTAACACACACATACAAGAATAGCCTTCCCACTTGTGTCCATTGCACAATCACACACCTCCACAATCATCCTTACCATCATACTCAGACAGTCATGCACAAAGCATGCATACACTGCACAACAGAGCAACTCACACTTTATCTTTTTTCTCCAACAGACCCCAAAGAATGCCTACAAAAAAGCAACTCAGTAGAAAGCAATGCAGAAGTAGAGCACATAAAAATAAAAGTGTCCAAAATAAGCATCCATCTCTAACAGCTAATACAGTCATTAGGCAAAACAAAACAAGCTGACAGTACAGAAACTTTCCCTCCTCTATTAAAATGTAAAACAAAACATAAAGTGATTAACAAAACTTCAGCTACCACTACTGCTAACACTGCACCTATGAATCTTGATGTAGTGGCAAGTAACCATACCAAAAAAAATATTTTACAACAAATGTTCTGCCACAGAGTCCCTCAGAACCTTATAAAAACAGGAGAGAAATCATGCACAAACCTTGAAACCTACCATAGAAAATTAATCCTAGAAGCTCTCATAGACAGTCCAATCCTCAAAAGAAAGTTATTTATTTTAGTGTTAAACAGAATGGAACCACTAACACAACTAACTACTAAACTACAAAAAAAACATCTCAATAAACAGAATATCAACAAAAATAGCTTCTTAAACATCTGCGGAGGTGAATGGAGTCATGCCACGAGCAAAGAACCATATTTTAATGAAGAATCATATAATCAAAAGCAAACAAACCCAATTGCCATACATACCAGTGAATGAGGGTATGACAAATTTAATAACACCATTGTGGAACAAGATACTCTGCTCACAAAAATATCCCCAGAAAACTCAGTGTCACCTCTCCGTTATACTGAACCAAAACGTCCAGTCTACAAATGGCTGTGCACATCAATGTGTAACATTGCCAAAAAATCTTTCAAATCTTTACGCCAGTTCCTCAATCAATATGTAAAAAGTAAAGACAAAATCAAAATGAAACTAATACAAAATATGGATTCCTGTCCAGTGCTCAAGTACACAGGACTACACGGACATTAATTAGCCTGCATTTCAGGACCTATTTGCAAAAGCACCTTCCATCATATCAAAATGATATCAACACAGCATTCAACTATAAGAAAACTGGTCCATAAACTCTGCTATGCTAAAAGTCCAGCTTTAGCACTAGCCAATTTAAATAACAATCTTCTACGAGGTACAGCTAAACAACTACTCGACGAAATAGAGCATATCCAGAGAAAATATTTTGGAAGTGAAAGCCACTTACAAAATGCAATAGATTTACAACAAACTAGCAACTACTGTACAAATAGCAACCTTCTATTAAACACATACAAAAAAGAAATACAAAAGTTTAAAAGTACCTCCGCTGAAGTGCCAAACCATGTGTGTGTGTTGTCACCGGACTTATTATAAAAATAGCACAAAAACTGTAGACATAACAAATAAAATCGAAGATAATGAAGATTCCAAATGGTTCTAATTAGCTCTCTACCTTATAGCAGAAAACAAATATGACATTACTGACCCCTTAATACTTTGCAATTACTGCACTGCAAAACTTGACAACAACCAAACACCTTCACATGTTATCACAAATAACTTGGAATTATTCCCACTACCAAAACCGCAGCAACAACTAAATTTATATGAGAGCATCATAATTCAAACAGTGCACCCACTTCCAGCAATAATACACCTTCAATGAAAAACAGCAAAATCACCTCCCTCTGAATTAGTGAAAGGCATTTAAGGAAAAGTAGTTTATTTACCATTGAATCTCAAAGAAAATGTAAACATTCTAGGAGTGCAACGGCCACTAGATCAATCTTTACGGTGCTGTTAACCCTTAACGCCTGATTATCATTTTAAAGCCTGCTTTTAGCAGGCATTAAAATGCAAGGCTCTAACCTGCCTTGGTGCTAATTACGGCACCGTAATTTACGGTGCCGTAATTAGCGCCTTCCCCACTCCCATTATGCCCTATGGGGCAAAAATGGGAATGGGGAAGGGTAAATGGGGAATGGGGATTTACCGCCCCACTCACCTTGGAATGGGGCGGTAAATCCGCCATCCACCATGGTGTAAACATAGTTTACACCATGGTGGTAAAGTAGGGAACTTACCACCTGGGTTGTAATGAGGCCCATTGTCTTAGTAAATGGCGTACCTACAAAAGACATATAAATTTGGCAACAACTCAAGGACTTACATAAAGTTAGACAAGCCCTGCAATATCTAAAAAACAACAATGAATACTACAAAGAAATTAATATTGAAGAAAACCTGAGAGAAACCATTGAAATAATTCAAGAGTCAACAGAAACTGGTCAATTTCAACTTTTAAATCCTGCTACAGAATCCAGTATTTTAGACCATTACACAATTCATCATTTACACTCTAAAGACACTATAGATGATGCACTGGAAATATACCAAATGTGACAAGCCAAAGGATCTCCGATCAGCATATGGGAAAAAGTATAGAAGCACAGGCATTTCCTCTAATCTTTCCTACTGGAACATAGAGCAGACATAGATATCACTCATTTTTTTGCCTTACATTTTGGTCATTTAAAAAAAAAAAAAACTACTGGTTGGATTTACACCAAAGTAACAAAAGCATGCTTTTGGGACTAGGCCGCCACTCCTGCCATAAATTTGGTGGAAATCCGTCCAGCGGTTTGAGCTGTAGGCGTGTGCAAATATTTTCCCATTATGTCTATGGGGAAAAAAAATATTTTGGGAACCCCCCTATAACTTTGCCCCCCCCCTGTACCAAACCTCACCAAAATGTGCAAACAAATCCAGGGTCATATACTTCTATTGCAAAGTTTGGTGAGGATTCGTCCAAGGGGAGCGAAGTTATAAGCCGCCCAAAAAGTGCTCTTCATATGGGATTAGCAATTTAACCATAACTACACAGCCACTACTGTGGGCTGTGTAATATATACATATATATATGCCTTTTAAATTAATAGCATCAAGTAATCAGCGATACAACTGATTGAGTGCCTTCTTCTGTGACTATGAATACTTCTTTTGTAATTCTTTATCAGTTAAATAAGATGCAGGGGGATGCTAGGGTCGATAAACAAAGAACACATGGTTATATTGAAAAGCCCTCAATAGCAGAGCATAGAAAGAAGAATAAGGTGCTGTTGTCTAGACGGGTGCTAGAATTTCCTATCCTTTAGGAAACAAGCAACACATTTCCTTCAGTGTACTGCTGAAACGTCTGACTTGGTTTTTAAAATGTGCAGCTTTATGCGTCACCTGCAAGGAGTAGTGACCTGACCTGTGCTCTTTCACCCATACCTCAATTAATTGCTGTGGCTTGTGCCTTATTTAATATTTTTGAATAGGTGAGAACTGTCTGTGTGCGCTGCAAAAAATCCTCTGAGCGGCACCCAGAAGGAAGCTGGGTAAGCTCACAGCTTAAAGGGAACACTGGTTTTGATTGATATTCCAGATTGCTTCCCAATGAAATGACTTAGCAACATCATACAATTCATACATTTGGCTTTTACATCAATCCACTGTTCCTTCCAGGATAATTTCAGATGGAAGATCACCCCCAAATATCTGTAGCATTCAACCATTTCAATTTTCGGGCCATCGATTGACCATCCAAGATGTTTTTTGGGACAAATTCCCTTCCTCTAGTAAAGACCATCACCTGTGTCGTGCTCAAATTAATTTTGAGCCCATTATATGCAGAAAAGGCTTCTAGAATAGATAACTTTCATTGAAGCCCTGCCGGGGTGTGGTCTAATAGAAGGAGATCATCTGCATAACCAAGCCAACCTACTCTTAGTGGTCCTATTTTCAGGTCATTGGATCAGAGTTCATTAAATGCTTCAGAGAGATCTGTGAGAAAGAGATTAAATAGTGTTGCTGCGAGGTTGCACCCCTGCTTGACTCCTCGACTTGGGGGATAGCAACAGACACCTTAAACTCTCCATCGAATCTAAACAGAATTGTTGGAATATTCCACCTCATCAGTTTATTCCAGAATCTGTTTCTGAGAATAGTATTGAATGAACAATCTATGAATGCTGCATATACTGGTAATTGACGTCTCGTCCAAGTGTATTCAATGGCAGATACCGCTATAATGATGTTATGGAGGGTTGAGGATTTGCACGAAAACCTGACTGATTGGATGGTAATATCTGAGAGTCATTTATCCACTGGACTAATTCAGTGTGCAATATTTTGGCAAAAACCTTTGATGGGATGTCAAGCATTGCCAGCATGCAATAGTTACTTGCTAACTCTCCTGCCACATGTTTTGGTACTTGGGTATTTTTTCCTATACACTTAAAGAATATGAGCAAAGCATGAGCCCATTTCTCTGGTTCAACCTTCAGCAAAGCATTACATGTACAGTCTGGGCCCATGCCCCGGGATGTGGGGAGTGTTACAATAAGCTCTCTAATTTGTTCTATCAACATACTACATTCCCATTTAGCAACCATTATAGTTGATATATCATCAGGGGGCTGTTTAGCACCTAATGTTCTTCCAACATTATTATACCACTCAGTTTCAGCCACACAGTTTATTGGTAATGTTTTCTTTTTTGTCTGGTTCACTATAGACCATATAACTTGATTATCATTTTGTTTAGCATGACAAGCTATAAATATTTCATTTTCTTTCTGTCTTTTATATTGATGAAGCCATTTCTTATGCTCTATTTTAGTGACTTAACGATTTTGATTTTCAAATGAATATTATCACTATCAGAGTTTATAATTAAAACTATTGCGTGTTGTAACGTTTGCTTTGCTTTATGAATGGCATTATCATATCTAGGCATATGCTGGTGACCCAAATTCCACCGTTCACTTGTAGATATGTATTTACATTTATGTGCACACGCATTTTTTATTGCAAGTATTGCTTTGTCAAAGTCTTCTAGTACTTTATATTCATTAGCATCAACTATTACTTGATGCTTATCAGTGAACTCCACAAGTTCTATTTCGGCTATCTGATTGCCTTTTATCAGCTTAGTAGGATTCCATCGTATTCAGTTTCCTGCAGTATTTACTTCAATATTTCCAGTTAATTCATAATTGTTACTCACCCCATGTACATTTCTCAATAAGAGATCAAGGGGGAGGTGATCTCTCCCTTTCCTACACCCAATGGTCATAGCCCTCACCACCTCTATTGCATTCTCATTAATCACGATGTAATCAATCATAGACATGCTTAGTCTTCCTATTCTCATTGGTTTTTTCGTTGAGTCACTCATACTAGAGCCATTCAATACTTTCATTTAAACATTGAGAAACAACTCATTCCAGCCCTTAGCTTGTGTATTACCAAACGTTTTAATATGGGGGCCTTAGTTACACTGGAGCGCGTCATCTTCCAAGGATTCGGCTAAGACTGCATTAAAATCACCCATTAGAATGACTGGATATTTGTCATGGCACTCTTTTAAGATTGTTCGAATGGTTTGAATATTTACCTTATTAGAGCTACCGTTAGGGGGATTATAGAGATTAATCACCAGCATGGTTAATCCTGCAGCATTTACGTTATGAATCATCACTGCTAGTACCATCTCTGTTGACCATTTTGTTTCTGTACCTGTCCAAGGATGACATATTGATGTTAGCAGACGTCCTAATGGTCCCTTCTTGGCTAGGCTTTGAAAATACTAAGCCCATCAATCAAACACTCTACACAGAGCCAAGTTTCTTGTAGGGCTACTACCACAAATAGGTAAATATTGGCAAATAGTCCTTCTTCCTCCGAGTGGTGGGAATTACCTCTAGTGTTCCAGCATAACACTAGATTGGTGTTATCGAGATTGTTTGTTAAACTGAGCTTTAAAGGCTACTGGTAACCATTGCCAGTAGCCGTCAGACATGTTTTGAGTATCATCTGTTAATTCTGAGTTAGAATTAATTTTAGATTCTTTACCTTGATTGTTAGGGCATATTTGTTTGTTCTTTTAGCCATATCTTTCCTCAATTCTGATAAGGTTGAGGCCTTATTCGATATGCATTTAATTGACGTCATGTAAGTTTCTTGGCATATATAGCCCAGTTTTCTAAACTCATCACTATATTGTAATACATAGTCATGGATTACCTTGTTAGTAAACCATATATTAGTAGTTGTTTTGTTCATGTCAACTAATTGGTCAACTATCCGTAGATCTTTAGATGTGATCATTCTACAGGGTAATATTTGATGACACAGCTCAATAACCTGTTTTCTATTTAAAAGCATTCCGTTATTAGTTTGATTATCTGCTACTAGATGTGCGGCTCGTATCTTTTTCTCCGCTGGGTTAATATCTGAGTTGTCTTCAGAATTTGCAGGCCTATCTTGGGGTTGATTATCATTCCCTACTCTGATATCATTCACACAGTCATTCTTAGGTGTTTCAATGAATATATTGTGTATGTCTGATAGAACATTTTCCATATTTACAGCATTTTACTTCTGTGTTTTGGCTATTTTCTTATCTACTGTATCCAACTTTTTAGCTTTAATATTCAACGAGAACGCTTTTATCAGCTAGGTAGTTGTGAATGGGCCTCATTACGACACAGGCGGTAAGTTACCGCCTGGGTCGTACCCTTACCACCATGGTGTAAACTACGTTTACACCATGGTGGATGGCGGATTTACCGCCCCATTCCAAGGTGAGTGGGGCGGGAAATCCCCATTTCCCATTTTACCCTTCCCCATTCCCATTTTTGCCCCATTGGGCATAATGGGAGTGGGAAAGACGCTAATTACGCCACCGTAAATTACGGTGGCATAATTTGCACCATGGTCCCTTAGCGCCATGGATTTTAACACCTGCAAAAAGCAGGCGTTAATATCACCATGGCGCTAAGGGACCTTGTAATCAGGCGTTAAGGGTCGGCGCCGTTTACGGCGCCGTTAACCCCTTAAAGCCTGATTCGTAATGAGGCCCAACGTCTTTGGATTTCTTATTGTACTTTTTTTGGTATGTTTTTCTCTGGAAGTAGCAGGGGCTAAGTTTACTTCCACATCTTTTTGGATCATTTCAGTAGCCCTTGTCGAAGAAATCACAATTCTACTTTCTTCACTAGGATCTTATTTAAATTAGATTGCTTGTCTGCATACATAATGCTCACTACTTCTTTTTGGTTATGTATCATAGACCTGCTTTTTCACTTTTTGTATATATCATCTGTATACATTGCAGCTTGAGAACATTTTCTCTTTTGTTGCATATCTCCATCCTTCTTATTCCATTTATGTGAGGTCATAGTATCCTTTTTTGCATAACTTGTACACAATGCATTTTTCCTTGAGTCATGTTGCTTTGTATTACACTCATTTATTGTATAATTATTATCTTGTGTTTCCTCAATTATTTAAATTGAGGAGTCCTTACTCCCAATTCTATTCTCACCTTGTTTGTTGGCAGACAACATAGGGCTATCTGTGTTCGTGGTAGTTTCTTTGAGAATTTTTTAACCCTTGTTAATACTTTTATGTAATAGCAGCGAGTGAACGTCAAGTTTCTGCTCGATGTTATCACATGTTTTTACCAAAGTGGTCAACACATTTTCTAGAGCTTCAAGCATGTCATATGACCTCATACTAGAAATACTTATATTCATTATTTCGCCGAGAGGTTCTGTCGAAGACTCAATGTGTAAGGGGAGTTCCGATGCGATCGGGTGGGACAGGTTAGCTGTGGAAAAGTTTTCACTCTTCTCTTCTACTGTTATCAGTTCCTCAGTTTTAGGATCTACTTCAATTCTCTCATTGTCATTAATAATACTTTCAACAGCAGAATTAAGAGTGTTTTCTGTAGTTGCCAGCCCTTCGCTATACAGATCAGTATTTTTGATAAATTGGGTGTTAGATTTCGAGTTCTCAAAATCAACATTCTCAGTGTTTATTAAAGCCTCATTTCCCTCATTGTTTTTTAACGCCTCCTCATCTATTTGGTTAATGAATGTTTGTTCAGTAACTACATCATCATTGGCATTGACATTATGAATCATTTCCGGAATGTGATGTAGGTTAGAATGGGTATTGAGATGCTCAGTGATTAATCCTGTCTGATCTTGTAGTTGCGCTAATAAAAACCTATGAAATTCAATGAAAAAACTTTGGTAAAGGGACATTATGGTTACAAGTAAAACCAAAAAACCTCAGACGTTCACCAGTTATGGCAAGCTAAGCAACAATAACTCACCCCACCACTGTGCACTGCTAAGACTAATACCCAGGACATCAAATATGACATCACAAATGGATGCCTACGAAGCCGTAAACTATCCTCAAGAATTCCTTAACTCACTCAATGCCACCACATCACCTTTAACCGAAATGTGCGTCACCCATCATGCTGCTTCGCAATCTCAACCACCCTATGCTATGTAATGGCACAAAGCTCTGTGCTAAAAAATTGCTGCCCAACATAGTTGAAGCGAAAGTGTTCACTGGGAAGGGAGAACGTAAAATGTTGTTTATTAACAAAGCCTTACAAAAAATATGTACTTTAGTAATATTGAACTTTAGATCCATTGTTGTTGGCACCATCTGCATCATGTTACCCATCATGCTGCTCAGAAATCGCCATGCTGTTCTCATGTACAGTTATGTTTCAAAATGTGTTTCTAAGAAGAACAATACATTGTGTTGTGTAGTCGTTATGAGAAAACATTTTTAAAATGAGCAATAATCGAAAAATGTACTGCATTTTTCTTTTCACCTTTCTTATGGAGCCTTTCCGAAAAGCATAATGCTACCTTAAGGTATTTCTAACAAATAGTACCTATAAGAAAATAAAGTCCAGGGCAACACTGGGGATATCAGGTATTATCTAGTGAAAGGCAATATATGGATGGGATTGCAGTCAGTAATTGAATGTGGAACCAACATGTTAAGTAATGAAGAGTACTTCCAAGGGATGTAAACATTACTTTGCTTTGTCTTCCTCACCCCATTCTGTACATAAAGAAGAGATGTCAGGCAATTTTACGATCAGAAAGCCAAAGTGACTGCCAATCATTTCTCATTCGAAGAAGCAATATCAGCACTAGCAGCCGTGGCCTCCGATAGATGTCCCTGGAACCTGCATCTGTAAACAGAGGAACATTAGATAAATATCAGACCAGAACATCTACCTAGAGTACTCACTGAAGGTGTATTGTTCTTACTGGTTGCCTGCACCAGAATACACAAATTAACTCTTTCAGTTACAAAATAGAACAGCTATCTATAAATACATCTATAGCAGTCTGTTAGAATGAATGGTATGTATTATATCCTTATTAGGGGCAGAGACATAGCCAGGATTGTCTAACAAGTGGGGGCTCAAAGCCAACGTGTTTGGGCCCACTGCAGTGACAGTTACATCTGTAAATATCCGATTTAAGGTTAACTGGTCTAAATCTGAGGTGTTGCCAATTTCAGGATATTGTGACAAGAACTTGATTACTGGGATTGGGTTGCAATGGTGTGAAAGGAAACTGAAATACCTGGGTATATGGCTAACCCCACTGGTGGATGAGATGGTTGTGGTAAACATGAATGAGGTATGTACTGATTTGAAAATGAGCATCTTGAGGTGGTCTTTGCTTCATTTGTCCCTATGGGGCAAGGTGAACGCTATCAAAATGAATGCAACTCCGAAGATTAATAATGTTCTAGGTATGCTTCCGATGAAAATTGGTCAACATTACTGGAAAAAAATGGATGGTTTGTTGCAGTCATTCCTGTGGGATAATAAGCCGCCTAGGCTTAAATTGTGGAAACTTCAGTTGCCAGTAGAAAAAGGTGGTCTGGGAGTACCAAACTTCAGGGCATATCATTTAGCCTTTTCAAGTCATTTTATTGTGCCTTTTTTGATGGATTTACCTGATAAATGGGTAATTGCAGAGGCAAGTATGTTGGGTCCGCTCCCTCCAAGGGCAATTCTCACGGCGACAAACAAGTCATGTAATAAATCGCCTTTGACGGTTTTTCTGAGAGAGACGTGGAGACAGGTTCATGAATTGTTGGGCTCGGTTGCTTCAAGGACTATTCACTCATCCATTTGGTTGAACCCACTGATTGCTATCGGGGGCAGGTCTTTATTCTGGCCGGATTGGTTTCTAGGTGGGGTGCTCTGGATTGCTGATGTTCTGGTGGATGGAGGGTGGATTGGGGAACGTGAGTTACGAGCAAAGTTTCACATTGATAATTTCAGAACTGAAGACTTCAGGAAATTGAAAAGATGTATCGGTGATGTGGCGGAGCTAGGAAGTTCAATGGTGAATCTCTATCTTATGGAGAGGGAGCCAGCTGGTTGTTCCATTGCTAGCAGGATATATAATTGTATTGTGTCTGCTTATAAGGAAAATTCTGATTTGAGAGATGAATGGGGAAGGAGGTTGGGGTGTGACATTTCGCCTGAGATGTGGCTTGATATGTGTGCGAATGTTAAACTCTGTGCAATCGATATGGTGGAACGGTCAAGACAGATAAAGATCCTCAATAGAGTGTTTTGGAGCCCGGAGCGAATGTTTAAGAGGGGGCTGATGGACTCGGATGAATGCTGGTGTTGTGGGAATGGACAGGGAAGTCTGGAACATTTGCTGTGGGAATGTGTGCGTGTACGTGGATTTTGGCATGATGTTTGTGGTGCCTGTCTACGTGTTTTGAATTTGGATGTTGAATTGGATTTTATGACAATGATTTTGGGAGGTGGAGAATTGCTGGAGGATCTCTCAGTTTCACGGAAAAAGTTTTTACTCCGTGGAGCTTGTCTGGGCAAAAAGTTGGTCCTCAGGGGCTGGAAGTCGCGGAATGCGCCTTCTCTTGATGATTGGGTTGAGGGGATGTCTGCCCTTGCATCCATGGAAAGGGTGGTTTACAAGAGGCAAGGGAAGTTGAGGTTGTACGGAAAGGTGTGGGATGACTTTCTGAGTATTTACTGATTTATTGCAAGTTATGTATATATAATATTCTGTTATTCTGTGTATTTTTGATGAGTATTTATTGTTCTGATTGTTTGATTGATTATCTATGTGTAAACTTCATAAATAAACAAATTAAAAAAAAATAAAAAAAACATCTGTAAATATCCACACAGCTCTGTTGACTGGACATTTACAGATTTTCGGTGGGCCTTGCCCACTCAGGCCCTATACTGCCTACACCTCTGATTAGGGGAGGAAGTATTCGAGAAAAATGAAGACACCACCCGAGGGAAACTGCACGACCCATTCTGAGGTACTCAGAAATTCTCAGATAAGGTGCAACAATGATATGAAATGCCAGCTAACCGAGGCACCAGACTGATGTAATCACTACTAGAAAACACCTTGAATAATAAAAGTTTAAGGAAGGATCAGATTGGAAATCTGAAGTGTGGGAGGGGAGGACCCTTGAAGGAGCCAAGGTCATAGGTTCTATGACAACGCAAAGTAACAGTGTCAGATAATATTGGGCAATGGTCACTTTAGACTCAAGACCTTTATATAAGAAGGAAACACTTGATGGCTGCCTAATGGATTTTAAGAGCACCAAAGAAAATAGGCATATCAAAACTTTCCTGCAAAAAATCAGGAACAAGGATAGAACTTTCGGCTCAAGAAAAATGACATAAAGTCCAGATGAATTTGGGAACAATCCATTTCTGAAAAGTACAGCACATGCAAGTATCATTAGAAGTTCTTTTGTTCCAAATCGTTCTTGAATCCTCCAAATATAGGCACATTATGCCACAAGGTGGCGTCATCTATCTAGAGGAAACACAATGTTAATCAACGTCATTATAGACAATGGTTGAAGCTAGTAGCACACTTTAGAAAGTATTACCTCTGACCCTTGTTATTAGACAAGTCATATATCCCAATTTAGGCATCACATATAGCTTGATTGGCATTCACACAATGATACAGGTTGAGACATGTCTCTTAGACAATGGGACAGCACACAAAGTCCAAGGCCGAAAAATTAATGCGTGCCTTTTTTTGGTTGAATGTGCCATTTTGATTAGTTATTTCAATAAGCACTTACTAACTTTGACAAGCTTTACTCAACAAATATTATTTAAAATGCACAACTATGCAGCTATGTTAACCTAAAATCCACATTGGCCACTTCTCATGCAGTCTGCCACAGATGGAATGAATAGCAGATTTGTGACTGTGGGCCACTTTTTCATTGTTCACCAAAGAAAATGTAATCCCTCAGTCCACAATTCAGTGATACTTTTCTTAATTAAGAGTCATTCACAAACAGAGATACTTAACTAAGGTAAACAATTATTACAGGTGATGATGGATGGATGGATGGATGGATGGATGGATGGATGGATGGATGGATGGATGGATGGATGGATGGATGGATGGATTTAATGATGGATGGATGATGCATGTCAAGTATGACTCATGTATAATGAGATGGGTTAGTACAGATGAATGCCAGTGGGGCTGGTGAGGGTAGAGTAATGCTTGAACGATATTGCTATCAATTTAATGTAATACAAACTAATTAGTGGGGACCTGTCAATGAACAGTGCCTCTTAGCTCATGCATCAACATCATCAGCATATGAAAAACATAATGCTGCCCTAAGGTCCTTTTCAAGACTGAGACATCATGCTTTGGCATCTTATCTGATAAGTAAACATGGCCCTTTGGGCCTCATTACGAGTTTGGCAGTAATTCAGTGTAAATCCCAGAGTTATTCCAAAATGAATCACCATTACCGCCACTCTGTCCCATAGACCTACCGTGAGATTACAAGTGGTGGAAGGGCAGTGAAAATCACCATGTTTGGAGCACATAGGAGTCCATGGGAATTTTGTCAGAATTACCACAAGTGGCACCTCCCCCACAATAATTATGCTAATTCATTATTTTGAAGTAAAAGATTTATGTCCAGCATGAAGGTCAAACTCCAATTTAGGAAGTGTTGTGAAAATAGAGGTAATTTTATTACCATCAAAAAATGTGACAGTAACACAATTAACACCCATTTGTTATAGCATTGCAAAAAAAATGAGACCCATTTGAATTTTCCCGACAACAGGGGCCATACTACATAAACGTTAAACCGTACAAGTGCAAAGTTGCAAGACATTAGAAATAGGGCAGAGTTCGCCCTATTTCTAAAAACACTGGGGCATATTAGAAAACCATTGCACCATAGCAAGTGTTGTTTGGCATCTTACAGGCACTAGGGCAAAACGTGTCGTAGTGCAAAAAAGATACACTTTTGATGCATTTTGCACCAGGGAAAAGTTTGCTTTAGTGCTAAAAATGCAATGAGAATATGCATTTTTTTGCACTGGGGCTATTTGCTCTGGTGCCTATAACATGCCAAACTGCACATATCATGGTGCAATGATTTTCTAATATGTCCCAGTATTTTTAAAATGGAGGCACACTTTGCCCTAGTGCTAATACTGTGCAACCTTGCACACGCACCAGTGCAAAGTTCTATAATCTGGCCCGAGATGGTG
This sequence comes from Ambystoma mexicanum, assembly GCF_040938575.1. Taxonomy (NCBI): domain Eukaryota; kingdom Metazoa; phylum Chordata; class Amphibia; order Caudata; family Ambystomatidae; genus Ambystoma; species Ambystoma mexicanum. Next base: position 429,216,030 of record NC_090939.1, on the reverse strand, counting down.
TCCGTAATATGTGTGCATCATTTCACACTGCTGACTATGGAATACATTTATTATGTCATCCTTATGACTAGGTTGAAGTACGAGAATATGTTCTTGACTGCAACTTCCATGTACCTGGAGTTCTTCTATTTGTCTTGCTGCACTTTCTCCACCAGTATACATACAAACATGCAAACCATCCGTAATAAGGTGCAAGGTACAGGCCAGTTAACAATAATTGTGTAGTGTGACAGACCTGTAAGAAACAGTATAGATAAACCATGTATTAGCGAAAAGAATGGTATATGATTCAACAATGGGAATGGCACTTTTTGAAAAATATAACAACTCAAGAGAGATAATATGCGTTTGCACCACACAGTTTGTTCCTGCAATGCATATTAATGCACACTCTTGTCTCTATTAGTAAACATACACATTATCTGATTTTTCTTTTTGAAATGCAGATGCGAGAGCTTCAGATCCTCTTTCAACCAAATGCAACCCAAAACCTTTCCATTAACAATCCATTCATCCCACGCGGCATTCCTCCAAGAATATGTCTGGCATCAATACAATATATAATGTTTTAATGTAAAACAGTTATTGCTACTGATGTACATGACGATGGAGGGTGTTATACTTTCGTTAAGATGTAGAAAGATGTTTTGTATAGCAAAACATGTGCCTGTCAAATGTTCAATCAGTGATGACAAGCCAAAAGACACAAACACGAATAATAGAGTGAAACTTTGAAAGGCTTTGTTGATAGTCTTTAAAGTAAAAACAGGTCTTCCACTGTTTTATGGCAGCAAGCGATTGCTTAAAGTCGATAAAAGACAATTTTTTGTTGTCAGCCACCTGGGTCTGACTGGCCATAACCACAAAATCGCCATGGCAAACAAGCTTGTTCAGTGTTAAGGGCATGCAAATGTAAATGATGTTGCATAGAAATTTCAGTTACAATACATCGATCACTATGGCATGCAAAGTGAATGAACCAATGATTGATCAAGAAAGGGATAGTTGGTACCAAGTGGGTAGGCTTAGAAGTAAGTGAGCACTCATGGGAACCCTCAGGCTGCCAAGTTGTTTTATGCTCAGCATTTGATGGCAGCAACTCAACCAGTATGGCTTCTCATTATATATGGTGACAATACACCAGTGTACAAACAGCCATGATTAATAAAATTGAACTCCCACAGAAAAAAAACAACAAACATCACACGGACCTTTGCAAATACAACATGCCTGCATCCTATATGACCAGCACAGATACCAGAGAAACACGCTCAACAAACTTGACCCTCAATACAAGACTTTCAACATCGACAATATGCCTATCACGGTATCACCAGTAGTCAAAACCCTACGGGTTTTCATCAACTCTTCTCTGTCCATGACGTGCCAAGTCAGTGCCATTGTGTCCTCTACAGCACTTACCACTAAAATCATCAAGACGGTCAAACCCTACTTGTCAACTACGAATTGCATTTCAATAGTCACGGCTACAGTGGGGGCCAAATTTGACTACTGTAATGCACTTCTCCTGGGAACTTCCTCAAAAATCCTCAACAGGTTACAAGTCACTCAAAACAATGCCCTCAGAGCTGCATTGAGCATACCTAAAAAGGAACACCTCTCACAGATAAGAAGAGATGTGCACTGGCTGCCAATCAAAGAGCGCATTCTATTAAAAACCATGGCCATCACACACAAGTTCCTCTCCCGCACTGCCGCCCCCTACTTATCTGAAAAGATTACTCCTATCAAATCTTCCAGACCCACTCCAACCAGATCTATGTCCCCGCCTTCAACAGAGATGTCCAATAGACCTCCCTGCACTCCTCTGTAATGGTAATCAGCTCATATCTAAGAACTCCTTGTGCTGCTGATTTGGCTCCTCCGTATCCACGGACCCATCACGCCCTACACAATCTACTGTTGTTGAAAATATAACGTCTGGTCACCATTTCCAAGGTATTCCCCCACTGCTGGGTTGTCTTTCCCACTGCATAAGACACCACTGCAACCAAGGAACACATTACCAACCCCAGCATGTAACTTGCAACTTTCTTGTAGCTTGTAGCCATTATTGTCTTCATTGTCATTATTCTGTAACCCTCTTTATTGTCTTATTGTCTTCATCGTCATTACTCTGTACCCTTCTCGCAACTAAGGAAGCCTACTGTAACAGTGCCACGATGCCCAAGGGCCATTTCTGTGCACTTTATAAATGTAAATAAATAAATAAATACATACCAACCATAAAAAGGCAAAAACTGGCACTAGGTGGAAATACTGGCACATGTGAGGCTTTACATTACATAAGATAACTTATATGCGCCTTATTATCGACATTTACTAGAATTTCTAGGCCATTTCAGCGTTCACTTGACATTTGACTGCAGCAACTAGGACTGTGAGGATGCACAGAACATATAGTGACTCTACCAGACAAATGATTCAAAGTACGCATTGGGCGGCATTCGAGGGGAATTGGAATCTGTTCATGCAATATGATGGTAGCCACTGGATAGATAAAGTGGCATAGTATATATGTTGACTCTAATATGCATATGAAGCATTGGCAGGGGTTGGATGAGATTATAAGGGCATTTGTGTATTTGGATATGGAAGGCTGCTTAGAGCATATTGTGATTATATCTGGCATACGATGAATTAACTGCCGTCGCATGGCATTGAAGGGGCATTTCCGGGGGAGCTTAGTATATGATGGCAGCAACTGAATATGTAAGACTTTACCTTGCACATTGTGACTTCAACAGTCATATGATCTATTAGCTGACCTTCTAGGAGCAGAGAAGATGTTTGTTGTGGCAATATACAATGGTAGCACCTAATACCTTGGGGCTTCACTTATCATATGAAGGCAACACCTGAATATGCCAGCCTGTAGCTTGCATTTTATAGATTTGTCTGGCATGTGGGGCTACAACAGGTTAGCATGGCATTGTCAGCATATCAGAGACTACACCTAACATATTTTATTAGCACTTGGAAATGTGGGGGTGTAGTTAACATATATTGACTACTCCAAATGTGGGAGAACCACAACAACTGGCATACTTGGCTCAGTGGTGGGGCTGTTCTGTTATATGAAGTGAATGCCCCATGCCTATGTTGGCTATTCTGGGTCTGCCCTTGCGATATGTATCCACATTAAAATGTGATTGGCAATTAACATCTGTTGTCTGCTTTAGCTACTATTTGTTACTTTATTGATGTAAAACACCTTTTATTTTTACATGTGTGAGGTCACTTCCTGTGATGATAACTTCTAATCGGTATTTGACATTCCACCTGGGAAAGTATCCAGGTTGTGATGACACTTCCACTACCCATGCTATTTTGGTGAACTGAAAATAAATAATTCAGGTGTGAATTGTTCAGGAAGGCAGGTTTCCTTCACAAGGTTGTGCAAACATTAAGCAAAAACTAATGGAAGAAAGGTTCCAATCTCAGAGCATATTCAGGCAGAAGCCAGCCTAGGCAGGCTAACACCAAACAGCCTTGTGGCCTAATTATCACTTTTCATCTGCGTGCGACAAAGGGCACGCATGAACATGTGTTTGTGCTCATTTAGACACATCTATATATTTATATGATTCAGCATAATTGCAGTGTTAAGATATCGGCAGATGCTACCACGTAACCTCCGTACCATTGGCAAGAACATTTCACATAGTCAAGTACCAGACCAGTGGACATTTCAAAGACAAACAGCTCTAATGTTCTAAAGTCAACATTCCTTGTTCGTTACAAGGCGAGTTGCTGCCTGTTGTATCAGCTAATTCAAAAGCATTTAGCCTTCAGAATTCAGCACAGATGAAGCAATTTCACTGTGCTAAATCAGGAGTGAATACTAATATGGAATGCACAAGCATGGAAACTACAAAAAAGAGAAGTAGAAAACACGTCATGAAGAAGAAGGGACTGCAAATGCTTTTTAAAATATTAAAAGAAACATGAAAGACAAGCTGACGTTCGCTTAGTATATCAAGTTAATTAATAAGGCCAGAGTATCTATTGTGATTGTTATAAAACAAAAAAAGCAATCTTTCTTCACACAGTTTCAGTATTCAATAGCCATTTGTAGCCTCTTGCCAAACATACATCATAACGGCATGCACAGGTCTTCGGTGAAATACGAAAACATACGTCTTAGAATCCCAATATGGTACATGTTGCATCTGTTTCAAGGTGTGTGTGTCATATAATCTTGAACAAAAATGTTGTTATAAACACCTAACCTTTGCAGAATATAATTAAGTTAAAAATGAAGCAAGCAAAAATAACCAACTTGTAATTATTTAATTTAAAAATCATAATATATATATATATAAATATATATGTGTGTGTTTTTCTTTAATAGTGTTATAGTTCACATGGAACTTTTCACTTTTACCAAATTGCTACACACTGTTTCCTTATTACAGAGTTAATTCATAAGCCAAGAAGTGATTAATAAAAAACAATGACGCTAAAAATCAAACGTAATTCAGTAAAGATCAAACCATTTACATACTAATAGCTCTGTTTTAATCTTGTTCAATAAATAGACATACAAAAACACCACATAGAATTCTATACCATTAAGAGCAATTAATCTTTTCAGTACTGTTATGTTTCCTTCTACCCTTACGCTTTTATCCTTTTTTTTTGCAGCGTCTGGAAATGGTTCCTTTAGAAAACGGAAGGCAGCAAGTCCCCATGCAGAAATAAATCAAAAATTTTGTATTAAATACTTAAAATGAAAGTCACGACAGTCTGTTAAAATATGGCACTATACCATCAAATGATATATTGTGTCAATTGCCCTCTCTTCCTTGCATTATCTACAGATCATTAGTGAGTGTTCAGTCCCCTCTCTACTTCCTATAATTTCTTTTTTTGGAAAGAGGTTTAGGCGCATTCGCAAAAAATGCTATACACCAATATATATTCGGGAATTTTTGACGAAAATATGGCAGAGCTTTATACGGTGTGGCTTCAATTAAAATCCCTGAGAACAGTTCGTACCCTCTTACTTCCCGGATTGTATACATCCAGTCCTGTCCCCATATTTTTGGTTTTGCTTTATCAGGGAACGTTAGTATCATATACATACTTAAGGTCAAAATGTTCAATATACGTGTTATATTTTGATATCCATGTGTTATTGGGCCGTTTTGTCCAGTATTTCTAACTTGTTTCAGAAGCCACCAAATCAAGCCATCTTTTTCCAAACAAATGTTAGCAAGACATTTTAAATTCCCCCAGATTACCATTGATGACATGGAAAGTGACCCCAGTTTGTATCTTATAACAGAGCATGGTACACCCTACGGTAGATTCAAATCCGGTGTTCAGGAGAAGTAGCCATATTTCCTATCAATGTTTGAGGTTTGAGCTGCCATGGCAGTAATCTTTGATTTCTTTTGCCTCAGGTGATCAATGTTTATTTTAGCCTCGAATAAATGAAAGCCTAAGTATATCAAACTATTGACCCTTTCACGCGTGATTTAATTTACAAACCAGTTAAAATTCCCAGGGGGCCTTTTACCACCCACCCTAAACGTCAGAATCTACGTTTTTTTTTAACATTAACTATGAGATCATTCTCTCTTGTGTAATTTTCTAAATCCGAAAGTTGACTCTATAGTACTATCTGAGTCTGATCCATCAACATCATGTTGTCTGCATATATGACTTAATTTACCAAAAAAGCTATCTATCTTTGGGGGAAAAGCATGCGTGTTTATAAAATCAGTTCCAATGTCTGAGATAAAAATATTAAATAGAAGCGGTGCCAGAAGGCAGCTTTGTTTATGTCCCCTTTCTGTTTTCATTGGGACCAATACATGTCCCTGCCTATATAAACGAACTCTCACAGATGTATCAGTGTGCAAACTTATCAAGCAGCTGAACCAGGCAACCCCATGATTCAAGCTTCATCCACAGCCTCCTTCTTGAAATACTGTCAAAGGCCATAGAGAAGTCAATAAAAGCAATATATTACGGTCTTGAACTCTCCACCACCTCCTTCAGTAGACTGAGGGGGAAGCCATTTGCAGCCATCCTCACACCCCTCCTAAAACCCACCTGGTACACATCTAATCCACCACTCTCCTCAGCCCATCTTTGGAGGTTACGTAATACCAGACCTGCAAACATTGTCAACGGGGTATTCAATAGTGAGATGGGTCTATAGTTTCCTGGCTCAAATCTAGGGCCCCTTTCATATAATGGAATTATAATAGAGGCCGCCCAACAGATCAGGAGTTTCTTTGATTTAGTGATGGCTTTAAAATTAGGTCTAAGAAATGTGCCTAGAAATCTACATTACCCTTCATCACAACCATTGCCAAACCATCGGGGTCTGGTGCCCTAAAGTTCTGACTCTAAGAAATCAGGGGCTTCATCTCTAACATGTCCCATTTCAGTTCCCAGGTCCCAGAATTATTCCGCTTGCAGGGCTGATTAAACTCATCTCCATAAGAGTCCATAGTTTTAAAATGAGCTATCCAATGAACCAGTAATCAATTATGTTTGCTTGGTTCCACGTCAGTCATGTATCCTGGGGTATTTCGGCCCCTTCCCCATGTCCATTTATGATAGTCAACCCCTTGGACTCCATCAGTGACAACCATGCACTCCCTCTGTTCGCTACTCGTCGATCAGCTGGACATAATGTTTTCCCCAATGGCCATGTGATACACCTTGCATTTAAGCCCCTGCAGATAAGCAATGCATTTGGCATAGTTTTGGATAACCAGGCAAAAAAGATCACCTCAATTAAATCAAAGAGGTTATCTTAAGAAATATTCACTGGATTCCAGTATAAATTCGACAACAGAGTTGGGGCCATTCCTGCATAGGTCACTGAGTCCCAATTTAACTTTATTGCTTGAATAAAGGCATTTTATTGTGCAAACACAGCAACCCTTATGTTCATTAAATTGTTAAACCCCACCAAGGACCCTGCATCAGGTCTCCCCATTTTCCCTATATGGGCCGGGAACAAAAACAAGGTGTTCCCATGCACTGTTGGTGCAGTTAACATCAACTTCTCCTGTAAACAGAAGTTATCAATGTCTAATACATGTATATTTTCTTCACAGAACAGGTGAGTGAAACCTCTACAATCCCGCGACAATAACAAAATGTCCTTGTCTATAAAAGGCAAGGGATCATTATATCCAACCAGGCCTCGTATTCAGGGCTGCTGCAAGCCACTTCCAATGTTCTGTCTCTTCAATTGCTCCCCCCCCACAGCACCCCCCCCCGTGCCTTATTAAATATTTGTCTTTTCTCACTTGCATCTTTAAAACACTTAATTTAAAATAATGGGACAGAGTCCGCCTTAAACTTTTGATCAGTTTTTATCGGGATCAAACTGCAGGACTCTTGCTCCCTATGTTTGCTGTTTGAATCATAGATGTTGAAACCCCATGATCTAATACAATCAGCAGATGCCAGTACTCGGTTTTGAGTAAGCTGGATCTAAAAAGTAGGACAACTTTATCCAAGCGGTATCATTGTGATGATAGTTGGAATAGGGTTGGAAGAATTTTAAAAAATCGAAGAACATTTATTCTATTTAAGATCATTACCTCATGATCAACAGGTAATTTTTCCAAAATGAATCTGTTCGCAGATATATTTATCAGCACTCATTTCACCAGACCCTATTTTTATTGGTAGCGCATTCATTGTGCATAGTGTACATCTTCTCTCCTCAAGGGTCATGCACTGCTTCTTGTTAAAACCCATTTTATTCATATACCTTAAATGGTTATTATGTTCTTTCTCTCTAATTGGATTGTCACTGGGTTCTAATAGTTTACATGAAGCGGGCACTTTCTCTGTTGATGTTGGCCACTCTGTTTGGCTACCCCCTCAGAGCTCTCTATAGCGGCATTAGTTGTGACTTCCTTATGCTGGGGACCACCCTGCTATATTTGTTTGAATCTCTTGCCATCCTTAGTCAATACCTTTGCACAACAGCGTCCCCCGAAGAGGTGGGGGTCACCACATTGACTGCCTCAACCTGATTTTCCAATTGCTGTGCTTCTATTTTGCGGCGATAACACAGTCAAGTTTCAGAGACATGTTCTTGATCCCAGAATCATGTTCTTTTTGGCCGCTTTCCTGTTTTTAGATTTTTTCATTTGTACTCCTTGCTTTCACACCCTTTTTTGGGCCTTTTTTCGATTAAATATTTCAAATTTCACTACCGAGGTTTCTATTTCATCCTCTTGGATTTCCCAAATACTGGACTCATAATTTTCCTCCAATAAATATTTGGCCACATGTATCATACTTTGGCTCTTTAGTGACAGGGAAGAGTGCCCTCGTGTCTCACCTCGACCTCAGTATAGATTACTTATTTGTCGGAAGAGCTTCTGTTTGTATAGTGATTTCTCTGCATCACCTCTTAGTGACCCTTTCTGCATGTCATTTAAAGCATTACCCACTCACTCTTGCAGGTTCAGCAGGAACCTCAAAGCTAATTCCAAGGATGTGTGCATGGTACCCATATTTATCAGCAATTCCTTGGTTTCTGACACTCCATTCACTTCGGCCAGACCTCCTCCCTCAATTAACAGTTCAGCTGGAGGGGCCTTTAGGCCCTGAAGTGGCTCAGGTATCATATCTGTTTGCACTGCCACAGTTAATCTAGACTTTTCGATTGGGTCGAATTGGCCTGTGTATACACATTACCTAATTGCATCAGATCATTCTCTAACATGTCAGGTGACCCCCAAGCGGGATGACCCGTTAACCGTAGCAGAAAACACAAAGGTTTTTGGCAGTACCAGAGGTTGTAGGGGCAAGAAGGCTATTGGTTTCAAAGGGCAAGGATGTTTCGGGTTTGAAACGTTTGTTAGTTTATCTTCCCTCTCACCACGGCCCATTTAACCTTGTCAATAACACCTTTTTGGGTAATCTCCCTCCAAACTCTGTGGTAGTTCCTGTTCCCTTATGGATAATTTTGATGAATAACCCCTGGGTTTTTCAACACAGTCAAGGGGTACCTCTGAGCCCTCTATATAGGCGCACCCTTTGTTTTTTCTAAGGGTAACCCATAGGCCCCGTGGAACCTTATTGGCGTTATACATCTACTGCATTCAGATAGATCAATTGTAGGTGCGTTCAATCCTCTCTTATTGCACACGCGAATTGACTGGTCGCTAATTACCCCACTTTTTACCAACACACTATTTAAATTACATATCTGTTCAGTGTCATTGACCTCCAGGGATTCACTACCAGGCAAGTTTGCCTTAAATTCAGAACAAGGCCAAGACTGTTTAACTGTAATACAGCCCCTCGGTGGAACAATCTGTGACTTCTGCCCGCACAATTGTAGATGTATTTAAAAAGTCTTCTGTCAGATGACTGGAAACAAATGCAGGGGCAGAAAGAGGTAATGTGCTATTGGCAGGGATCAATGGTTTTGGTGTCGAGGCAAGTTGCCAAGTCGCATGAAACCTCAAGTGTTTGTTTACACGCAGGTGAAGTGCACAGGCATATCTGGGAGAATGTTTGCGTTTGGTTATGGTTATGGATTTGTGCATTCATCACAGTAGAAGTCACAGCAACTCCAGTCAGGCCTATACTAACAGTAGCCACATCAGTAATGTTGTTATCCTGGCTAGGCACTGCATCTTGCGCTTTACCTCCAATCAGGGTCACATAATTTTCTATTTCCAGCCGTTCATAAACCTCCAATACCCCTGTCTCTTCCTCCTCGGTCACTAGCTGGAGCCCTCCAGTCTTACTCCTTAGCCCTGATGCCATTTAATCTAGTTATGGTAGGTATGAACTATGGGTGTACCAAAATTTAGCTTTGAGTAAGTATTTGGCTGAATTTCGGCTGAAAATTAGTTATTCGGCTTAAGCCAAATACGTAATGGAATCCTTTAGTCGAAGCCGAAGATACACCCCTACTGCATACCTCTGCTATACTGGGCCAATATTGTAGCGTGTTGGCAAAAGTCTCCAATGTGTGCGAGGCTATTTTTGTTCCAAAAGAACAGGGGTAAATGCAATGTCATCTTGACCTTGTCACTTTATGCACTTTGTTTTACTGCTGGCTAGGCGTTTTCAATACATCACCCCCCCATTCGTGGCGATCGTCTTCCCACTGCGATGATTAGTCGGCCACGTGCCGAGCATGCAAGCACCCCTCATTCATTGCTGTGCCTCCTCCCCCACACTCCTGTGCACGTTGGGTAAACAATGCCAGTCCATTCCATTTAGCAAGCCCATTCGGATAATGACAGCCAAGTATAAACAATGCCCGTGGCTGCAGTATTTAACAACTTGCCAACATGTCCTTGTCACCAGTCAAAACATTCAAATGTGGCAGAGGAACAGGGCAGCGCACAAGTGTGCCGTTATTTGTTTTTCTCATGACTGTGTTCTGTATAGCAGCCAGGCTCAGGGCACTAAGAGACTCGCAGGCCGATTCATGGAATAATTAGCGCGGCGCAAGTGGGCAAAAACGTGCGAATCGCAGTGGAATAGCGAAAATCGAAGTGCAATTGTGAAAATCGCACGAAAAGCAGCGCACGTCGATTCATGGAAGGCCGTGCGCGAGTAAACCAGCGTATGTGCGATAAAAAAGTGCGCGGCGCACGTTGGCGCACAGGCCATCTAACAGCGTGCGCCAGGTCACAGCGAAAATCGCACAGGCCACAGCGAAATTCGCACATAGCGCGGCGCACGCAACAAAAGTAGGCGGAACACGGGCGTAACACTCGGAATGGGGAACAACTTGCCAAAACGTGGGCGTCACGGGGGAAGTACAGGGCACAAGTGCGCGGAACGCCCACACGCTCGCCTACAACACGTATTCATGGAATAGAATAGGGGAAAAAAGCGCACGCTCAAACCAGCGCACAGGCACAAACACGACCGCCACAAGAAAGCAGGCGGTAGCGTCTCTGCGGCTGTAAGAAATGTGCGCCAAAAGGTGCGCCAACAAATAGCACCTATATACTGCCATGATGAATGTCCCATACTGTGGCCCTCCAGGAAAAATGACGTGCAAAGGGGTACCCACAAACACGGACACCCGCTGACAAAAAATACGTGTGCGTGTATACCGGGGTGCGCGGGAAGTCTAACACGCGATTTCAGCAGGGTACGTGCATCACAGGGGTTCGCGTGAAGTTATTCAAGCGATCGGGCCTGGGGGAGCGGGCTACGTGTATTTCAGGGGTTCGCGTGAAGTTTCTCACGCGATCGGGCCTGGGGGAGCGTCCTACGTGTATTTCAGGGGTTCGCGTGAAGTTTCACACGCGGTCGGGTCTGGGGGAGCGGGCTACGTGTATTACAGGGGTTCGCATGAAGTCACTCACGCGATCGGGCCTGGGGGAGCGTGCTACGTGTATTTCAGGGGTTCGCGTGAAGTTTCACACGCGATCGGGCCTGGGGGAGCGGGCTACGTGTATTACAGGGGTTCGCGTGAAGTTCCTCACGCGATCGGGCCTGGGGTAGCGGGCTACGTGTATTACAGGGGTTCGCGTGAAGTTCCTCACGCGATCGGGCCTGGGGGAGCGGGCTACGTGTATTCCAGGGGTGCGCGGGAAGTTCCACACGCGAATAGCCTGGGCGCGTGTATTTCAGGGGTGCGCGGGAAGTTCCACACGCGAATAGCCTGGGCGCGTGTATTTCAGGGGTGCGCAGGAAGTTCCACACGCGAATAGCCTGGGCGCGTGTATTTCAGGGGTGCGCGGGAAGTTCCACACGCGAATAGCCTGGGCGCGTGTATTTCAGGGGTGCGCGGGAAGTTCCACACGCGAATAGCCTGGGGGCGCGTGTATTTCAGGGGTGCGCGGGGAGTTCCACACGCGAATAGCCTGGGTGCGTGTATTTCAGGGGTGCGCGGGAAGTTCCACACGCGAATAGCCTGGGCGCGTGTATAACAGGGGTGCGCGGGAAGTTCCACACGCGAATAGCCTGGGCGCGTGTATTTCAGGGGTGCGCGGGAAGTTCCACACGCGAATAGCCTGGGCGCGTGTATTTCAGGGGTGCGCGGGAAGTTCCACACGCGAATAGCCTGGGTGCGCGTGTATTTCAGGGGTGCGCGGGGAGTTCCACACGCAAATAGCCTGGGTGCGTGTATTTCAGGGGTGCGCGGGAAGTTCCACACGCGAATAGCCTGGGCGCGTGTATTTCAGGGGTGCGCGGGAAGTTCCACACGCGAATAGCCTGGGTGCGTGTATTTCAGGGGTGCGCGGGAAGTTCCACATGTGATTTGACAGTGTGGGTCCTCCCAGGTGTACCCTGTACACCCTCCACGGCCCCTGCAGGCAGCCCACACCACAGGGGACTACCCTGCATCCCTGGTCATGTCCCGCAGGCAGCCCACCCAACATGGGCATGCCCCCCAGCAAAGGCACATGTCTCCTTGAACTAATGAACACCAACTCATGTCCCCTTGCACCCCCACCCCCCAGCACTGTGGGGCACCTGCCAGCAGGCCCCCACCCATGTCCAACTCATGTCTCCCACCACCCCCACACCCCAGCCACCAGGGGCACCCTCCACCAGGCCCCCACTCATGTCTCCCACCACCCCCACACCCCAGCAGTGCAGGGGCAGCCTCCACCAGGCCCCCACTCATGTCTCCCACCACCCCCACACCCCAGCAGTGCAGGGTCACCCTCCACCAGGCCCCCACTCATGTCTCCCACCACCCCCACACCCCAGCAGTGCAGGGTCACCCTCCACCAGGCCCCCACTCATGTCTCCCACCACCCCCACACCCCAGCAGTGCAGGGGCAGCCTCCACCAGGCCCCCACTCATGTCACCCACCACCCCCACCCCCCAGCACTGTGGGGCACCTGCCAGCAGGCCCCCACCCATGTCCAACTCATGTCTCCTACCACCCCCACACCCCAGCAGTGCAGGGGCAGCCTCCACCAGGCCCCCACTCATGTCACCCACCACCCCCACCCCCCAGCACTGTGGGGCACCTGCCAGCAGGCCCCCACCCATGTCCAACTCATGTCTCCCACCACCCCCACACCCCAGCAGTGCAGGGGCAGCCTCCACCAGGCCCCCACTCATGTCACCCACCACCCCCACCCCCCAGCACTGTGGGGCACCTGCCAGCAGGCCCCCACCCATGTCCAACTCATGTCTCCCACCACCCCCACACCCCAGCAGTGCAGGGGCAGCCTCCACCAGGCCCCCACTCATGTCACCCACCACCCCCACCCCCCAGCACTGTGGGGCACCTGCCAGCAGGCCCCCACCCATGTCCAACTCATGTCTCCCACCACCCCCACACCCCAGCCACCAGGGGCACCCTCCACCAGGCCCCCACTCATGTCTCCCACCACCCCCACACCCCAGCAGTGCAGGGGCAGCCTCCACCAGGCCCCCACTCATGTCACCCACCACCCCCACCCCCCAGCCACCAGGGGCACCCTCCACCAGGCCCCCACTCATGTCTCCCACCACCCCCACACCCCAGCCACCAGGGGCACCCTCCACCAGGCCCCCACTCATGTCACCCACCACCCCCACCCCCCAGCCACCAGGGGCACCCTCCACCAGGCCCCCACTCATGTCTCCCACCACCCCCACACCCCAGCCACCAGGGGCACCCTCCACCAGGCCCCCACTCATGTCTCCCACCACCCCCACACCCCAGCAGTGCAGGGGCACCGTCCACCAGGCCCCCACTCATGTCTCCCACCACCCCCACACCCCAGCAGTGCAGGGTCACCCTCCACCAGGCCCCCACTCATGTCTCCCACCACCCCCACACCCCAGCAGTGCAGGGTCACCCTCCACCAGGCCCCCACTCATGTCTCCCACCACCCCCACACCCCAGCAGTGCAGGGGCAGCCTCCACCAGGCCCCCACTCATGTCACCCACCACCCCCACCCCCCAGCCACCAGGGGCACCCTCCACCAGGCCCCCACTCATGTCTCCCACCACCCCCACACCCCAGCAGTGCAGGGTCACCCTCCACCAGGCCCCCACTCATGTCTCCCACCACCCCCACACCCCAGCAGTGCAGGGGCAGCCTCCACCAGGCCCCCACTCATGTCACCCACCACCCCCACCCCCCAGCACTGTGGGGCACCTGCCAGCAGGCCCCCACCCATGTCCAACTCATGTCTCCCACCACCCCCACACCCCAGCCACCAGGGGCACCCTCCACCAGGCCCCCACTCATGTCTCCCACCACCCCCACACCCCAGCAGTGCAGGGGCAGCCTCCACCAGGCCCCCACTCATGTCACCCACCACCCCCACACCCCAGCAGTGCAGGGTCACCCTCCACCAGGCCCCCACCCATGTCCCCCTGCCCCCAGGTCCTGACGATACACAATCATGGCAGTGATGGGCAGCATACCCAGCACAAACACCCAGGCAAGGATTGCATCCACCCACATAGTGAATGCAATTACATGACACAACCCCAATGGCAAGTATGTAAATGAACACATGTCCGTCACACACACATACACAATGGCTGCAAGTGAATGTCAAAACCCATATCATGACATGTATGAAACCAAAGACAAAATAAGACAAGTGGAAGTAAAAATAAAAAATGTATTAAAGATTAAAAATAAGTAAACAAATCAAACATACAACTATGTGGATAGTAAAATAAATGGTCCATGTTGGAGAACAAAAGTAAAAATCAAAAAACGAAAAAGGAATACAAAAACAAATTTTGACCAAAGCAATATCAAGTAGAAGCAAAAGAATGAAAAACCATTTCCACATGGTGAACACAATAATGAAAAAAAGAAAATGTTCCTTCAAAAAACAAACTAAATACAGGAATGTACCAGGGTCCATGAGCCCAACACCATAAAGGAAACCTACTACTTCCTAATGAAAAAAATATATACAAAAAAGTGGCCATTGTCCGAGCGGTCCAAAATAATAAAAACAAATAAAGGAAACCTAACACTAACTAACTATATAACTATATACAAAGGCAGCGGGCAAGTCCTGCGGCTCACTTGTTGATGTTGCTGGCCAGGGCATCATCGAACTCCATGTCGATGTCCTGGAGGCGGGACTCTGTCCTGGCCCCGAGGTCTCGCAGGGATAACCCCATGTTCAGCTCAAACTCCCTGCGAGCTTCCTCGAGGCACTCAGCCCGCCTCAACGCCCGACGCATGGAGAACTCCGCCCTGACCATGGCGAGCCGCTCCTCTTCCGCCCGCTGCCGCTCCGCACCTATCCGCTGGACCAACTGCTCCCACACGGAAGACACCACCATCCCAAGGTTGCCCTGCCCTCCGGTCGATGCCTGCCCCTCTGATCTTGATGGCCCCGAGCCATGATGCCTCCCACGTCGAGCCCGCTGCTGCCTCCGACGCCACTGCCTCTGCCAGCACGACGGCATCCAGGCTGATGGAAACCACCGACGCCGTCGTGCACGTGCCCTGCCCGATGATGCTGTCACATCTTCCATCTGCTGGGGTCCAGTTGCTGTGTTGTCCACCCCTGCTGGACCTCCGACTCCCAACTGTGGCAGGGATGGGATCCCCACCGAGCTGGCTGCATTGGTCGGGGCAGGTCCACAGGGGGCCCTGGTGGCATCTGGGCTGGAAGACGGCAAGGGGAACGACTGGTGGATAGCCTGCACAGAGCAGGAGAGGGCCGCCACATTGGCCAACACATGCAGGAAACCCCCGAACATGGCCGATCCCAATTGGGCCACGTCGGCACGGTGCACTTCGTGATGACGTGCGTGCTCCTCCCGGGAAGCACGCACGGCATCACGAATCACAGCCGTGCGCATCGCGACCCCAATCAGGACCTTCTCCGCACGGCCAGGGGTTTCCACGTCCGCAGGTGGAGGGGAGTCAGGTGACATGGACATCCCCTCTACCTGCGGACAGGCCTGGGACGGGGCATCCCTGCTGGTGCATGGTGGTGCACTCACAGGGTCAGGGACAGCGACATGCACAGGCCCCTCCACGGTGACCTGTGCTGCCTCCTGCCCCTGGCCCTGGACTGCACCACTTGCACCAGCAGGGATGCCCCCACCAGGCCCCATGTGTGCCCCAGTGGCGGCCTCCTCCTCCTCTGTGCAAACCACCAACCTGGATGGCTCCTCACCGTCTCCCACCGTAGCAGGCCCCTGTGGGGGCTCACCCACCCCTTCCGCTGCAGCCGTGGGGGCATCCCCGCCGCCTTGCTCCACAGCGCCGTCTCCGCCCTCTTCTTCACTAGCCGCTGCGTAGAGGGAGACAAAGAACACAAGCATCAGGGCACTGAACAATGGTCCCCTAGACAGGAAGCAATAGCAGATGAGCACCACTGTCAAAGTACACTTCCATCATGTCCCTCCACAACACATGGGTCAGTCCAGGCAAAACACACACAGTAACAGGCATGGTGCATGCCATGGACATTTCCATGCATGTCCAATGGACTCTTGAAACATTCAATGATATGTAACTCACATGCATCATGGCTCATGCCTATCACATGCACACACTTCACCTCAGTCACATCCATCTGGCCCCAAACACACCAAACACAGCGGATACAAGGGTAATTTGGCTGCTTCTCTGAATCTGTGCATTGTCACACACATGTGTCATGCATCCATGGCATGCACAAGTCACAGACACGCAGGTCAGGCACACAGACATGGCTACCATATATGTACCTGGCATCAGCACCCATCCCTCACCCCCACCCATGTCCAGGTACAGAGACTGGCATGCTCTCATGTTCAAAATCTGCATAGGGCTCCCCATGCGGCATTTCAACACATGCAACAACCATGTGGATCACACATCACTGGTCGCACATGCATTACCATGATGTCCATGCACACATACATGCATACATGGCCTATGGCACACATACAGGCAAGTATCATAGAACCAGCACACCGCAACATGCCCTGTCTCACACAGTAATGCTTGGACACTTACCGCTCAACTCCAGACGGGCCTCCCTCTCAAGGATCTGGGCGTGGAGCGCTGGGCGTACGCGTTCCAGGACCCTCATCTGGATGGAACTCATGCGGCCCCGGCCCCCCTCCACGAGGCGCCGGGCCTTCACAAGGGTCCTGGACCTCAAGTCCTCCCAGCGCTTCTTGATCTTCAGGACGTCGCGGGTTGCCACCCCCTCCGCGTTGATGGCAACCACACAGTCGGCCCAGATCCTCTGCCGTCCTTCCTTGCTGGCGCGGGACGATCCAAAGAGGGCATCATACTGCCCCAGGACATGCGCCACCAGGACACCAACTTCGGTGGCAGTGAAGCTGGTGCCCCTCTGCCCCTCTGGCCTGGGGTTGTCACTGGTGCCAGATGTGGAAGTGCCCGACATGGCAACCCCAGAGGCAGGTGTGGGTGGGCAACTGGGTCCTGGGGCTGGGCTGTGGAGCGATGTAATCCCAGTCGGGAGTCTTCAGTTCCAGCAGGGGTGGACACAGCAACTGGACCCCTGCAGATGGCTGATGTGCAGGCACCAAATGGCAGGGCACGGTGGCAGCAGGCAGGCAGGCAGGCAGCAGCAGATGGCACGTGGGAGGCTGCTCGGGGCACTGGGGGGCAGTAACTCGGCCTTCTGGGCAGGAGCGTGGTCTTCCGTGTGTTTTCGCGTGGCCAGCTTGATACGGAGTGATTTGGCACGTGAAAATCCTGCACGTCAGCGTGAAATCCGAGGAAAGGCCCTTAGCGCGTAAGCGCGTCAGCACGCATACGCGATTCTATTGGACCAGAGTCCCTCAGCGCGTATGCGCGTCTGTGACGTGACCCGCACGGGTGTTCCCCACTCAGCACGTGATGACGGGGCACACGTGGAAATACTGCACGTCAGAGTGTCATCGCGTGTAATTGGACAAAAGTGCGCGTACACGCGATTGGCCTATGTACGTGTATTTAATGGGTGCGCGGGCACTTACACACGCAAGTACGTCAGCGAACCTGTATCCCGTGGTGTGTGTGAATTTCCACACGCTATTGGACTGGGAACTGGATTCCAGGGGTGCGCGGGTCACACACTGTATCCCGTGGTGCGTGTGAATTTCCACACGCTATTGGACTGGGAACTGGATTCCAGGGGTGCGCGGGTCACACGCTGTATCCCGTGGTGCGTGTGAATTTCCACACGCTATTGGACTGGGAACTGGATTCCAGGGGTGCGTGGGTCACACGCTCGCCTAGAACACGCGCAAAGCATAAATTTGCGGACTTTAACAATAACAAGCTCAGACGCCAGGATGAACATACCATTCCTAGCAGCAGTGGCAGTGGGCTACCAAAGGACCCAGAACCAGCCTTTTCGGGATGCCTGATGACCAGGTGTATGGGAGGTACGGGTTTCCACCACACATTATACTGGACCTGGTGAGTGAGTGGGAGGATGACCTCACATCACCCACCCTGTGCTCCCAAGCACTCAGCCCCCTGGAGAAGGTCCTCAAT
Source organism: Ambystoma mexicanum (assembly GCF_040938575.1). Lineage (NCBI taxonomy): Eukaryota > Metazoa > Chordata > Amphibia > Caudata > Ambystomatidae > Ambystoma > Ambystoma mexicanum. Next base: position 429,197,610 of record NC_090939.1, on the reverse strand, counting down.
GTACTGCACTTCTTAGCCACTGGATCATTTCAGCGGACAAGTGCCATAGTGGGTGGGGTGTCACAGGCCACCCAGTCACGCTGCCTACACCAGGTCTTGAACATCATCACTGCACGCCCATCAGTCCGCAGGCACATATACCTGCCCAGAACACCTGCAGAAAGGCATGCTGCCGCCCTGGATTTTTACGCTGTGGCACGATTCCCCAAAGTGCTAGGTGCCATCGACTGCACCCATGTGGCTCTACGTCCCCCCAGGGCATCTGAGCACATCTATAGGAACCGCAAGCACTGGCATTCCATCAACGTGCAGGTAGCATGTAATGCCAAGGGAATCATCACCTCAGTATATGCCAACTATCCCGGCTCCACCCACGACAGCTTCATTTACCGAATGTCCACCCTAAGCCGGGACCTAGAAGCTGGGCGGCATGGCGATACATGGCTGCTTGGTGAGTATGTATGCCACTGCACATGCATGCATGTTGGATACTGAGCAAGGTCACAACCCCACCAATGATACCAATCACCACCTCCACAGGGGACAGTGCCTACCCTCTCAGCCCACACATGATGATGCCAATTCGGAACCCCACCACGCCACCCCAGGTAAGATATAACACAGCCCACATTACAACCAGGGGCATAGTGGAGCGCACATTCGGAGTGCTAAAGTCACGCTTTCGCTCCCTTGACCGTTCTGGCGGGCAGCTGTTATACGCTCCCCCAGTAGTGTGCAGGATCATAGTGGCAGCATGTGTCCTGCACAACGTTGCAACACGCCGGGGCCTGGCCGTGGACATGGTGGTGGCCCCACATCCCCAACCACATGCACAGCCGCTGCGCATGGGAGGGGAAAGGGCACGGGGGGAGGCAGCCCGTACACAGCTAGTGGCTAATTACTTCACATAGAAATCACACCCCTGTGGAGTGCACACTGCCCTGGCACATTCCATCTGACAATCAATGATGACTCAACCTGACACTGATCCTGAATGTCTGGAGAATGAACCGGGAATACCATGTCAGCCTGAGATTGTTCACCTGGAAGTGTCACAATGTGTGCATCCCTACCCACACAGACACCACCAATGCAGTTTTGTGAAGTTACACATTGAAGCAGCTAAAATGAATACCCACTTGCAAAATGCAACAAGAGGACAGTGCCATGTCAGCCAACCCAACCCCAGCACCGCCACACGACACACCGTGCCATGTCATGCTAATTGCAGGTAAACAAAGTAATCCCCACAACATGACATCAGTCTCACTATGTACAGTGGCACTATTAGAAACCTGCAACACCTGAAATGCTCACAGCAATGCCGGACCAACAACATACTTGAGCACGTACTACCATTAACATGACATCACAAATGTTACATATTAGTAGTCTCACCACCTGGAAATGCCTGCACTCCCACCACTACCAACTGTGCAGTGTTGTCGCCATGTAGAGTTGTGGGTGCACTGCTGCCAACATGGACCCCATCTCCAGACTAGAGGTCCTTGTGTGGACATGAGGAAGGGACCTGCAAATTGGGAGGTAGACACAGAAGAAGAGTTACACATCAATGCAACATGCAGTGTACAACACAACAGCAATATGCACTAGGAATGCATACACAGTATTGACTACAGACTGCCCACACAGCTCATGGGAGTCCAACGTCACTGTGTAATTCACTGTCACTTGGGCACACCCTTTGCAAGCCCATGGAAACGGGAAGCAGGAGGGGTGTGTGTGACTCAAACCCAAGCATCTGAACCAAATACATTACAAGCCTGCATGTGCCCAGCCACAATGCAGCGTATGCCCACAGGAACCACGGAAGCCAACAGATCGTCCCAAAAAAATTGGGAATAAAAGAAATCAAAATAAAAATAAAAATAAGAAACAATCAAAAATGGCCATTGATGGGCCCGGGGGGGTTGGGGAGGCCACCCAGGAGGTCCGAGGACAGGATGCACACCAGAACCCACCTGCGTGGATCCTGGGAAGATAAAACACCTCCATGGGCTCATGGCCCACACGGCTACCCTATTGTGGGAGTATCACTGCTGTCGCTATTATCACCCTGTGCAGCTGCATCCGGAGGTGGTTGCACTATGGGAGGCAGCCCACGCAAGGCCCTAGTCTGCTCCTCCATGGCTGCAAGCATGCGGGTGTGGTAGGTCTGGTTCTGGAGGATGAGTGTGCGGAGGTCCCCATGCAACAACTCATGGGATGCCCGGACCTCCGCCCTCGTTGCCTGCATCTCAGCTGAGAGCGTACGGGTGAGACGCTCCAGCTGCTGTTCTGTCCTTTGGTGTGTTGAAGCCTCAAGCTCAACAAGAGTCGTCCTGAGGTGAAGGAGCTCCTGCCTCAAGGCTTCCCTGTGGCCCTGGGACTCAATGGAGATGGCCTCCTGCAGAGTCGCCAGTGCCGCCCGCCTGTCCCTGTTGGACCCCAACATGTCCTCCCTGTGTGACTGGCAGATGGAGTCGGTTGCCTGCTCTAGTCGCTCCATCAGCCTTTCTGGGGGGACAATGGAAGTGGCCACCCTATCCATGGCCTGAGCCATCATCTCGGATGATGCAGCCTGTTGGGTTGCCATACCGTAAATGGATTGCTCCCATGCGGTATTGCCGGGTGGCGTACGGCCACCACGTCGGCGGGCACCACACCTGTCTGGGGCAAGGCGAACTGCGCCTTGCTGTGCCGGCACTGCCTGAGGCTGCAGGACTGCATTCCCCCTCTGATCTGCTGGCCCAGGAACAGGATCAGATGTGGCGGAGTGTGACCCTGCATTCGTAACCACCGAAGGCGTAGCTGCCAACACTGACATCCCCATGGAGGGTTCTGACCCTGGTGCAGGTGGGTGAGACAGAACAGAATCCCTCCCTGGAACACTCACCTGCGACGGCACGTAGGTCTCATCCGAATCAACACCTGAGTACAGCTCGGGGGAGGTGCAGCCAGAGACACCCCTTGAGAGCACGACCTGCAGCACTTGTGGGTTCTCCCCCACCACCACACCACGTCCCTCACTGGTGGTTGGTCGGCCCTCGGACCCCTCCTGGGTCTGCACCATCTCCACAACCCCAGCAGTATCAGGTGCGTCTTCCCCTGCAAAGACATGAAAACAAAGAAATGGAAACAGGCATTAGCACCATGGCACACAATGAGGGCTGAGAAGCAAGAGAACTAGTACTTGATTGATACATGTCCCACATGACTAAAACCCTCCCATGCATGCACCCTCACTGCGTATGAAGTGCAGGCAAATGGCACACACTGATGACACCAAGATGGAAGATGAACACATTTTCTGCATGCTGCCTGGCAGTGCCATCACACATTGGCCTGTGATTGCCAGGTGAAACACACATGCCATCACACAGATGGCATGTACCATTGCTATTGAGTGAAGATGGAGAGGAGGGCAGCACCTATTCATTCAGTCCAGTTCCCGCATGTAATTGCTTTTCTAATTCTAACAGGTCAGATTTTTCACCTGGAGCTGCCAGTCTGAAATGGTCCAATTGCACAGGGACATGTGTGTACAAATGATATCCAGGTAACAAAGTCACTCCACTTTACCATACCCATGTCAGACATGTGACTAGTGGACAGCGACATGCCTAGTGAAAGTGGTGGAATGCAAACAAACTGACTGAATGAACAGTGAAAAATAAGCAAATATGTTGTGGCAAGGTGACACTTCAAGGGCAACTGGCGTGCAGTTGGGCTAGATGTCTACTGTTGGCAGAAGGGATACTGCTATGGCCAAATTCAGCTGCGCAGGAAGTATTGCATGAAGCACATGGCTGACCCATACGAATCAGGCGCACACACTCTCACCTGGCACACAAACAGAAGCCCTCACACACACACCATGCACATGTATGACACACACATGCATGTGCACTCACCGGACAATGCCTCGTAATCAGCCAGATCTCCCACGCCTTGGATCTGTTCCTCCGTGACGTAGGTCCCAGCGACTGACTCATGTGGAGTGAGTTCCATGTCTACTACTGGAGACCCACCTCCAGTCACTAGAGTTGCAGCATGACTTGAGGCCAGCTTACTCTTTGCCCTGCGCTTTAGGTCATTCCAGCGCTTATAGCAATCATTGGCTGTGCGCCTCACGATTCCAAGGGCACTTACGATGTCCGCAACGGTCTGCCAGTGTGCCTGGCGTTGTGCAGGTGTGGTCTTGGATCCTGCAACAATGACCATCTCGTTGTCATGTCCGGACACATACTCGACAAGTGCATTCAGTTCGTCATCCGTGAAGCTGGGCTTCCTGGACGGGCCGGACTGTGTAGCCGTGTCTGGGGCATCAGCCTGTGCCGGACGAGCACTCTTCCTCTTCCGCTTGGAAGGTGGTGGTGATCCTGAGTGTCCTGCGCCGCTCTGGACACTAGGGGCAGGAGCCCTGGTGGACTCTGTATCAGGAGTGTGGGATTGCACACTCAGCATGGGAGTTGGTGCAGGCATTGGCTCTAGTGTGATGGTGTCAGGGGGAATGTCAGCAGCATGGACTAGGACCGACACTGTCCTGGCTGGGTGTGTGAGGGCTGGGGTGGATGGAGCCGCAGCTGCCCCTGCAGCCTCTCCGCCCTGCCTCCTTGGTGCAGCAGATGACCTTGCTGCCCCAGATCCACATGGCATGATGGCATCAACGTGCACCAGCGCACGTGTCGTAGCCCTGCTGACATGAAAGTCAGCCATGGAGTCAGCCAGGTCTGGTGCCACAATGGGCTGGTCCAACAAGGGCTGAGCATGGATGGTGTCAGCCACATCAGCCTCAATGGGAGGGGGGGAGGGGGGGGATTATGGGTGCCCGTGACTGGTCCTCCACACATGGGGGGACAGGCTCACCCTGCAAGTTACGACCACGTCCCCTACCGGATCTACCACGGCCACCACTTGTGGCTCTTCCACCTTTGCCACCCTTACGGAATCCTCGCCTCCCAGCCATGGCACTGATGTTAATGTGCGTATGGGAGTGGATGTAGACTATTGTCCTGGGCAATTGGGGGTCAAAGGGGTTGGGTACCAGATGGTAATTGTACCCTAGTGCTCTAGCAAGGCTGAATGTAACCCCTGGGGAAAGATGACGGGTCACGCAACGCACAGGAGGCCCAAAAAAGGGAGATGACGTGCATGCAACCCCTCCTAGACCACGTGTGCAGAAAGAAAAACCTGCACTACGCTGTGGCACCCAGAAACACAAGAATGAATGTATGCGTGTCACACGCAGCCTAGAATGACCTCTGAAGGGGTAGGCTACACACGGGGCAAGCACAGATGTTAGATACGTGCGTGACTCACCGTCTGCCTGGTAAACGAGCGTGTAAAAGGAGCACGTTTGGTTGGCAACACCCCCGCCAAAAGAAGATTTGTACGCTGTCTGAGGAGACAGGACAACAGTAGAAGGGAACACTGTTTGAGGGAACAGGCCCAGGTAAACCAGTAAAAGCGAAAGAAGAGAAAAAGCTGTCAGAGGTAACAGGGAATACGAACTTGAAACGCCGTGAAGTAAATCGCGTATGAAACGACAAGAAGTACAGAATTCACCCACTCGCTCTCCACGAAAAGCACGTACAAGGAAGTGGTGTTCTACGCGTACCTTTTATACAGGCACACACGTCCAGCGTCACTTACGCGGCGTGTACGCGCTAGGGCCATTTCCACCAATTACACGCTTTGTCACTTCTGCGTGTAGGGACATTTCCTCCAATTACACGCTTTGTCACTTCTGCGTGTAGGGCCATTTCCACCAATTACACGCTTTGTCACTTCTGCGTGTAGGGCCATTTCCACCAATCACACGCGATGAGACTCTGACGTGCAGTCTTTCCACGTGTGCTCTGTCATCACGTGCTGTGTGGGAAACACCCGTGCGGGTCACGTCACAGACGCGCTTACGCGCTGAGGGCCTTTGGTCCAATAGAATCGCGTATGCGTGCTGACGCGCTTACGCGCGAAGGGCCTTTCCTCGATTTTCACGCTGACGTGCAGGATTTTCAAGTGCCAAATCACTCCGTACCAAGCTGGCCATGCGTAAGCACACGGAAGACCACGCTCCTGCCCAGAAGGCCGAACTACTGCCCCCCAGAGCCCCGAGCACGCTCCCACCTACCATCTGCTGCTGCCTGACTGCCTGCTGCCCACGTGCACTGCCATTTGCTGCCTGCACATCAGCCAGGGGTGCTGTTGCTGTGACCACCCCTGCTGGTACCGAAGACTCCCGACTGGGATTCCATCGCTCCACAGCCCAGCCCCAGGACCCAGTTGCCCACCCACTCCTGCCTCTGGGGTTGTCATGTCGGGGCAAACACCAACTGTGACCACTGACAACCCCCGGCCAGAGAGGCAGAGGGGCACCAGCTTCAGTGCCACTGAAGTTGGTGTCCTGGTGGAGCAAGTCCTGGGGCAGTATGATGCCCTCTTCGGAAGTTCCCCCGCCGACAAGGAAGGACGGACTCGGATCTGGACTGACATCGTGACTGCCATCAACGCGGAGGGGGTGGCAGTCCGGGACTTACAACATGTCAGGAAGCGCTGGGAGGACTTCAGGTCCAGGACCCTGAACAAGGCCCGGCGCCTCTTGAAGGCAGCGGATGCCAAGGGGCGCCAGGGCCACTTGTCGGAAGAACAGATGGGGGTCCTGGAACGCATATCCCCAGCGCTCCACGTCCAGGTCCTGGAGAAGCAGACCCGTCTGGAGTCGAGCGGTGAGTGTACATGCATCCTGATTGTGAGCAGTGCGTGTGGTGATTATTCGGTATTGTGCAGGTTGCACATCTGTTTGTATGGGGTCGAGTATGGGTGGGGGTGTACATGGCCGTGGGGCTGACACATGCGAGGGCTGTAATGTGTGAGACATGGATGGTGCTTGTGTGTGTAGGCTTGCATGGCAAATGCAGTTGTGCGTGCACACATGTTTGTATGTATGTGTATGTAAGTAGACATGTCCGTGATGTCACGCATGTATGTTGTATTGGGCTGCATGTATGAGCACTGTGTACATGTGCATGTGTGTGTATTTGACAAGGGTGCAACAGTGATGCAACATGGATGCATGTGACTGCGGTATGTGTAAGCCTGATTGGCAGATGTGACATGGATGCCCGTCTGAACAGTGCGACACTTGGCAGAGGTGTACACATGCATGCAAGTGTGGTGGTGTGTGTACATGTGTGGTGCACTTCCTGTGTTGCATGTGATGTCTGGGTCACCTTTGGCTGCTCATGCTGTTGTATGTGTATGGATGGTGGTGGCAGTTGCGATATGGCTGTGGTATGGCTCATGTGTGCGAGTTGCAATGACATGTGTGTTGCGGATTGTGATGACATGTCTGAGGTTTGCCAATGCCACTCATGTGCAACTGTCATGTGTGTATGTGTCCATTGTACAGTGCCCTGATGACTGTGTTTTGTTTCTCCCTGTCTGCAGCGTCAACTGATGAAGAGGGCGGAGAAGGTGCTGTGGAGCACAGCGGCGGGGATCCGACCGCCAGCCGGAGACGCAAGGCCCGGCTCCCCTCCCGTGTTGTCATCTCGTCGGGGAGTGAGGAGTCCGGGGCCGCATCCCAGGCCGCAGCTGCCGGGGGGAGGTCCAAGAGGCGGAGGTTGGAGTTGGACTCCTCGGCAGCAGAAGGGGCAGCTGGGACCCCACAGGGCCCAACAGGGGAAGATGGCACGGAGTCATCCAGGTTGGTGGGGGGTCTGGTGGCGGAGGAGGCCGTGCAAGCACCAGAGACGGGGTCTGGAGGTGGGGATCCCACTGGTGCTAGTGGTGCAGTCCAGGACCAGGGACAGGAGGCAGCACAGGCCGCCGCGGAGGTGCCTGTGTGCAATCCTGTCCCCGATCCTGTCCCTGCATCATCTTGCACCAGCAGGGATGCCTACGTCCAGACCCGTTTCCAGGCAGGGGATGAGCTGACGTCAACTGGCCTTCCTCTGCATGCGGACGTGGCTATCCAGGTCCGGGTTGAGCCTGTCCTGGCTGGTGTGGCGTTGCGTCAACGGGCCATGCGAGGTGACCTGCAGTCTTTTCATGGAGAGACTGCACGTCATCTCGAATGGCTCGTTGACCACGTCAGCCTGCTGGGACAGGTCACCCAGACCGGATTCCTCCATCTGATGGGGCTTGTTCCGACCCCCTCCTCAACTGGACCCCCTACGCGCCAGTCGTCCTCTGTGCCATCTTCCCACCCATCAGTCACCTGGGTGCCCTGTGGAGCTGCCTCTGACAGTGCGGCCAGGCTGGTGGAGGAGGCATCCCTGCCACAGTCGGGAGTCGGACGTCCAGCAGGGGTGGCCACATCAACAACTGCACCCCAGCCGGCGGAGGATGTGCAGGCAGCAGGAGGCAGTGCACGGGCAGAGGCAGAGCAGCAGCAGCAACATGGTGGGAGCCATGAAGGCTCGGGGCCTTCGACATCGGAGGGGCAGGCATCGGCCGGAGTGCAGGAGGACCCAGGACAGAGAGTGTCTTCCGTGTGGCAGCGGTTGGGCCACGCCATAGGTGCGGAGCGGCGGCGGGCGGAAGAGGCGCGGCTCACAATGGTCAGGGCGGAGAACTCCATGCGGAGGGCCCTGAGGCGGGCCGAGTGCCTCGATGCAATCCGCAGGGGGTTGGAAGAGGACACGGCGTCGTCCCTGCGGACCCTCGGGGCCATGGAACTGGACCGCCTCCGGGACATCGAACAGGAGTTCGATGATGCCCTGGCCCGGAACACCACGGAGTGAGCCGCTGGACTTGCCCGCCGCCTTTGTATATAGTTCTTTAGTTTTAGGTTTCCTTTGTTTTTTCTTATGATTTGGAGTCGACGGACACTGCTCTACTTTTTGTATATAGTTGATATTTAGGTAGGTTTTTTAGGAGGTTTCCTTAGTTCAGTTGTGATGATGGACCCTTGCAATTTTTGTACATAGTTCTTTGTTGCATGGAGAGTTCTTACATTTCACTTTGGACAAAATTTTATGGATTTGATTTTCTACTTTTGTGTTTTTATGCGGACATGCAGCTTATTTTTTCACATTTACATTGTAGTTATTTTTCTTTCTTTACCATTCGTATTTTTGTCCAATACATTTTTTTTTCCATTGTTCACTGTGTGGTTTCATCTCATTGGTTTCATGCATGTCATGTTGTGTGTTTTCCCATTCAATTTGAAAATCTGTGTGTGACGGACATGGGTTCATTTGCTTCATGAACATTGGGGGTGTAACATGTGTTTTCATTTCCATGTGGGTGAATGGGTTACTTGGTAGGGCTTTTTGGCTGTGGAGGCTGACCATTACGCACATGATTGGGGATTGTGAGGACCTGGTGGGGGCTGCACATGGTGGCAGGGGGGTGGGGGTGGTGGGAGACATGAGGGGGGGCCTGGTGGGGGCTGGCCATGGTGGCAGGGGGGTGGGGGTGGTGGGAGACATGAGTGGGGGCCTGGTGGAGGGTGACCCTGCACTGCTGGGGGGTGGGGGTGGTGGGAGACATGAGTGGGGGCCTGGTGGAGGGTGACCCTGCACTGCTGGGGGGTGGGGGTGGTGGGAGACATGAGTGGGGGCCTGGTGGAGGGTGACCCTGCACTGCTGGGGGGTGGGGGTGCAGGAGGACATGAGTGGGGGCCTGGTGGAGGGTGACCCTGCACTGCTGGGGGGTGGGGGTGGTGGGAGACATGAGTGGGGGCCTGGTGGAGGGTGACCCTGCACTGCTGGGAGGTGGGGGTGGTGGGAGACATGAGTGGGGGCCTGGTGGAGGGTGACCCTGCACTGCTGGGGGGTGGGGGTGGTGGGAGACATGAGTGGGGGCCTGGTGGGGGCTGCCCATGGTGGCAGGGGGGGGGTGGTGGGAGACATGAGTGGGGGCCTGGTGGAGGGTGACCCTGCACTGCTGGGGGGTGGGGGTGGTGGGAGACATGAGTGGGGGCCTGGTGTAGGGTGACCCTGCACTGCTGGGGGGTGGGGGTGGTGGGAGACATGAGTGGGGGCCTGGTGGAGGGTGACCCTGCACTGCTGGGGGGTGGGGGTGCAGGGGGACATGAGTGGGGGCCTGGTGGAGGGTGACCCTGCACTGCTGGGGGGTGGGGGTGGTGGGAGACATGAGTGGGGGCCTGGTGGAGGGTGACCCTGCACTGCTGGGGGGTGGGGGTGGTGGGAGACATGAGTGGGGGCCTGGTGGAGGGTGACCCTGCACTGCTGGGGGGTGGGGGTGGTGGGAGACATGAGTGGGGGCCTGGTGGAGGGTGACCCTGCACTGCTGGGGGGTGGGGGTGGTGGGAGACATGAGTGGGGGCCTGGTGGAGGGTGACCCTGCACTGCTGGGGGGTGGGGGTGCAGGGGGACATGAGTGGGGGCCTGGTGGAGGTTGACCCTGCACTGCTGGGGGGTGGGGGTGGTGGGAGACATGAGTGGGGGCCTGGTGGAGGGTGACCCTGCACTGCTGGGGGGTGGGGGTGGTGGGAGACATGAGTGGGGGCCTGGTGGAGGGTGACCCTGCACTGCTGGGGGGTGGGGGTGGTGGGAGACATGAGTGGGGGCCTGGTGGAGGGTGACCCTGCACTGCTGGGGGGTGGGGGTGGTGGGAGACATGAGTGGGGGCCTGGTGGAGGGTGACCCTGCACTGCTGGGGGGTGGGGGTGCAGGGGGACATGAGTGGGGGCCTGGTGGAGGGTGACCCTGCACTGCTGGGGGGTGGGGGTGGTGGGAGACATGAGTGGGGGCCTGGTGGAGGGTGACCCTGCACTGCTGGGGGGTGGGGGTGGTGGGAGACATGAGTGGGGGCCTGGTGGAGGGTGACCCTGCACTGCTGGGGGGTGGGGGTGGTGGGAGACATGAGTAGGGGCCTGGTGGAGGGTGACCCTGCACTGCTGGGGGGTGGGGTGGTGGGAGACATGAGTGGGGGCCTGGTGGAGGGTGACCCTGCACTGCTGGGGGGTGGGGGTGCAGGGGGACATGAGTGGGGGCCTGGTGGAGGGTGACCCTGCACTGCTGGGGGTGGGGGTGGTGGGAGACATGAGTGGGGGCCTGGTGGAGGGTGACCCTGCACTGCTGGGGGGTGGGGTGGTGGGAGACATGAGTGGGGGCCTGGTGGGGGCTGCCCATGGTGGCAGGGGGTGGGGGTGGTGGCAGACATGAGTGGGGGCCTGGTGGAGGGTGCCCCTGCACTGCTGGGGTGTGGGGGGGGGTGGGAGACATGAGTGGGGGCCTGGTGGAGGCTGCCCCTGGTGGCTGGGGTGTGGGGGTGGTGGGAGACATGAGTGGGGGCCTGGTGGAGGGTGACCCTGCACTGCTGGGGTGTGGGGGTGGTGGGAGACATGAGTGGGGGCCTGGTGGAGGGTGCCCCTGGTGGCTGGGGGGTGGGGGTGGTGGGAGACATGAGTGGGGGCCTGGTGGAGGGTGACCCTGCACTGCTGGGGGGTGGGGGTGGTGGGAGACATGAGTGGGGGCCTGGTGGAGGGTGACCCTGCACTGCTGGGGGGTGGGGATGGTGGGAGACATGAGTGGGGGCCTGGTGGGGGCTGCCCATGGTGGCAGGGGGGTGGGGGTGGTGGGAGACATGAGTGGGGGCCTGGTGGAGGGTGCCCCTGCACTGCTGGGGGGTGGGGGTGGTGGGAGACATGAGTGGGGGCCTGGTGGAGGGTGACCCTGCAGTGCTGGGGGCTGGGGGTGGTGGGAGACATGAGTGGGGGCCTGGTGGAGGGTGACCCTGCACTGCTGGGGGGTGGGGGTGGTGGGAGACATGAGTGGGGGCCTGGTGGGGGCTGCCCATGGTGGCAGGGGGGTGGGGGTGGTGGGAGACATGAGTGGGGGCCTGGTGGAGGGTGCCCCTGCACTGCTGGGGGGTGGGGGTGGTGGGAGACATGAGTGGGGGCCTGGTGGAGGGTGACCCTGCAGTGCTGGGGGCTGTGGGTGCAGGGGGACATGAGCAGGTGTGCAGGGTAGTCCCCTGTTTTGTGGGCTGCCTGCTGGGGCCGTGGAGGGTGTACAGGGAACACCTGTGAGGACCCACCGAGCCTAATTGCGTGTGATAATTCCCGCACACCCCTGTAATACACGTACCTGGCCAAATCGCATGTGAGAATTCCCGCGCACCCCTGTAATACACGTACCCAGCCGAATCGCGTGTAGAACTTCCCGTGTACCCCTGTAATACACGTACCCAGCCAAATCGCGTGTGATAATTCCCACGTACCCCTGTAATACACGTACCCTGGCCAATCGCGTGTAGAACTTCCCACGCACCCCTGTAATACACGTACCAAGCCAAATCGCGTCTGATCATTACCACGCACCCCTGTAATACACGTACCAAGCCAAATCGCGTGTGATCATTCCCGCGCACCCCTGTAATACACGTACCCAGCCGATTTGCGTGTAGATCTTCCCGTGTACCCCTGTAATACACGTACCCAGCCAAATCGCGTGTGATAATTCCCATGTACCCCTGTAATACACGTACCCTGGCTAATCGCGTGTATAACTTCACGCGTACCCCTGTATTACACGTGCCCTGGCTAATCGCATGTAAGACTTCCCGCGTACCCCTGTAATAGACGTTCCCTGGACAATCGCGTGTTGAACTTACCGCGTACCCCTGTAATACACGTTCCCTGGACAATCGCGTGTTGAACTTCCCGCGTACCCCTGTAATACACGTTCCCTGGACAATCGCGTGTTGAACTTACCGCGTACCCCTGTAATACACGTTCCCTGGACAATCGCGTGTTGAACTTCCCGCGCACCCCTGAAATACACGTACCCTGGCAGCCTGGCTAATCGCGTGTATAACTTCACGCGTACCCCTGATATGCACGTTACCCGCTTTGCGTTCCTTGTTTGGCAGCCCTGTAAACTGGTCCAGGGTTAGCGCAGCCCTTTGCGATGATTTAGCGATTTTGATGGCTTTTCCTTGCGCGAGGGCGTTCTTGGGGGCGTTACTGGCGCTGCTGCAGGGTCGCTGCGAGACTCTGCGCCACGGCTGGTTTGGGAGCCTAAAATCCATGAATACGCTGTGCGCGGAAATCGGTTTTAGCGCACGTGCCTGACGCAGACAATCGCACGCACGCGGACACTCTGCGCCAGCCGCTTGCGACACTTTTCTGCGAAATTCTATGAATTACCCTGTCAGGGTCTTTTCGTACATTTCTCTCAGTACGGGGCGGACCTGCATATCTCTCATGACCGGTCATTCTTATGGAAAGCAGAATTCCAAGTGTAGAGCGCATTACAATGTCATACTGTAATCAGTTTATAAATATACGCCAGCGTGAATGCCCTCTAATCGCTTCATGAGTATAGTTTATTTTGCCTGTTCTTTGAAAAACAACCAAACTAAAATATCATCCTTCAAACAAGGTGAATTCTTTTGAGAAGCCGGACGCTTAAAACACACCAGAAACTCTCTTGCCTGCTAAAAGTTGACCATGTCCATTAAGGAAAGGGCTATCACAGATCACAACACGTAGATTAATTAAACGAGAAGGCTATTTACCCATTCCTGATGAGAGAGCTCAGTTGCATTAATGAGGGCTCCTGCGAGTGCTGTGCGGCATGTGACTGCCCACCCTGTCTTTGGAAGTCTTGACTCGGTGTGGTGGCTGTATGGTTGACACACACTGAACGCTGCCAGGAATCTGCTGTGTGTGCTTACAACTCCCCTAGCTACATTTCATTAGACACATAAACAGGGCTCGCTGACTCGGCACCCAGTGGGTTGTGCTACACAGACTTTCATTTTAGGTGCCAATTGCTGATGCCGCTGCACGGTTAATAACGCTTTCCTGGCGCAGCCTGTGATTTCACAGCAAATGCTTCTGTTGATTCTGACCTCCGGCGCACGAGTTGAACTTGGTACAGGGTTCAATGAATCATCAGGCATCCAGCAAGGCCAAATTCAACCTACTAACATCGAGTGCGGCAATTGGAGTGTAAGGCGGAAGCTGTACTCTGATTTACTGTAAGTGGCAGGAATAGTATGACTGTTGTGACCCTGAAAGACTTCACGCACAAATTCAACACGTGATTCAACACTTTAACACTGGATTATACATGTCGAATTTTACTATACATAGCATGTACTAATTACCACCACAGAGAAACCGGTCCAACAGCACGGCTTCCTATCGGCAGTCCCCATAACGAGTTTAGAACGTTTGTGGACTGCTTTTTCCTTTGCATTCTGAAGCACTATAAATAACATTGAAACCCACTCTTATGCAAGGCACTCGTAGTGCAAGGGATACACATGTTCACATATGAACAGGTAGAAGGGGCTGGCAGAGCATTGAAAGCAGCTCTCCCTCCTCCTCTCTACACCATCAGCAGTGCCCATAATGTCTCCTTCAAGGTCCACCCTGCAGAACAAAAGGAGACACAAACAAGCATCAAATGTGCTTTCAGCACACTAGGCACAGAACACTTTTTCGTTAAGTGGGCTTCACCTTTTACATGATGGAGCAGGGATTGATTTGGAAAACCTGGGAAATTACTTTATTAAGTTGTTTCATTGTTATTAGCAGCGCCTATTCTAACATGCAAATGTTCAAGTAATTGGAGTGTGATGGAACGTGTTTGACTGAACACCTCCACACAGCCTCAGTTCCCTACTGAATTTCTTACTAAGCAACAAAAGGAAGCAATAATACAACTCCCCTTCTAAATCTCAGTTACAGCTTTGATCTATGTATAAGCACTATGCATGTCCTTCACTGAAGTTCTGTTAAAAATAGCATTGGCAAAGCCAACAGTTTTGGCTTGTTATGCACATCTTGATACTTTTCCAGTAGTAATCTACTATAAGTTCACTATGTGGACGGCCGAATACTTAGGTCAACTATTCCGTGTTACGCCAAATAGTAAATGTACTATTCGATACACCCCTAGTATGAACACGTTTGCGATTCCGTTTCAAGAAAACATATACAAGAATTAAAACAGCTCAGCATATACCTGCCAACAACTTCTAGAGTCAAGGGAAAAGAGAATTAACTGATAAAACTATAACTTATTCAGCATCAAAGTACTATTAAGAGCCTTGAAATAAATCATTAAGAACCAATACAATCTATTAGTGAAAACGTCAAATATTACGTGTTTATCACACGTAATATGTGTAAATCTCTAAAGAAAACAGAAACAGTACAGAACTTTACTTAAATAGACTTTTCTTAGTCTCTGGGCCTCATTACAGGTAGGCGGCATGGTTGCTGCCGGTATTTTACCGTGTCCGCCTTGGTGGATGGCGGAATTACCGCCCTACTCCAAGGTGAGCGGGGGCGGTAATTCCCCATTCACCAAGGCTCTTCCCCATTCCCATTTTTGCCCCCATAGGGCATAATCGGAATGGGGAAGGTGCTAATTACGGTACCGCAAATTGCAGTACCGTAATTAGCTCCGAGGTCCCTTTGCGGCACCCTACTTTAACGGCTGGTAAAACCAGCCATTAAAGTCGGGTCCCGCAAAGGGAACACGTAGTAAGGCGGTAGGGGTTTACCGGTACCGGTGCCCTTACCGGTACCGGTAAACCCCTACCGCCTACCGTGTAATGAGGCCCTCTGTCTTGATATGCACGGGCAATCTTAGCTGTTTGCAGATTGTGTATCATACGCTAATTCCCGTGCTATAACAGCTTATTAAGTAAAATAAATAAAATTAAGATTATAAATATATCAGAGAAGGCTGTGAAACCCTAGAAATCTTCAGAGGATAATGTCAATTGCTTGAACAGTCAGACAAATGGACACAGCGCCGGCACTGGATCAAGGCAGACTGTAAACTTCATAAACTTCAGGGAAATAATATGAGCTATTTTAAGAAGTCAGAAGGATAAACAAAGCACCAGCGTTGAATCAGAACTGACCACCAGCTTCACAAAGTAATGTCAATAGATTAAGCAGTCAAAGCAATAAACAGCACTCGATCAAGACTGACCGTGGACTTAATAAAGTATTATCAGCTCTAGGCTCTTAACCAGAGTATTGTTTTTGTATTTTATTGCTCATTTATAACACGGTTAATACCAGCGAGTGGTTTTTCTGAACCTGTGTTGCATAGCATTGTCTTGCTTCCAAGACAAACGTGTTGCCCCAGAGCTATCCTCCCTCCCTTATCAGTTTTTGGATAGTCAGACAGATAAGCAGAATGAAGTTTCAAAGCGGACTGTAGAAGGGGACTTACCTCATCTTACAAGCGATCACTGAAGACCAAATCCCAGAGTCATTTCAGGTCACGGGCAGTGTAGGCACAGGCTTCAGCTGTATCAGATGGTGTCAATGTCAAAATCTGAGCAAGGAAACATGAAGAGTTTCTTAACGAACAGCAGGGGCCACAACAATATGGTTCTTCCCACCCCAGATGCTCCCAAACACTCTCCATCACACACAAGGGCAGTTTTTATTGAATTGCAGGAACATCAGATTGCAGCAGATGTATCACCATAAAGCACCTTCCCGGAAACAAGCGTTGAGACAATAGTAGTCAGCGCAGCAATACTTCAACACTATCCAACACTCTACAACATAGATCAAAACATAAAGGAAAACACTTCAGGCTGTTTGCAAAATGGTTCAGATTTTACAAGGCTGGGGTAAAAGTGCTGAAAGATAGGGTTGGTGCTATGGAGGTGGAAATTAAATAGTTAAGTTCAAACTTATGAGTAGAGAACAGGAGCACATTTTAAATATACATGTACTATATTTGGAAATCATTTTACTTTTTAGAAAAACCTGAATACCGCTACAATATATAACGTTTTTATTTTTTGGACTTTCTGCATCTAAAATGTCTTTTTTTATTTTTTAGTGTTCTATATTTTATTGTAAAACTAGCTATTTACACTTCTATGTGTAGTTCTCTTTATTTTTATTTGGATTCATTATTTACAGGTTATTATTACATGGACCAGCTCAATAGACCTTTCAAACCCACCATTTTCCACAATAAAGAATCAGACTAGTGCAAGACAGCCCAAAAGGTAAATTACCTCTTAAGCTTACAGAAGACCTTTGTATTGCTCATCACCATGAAACCCAATAAGCACAAACTTCAGCAAGCATGCGGTCGGGGGTATGCATTGAGGTTAGTTTTTGATAAACTGGCTACAACTAATAAAGGGAAGGGAATTCGGAAAAAAAAAGTTGGCAATATCTTTTTGCTATCCATACACAATCCAAGAAAAGAAATCCAAAAGCAACAAATCCCCACTCTAATTTTGTACCTAAGAATTGGTTTTTACATCGCTTATACAAAAATATTGGTTTACACACAAAAACTCAAAGAATACTCAAGTTACATCGATATTCTAATGAAAAAGATTAATGGTTTGAAATACCTTTTTTTAATTTAATAAAGATGTTACCATATTTTCAAGATAAGTCACTAAACAAAAGTGAAATATCATATGCAAACAAAATCAAAGACAAAACAACAGGTGCAGGGGGATTAACAAGACTACAGAATGAAGAGTCTTGATGGTAAGCTACCGGATCCAAACAAGGCCCACATCAGAACAAATAAAATATGCAGGGCATCGAGAAACATGTACACAGTGTGCACAGCTTGTTTGTTTTTTTTAAATTTATTTATATAGCGCTCCAGACCCAGAGGGAGAAGGGCGCTTCAGGAAGTGGTTACATAGTTTGATATATACATTTTTCATTATACAAACTTTTATACAGTTTACAAGATGGAACCATAGTTAAACAACAGCAGTATCCTCAGATATTTTGAGAGAGGAGGTAAATGCTAATTTTTGTTCAGTAGCCATCCAATAACATGTTTCCTAAAAGTCTGAAAGGACTCAATAGTTTTAATGTTAAGTGGTAAGGTGTTCCAGAGTTGGGAGGCAAGCACCGTAAAGCTAGAACCTCCAGCTCTTTTTAAGGTAAATCTAGTCATTGTCAAGCATAAGGTATTAGAGGATCTGGTAATTCTGGTGGCAGGTTTCATGTTGAATTTATTGGTGAGATACAGTGGGGCTAGGCGGTTTAAGGCCTTATATGTGAGACAGATGGTTTTCTGGTTGATTTTTTGTTGCATGGAGAGCCATTTACACAATTTCCTGGCCATGGAGATGTGCTCTTGCCTGGGGATGTTTAGTGCTGCTCGTAGGGCGTTATTTTGCAGTACCTGTTGTTTGTTAATTATAGATTGGTTTGCGCCTAGGTACAGGCTGTTGCAGTAGTCCAGTTTGGGGGCCCTGGCCAATGTAAGGCTGCTATTAGAGGATAGGAAGCATCTGCTGGCCCTGATCAGCTTGCCAGTCTAGGCAGTGGCTGAGGCGGTCATGTTGATTTGTTTGGAGAGTTTGGTGTTGGCATCAAGGTAAAAGCCAAGGGTTTTCACACTTTTAACAATGGGGATGGTGTTACCATCGATGATAATGTTATTGCAGTTAGGGCAAAGTTTTGACAGGTTACTGGGTGAGCCGACAAGGAGAATCTCTGTCTTCTCATCATTCAGGCATAAGCCATGTATGGCCATCCCTGCCTGAATGATGGAGAAGATTTTGTTAATCCGGATGACGTCCGCGTTGTAGTTGCCTGAGATGGTGAGGAGTATCTGGGTGTCATCTGCATAGTTGGTGTAGGTGACACCCAGACGGTCAAGTTTTTTCGAAGAGTGGCTTTGTAAATATGTTGTACAAAGGTGGAGAGACACAAGAGCCTTGTGGGACAGCGCAGGTGATGGGGATAGGGTCTGCTGCTGCTATTGGTAGGAAACCCTCGTAGTTCTGTTAACCAAAAAGGATTGTGTCCATATGATGGCAGAAGAGGAGAAGTGAGCTGCGGATGATATGTGGTTACAGAGGATTTTATGATAGACCAAATCGAAGGCCGCTCAGAGGTCTAACAGGAGTAGGATGGCGGCGTTACCTTTATCTTTGATTTCATCAATCTGACTTTTGAAGTCAACAAGGGCAGTTTCTGTTCCATGTTGAGGTCTACAGCGTATCCAAAATTCATCTGTATGACTAGTGATAAACAAATTTACTAAAGTATAGATTCCCCTTTATCGTATTAATAAGTGCCAACAGTTTCAAATTGGTCATTCATTTTCATAAACTGCAGTAACGATGTTCAATGTTCAGTACGCTGTGCGATCCTAACACTGACATCCATGGTAATTGATTAACTCTCAGCAGAAAATACAACCTTCTCAGGGTTGGTGAGGGAAAATGTAACATGTAATACTGAGGGTGAGAATGACTGCAGATATGTAGAATCACTTCCTGATTTCTTTTCCAGTGTCAATGTTCAAATTTTGATGATAATCAGAAATTCTTGTATTTCTTTATTGTATAGCACACTTTTATTTAAAAGGGGTGTAGTGCTTAAAGAGGTCAGACTCAACTCTAAGCTAATGTTCTGTACTGGTACTGTGTTGCTAAGGCCCAGCACCCGCTGCCATATCTTGACTTCAGTTTTGTCGGACAGCGGAGGTACATTACTTTTTCTCTTCAAAATACATTTTATTAATTGATATTGAAGCCATTGGGCCTCATTATGAGTTTGAGGGTCTGTATACAATGGTACCGGTAAGCTTGCCGGTACCGTTGTATCCAGACCAGCAAACTCTGAGTTGTGCTCGCGGGTGCCTTTCATCCCGCCAAGTATTACAAGTTATGGTAGAATATTTGCAGGATGAAATTGTGTTGTCCCGCTGATATTATGGTTATTTACAAACACAC
The DNA here is from genome assembly GCF_040938575.1 of Ambystoma mexicanum. Lineage (NCBI taxonomy): Eukaryota > Metazoa > Chordata > Amphibia > Caudata > Ambystomatidae > Ambystoma > Ambystoma mexicanum. The sequence continues at coordinate 429,177,921 of NC_090939.1, read as the reverse complement.
ATTTTCTGCTGACACCACACTAACTTCATTGTCACTCGATTTGGCTTTACGCTTTAATAAATGTTTGGAGTTTCCTTCTATACAATTTCCTATGAGAGAGGTTCCTCCGACTCTTGGATCGAAGGTAGAGATACCTGGTATAAACGGAGCAGCTGCCACTACTATTCCAGCACATTATATTTCAAAGTTTGTTCGTGTTCCGTTCTCATGGCAGGAAGTAAATACTCTTAAGCAATCTATTCCAGAAATTAGAAAGAATCTTACAGGATTCTATTAAGAAAAAGAATATGTTCTGAATTCATCTGTTTTCACTTTAGGTGACATCAACTTATTGTTCCCTGTAATTTTGCCAGCAGATTTATGAAGCAAATTAGGACCGTAGATTATCAACCTGCTTTGGACAACACTTGTTGCATTAGAACTAGCTGATAGATCTAGGAAAGCTGTAGAAAAACCACCTCAGAATATATTAAATGTTACCAAACCACATTGTGACTAAACCTAAAAGCTTAGTTCCTGAAAAGAGAATGATTTGGCATAAATTAACCGTTTTCATGCAAAAGGAAGACTGGGGGAGCAACTGAGCTTTTTCAATAGGTTCAAACAGGTATTTTCAGATTTCAGTGGTCAACATCTGAGTACAGAACCTGGGAAAAGATTGTTTGTTGACAGATTTGTGCTAGGGTTATTGCCAGACATTCAGTCGCAGATCACTGCTTCTGAAAGTGCATGGCAAGCTAAAACACAATCTGAGGTGCTCCATATGGCTCAGTATTACGAGAACAGAGTTAACCATGAGAAAGAGAAAATCAAGTAGAAAAAGGGGATTTAAAAACTAGAGTACTTTTACAACAAATTGCGAGAGGATCGCGGGGTGGGAATGCACAACCGAGAGGCCAGTTCATACCGTACACAGGGCCTGTTCATGTGAACCAATGTGCATATTGTAGACAAGAAGGTCACTAGAGGGCACAATGTCCGGTCCTTCAGCAGAGAGCAAATGGTACGAATATTACGATCGGAAGAAGATTGATAGCACGCAATGGCATGCCCGGTCCGAATAGGAATCAGTTTGCTCAGGATCAACAGAACCAACTACAGGATAATAATACAGGTACACACTCTTATTTTACTGAAGACTTTACATCTGACAAAGTTTTGTTTCGCTACGACAGCCCGAAGCAGATTCTGGAACCTATTCCTATTCCCATAGATCAGAAAAGGACCCTACATAGAAATGCAAGTTTGGAATAGGGCACATTTTTTTCTAGCAGACACAGGAGCACAGAAGTGTTCCATTGACCATCTGTGGGTTCTAGATATCCCACTGTCAGGGCAAAATAATGTTTCCGTAGGGTTTTCTGGTACACCACTAGTTAGTCTGGTTTCTCGACCGGTGCCAATAGCTTTCGATCCATTCACTGACTCATGTCCATTTTTATTGACTACGAAATGTGGTGAGAATCTGCTGGGATTACCTTTGTTAAATAAATTGCATACAGTGATGTACTGCTCACCAGATGGACTGTATTTGACCATTTCACCCCAGCTGAATTCCACTTCACAATTTATGACTTTACCTTTACCGAGTGAATTACAACAAGTGCCTATGCATTTATGGGCAGTAAATGACAACAATGTAGGGATACTGAATGTTGAACCTGTACAGATGGTATTGCAATCTGGTATTATGTTAACACGCATCCCGCAGTATAAAGTATTTGTTGAAGGTGAACAAGTACTTAAAAGTATTGTTTCTGATTTAATGCATCAAGTTGTTATCTAAGATGTCAAGTAATAGTCTGGTTTTGCATGTTTATAAAAAAGGTGACAATGCTTTACCCTAACGTTTTGCTATTGATCTTTTGGCGATTAACAAGGTATTTGCACCACAGTTTCCCATTGTGCCTGGCATCACCGCCATCTTGACTATGATTCCTGCTACAGCTACGCATTTTTCTGTAATTGATTTAAAGAATGCATTCTTTAGCATACCCATTCACCCAGACAGTAGATATTTGCTTGCATTTTGCCTTGGAGGACGCTCTTTCACTTTCACACGCATACCACAAGGATACACCGAGAGTCCTAAAATTTACAGTGAAGCCCTTAAAGAACAACCCAATATGCTTGAATTGCCTTCCACTTGCACATTGATACAGTACATTGATGACCTACTTATTGCTTCCAATTCAGAAAGCACTTGCAAGGAGGTAACTGTTTTATTATTGAAGCATCTAGTTGAGCATGGCCATAAAGCTTCTTTGAAGAAGTACCAATATTGTCAACATGAGGTTGCTTATTCCTGTCGAAGGAGCATAGGCACCTTTCACCTGAACACATGCAAATCATCTCTGGCATGACTGTTCCAAATACGCTGAAAGAAGTTAGGGCCTTTATCGGCTGTTCTGACACAGGAATATGGACGAAGAAGCAGACCATGTGGCTATTTTTCCTCCATGTTAGACCCTGTTACATGCGCTTTGCTGAAATGTCTGCTTCTGCTACCACGTAAACAAAGTGAGTGTATGATTTTGGGTCACTCCTTAACCATAATGGTACCTCACTAAGTAGACGTTCTATTGAATAGAACAAAAACTCAGCATCTCACATCCGCCCAACTCACTAGTTATGAGTTGATCCTATTTGCACCTCACATCGAAATTAAGAGATGCTGTTCTTTGAATCCGGCTGAACTTTTGCCTCCTCTGAATGAGGATTGCACTAATAATGCATTTCATGACTGCCTATATGTTATTGAACAGGATACAGAAGGCAGGATGAATATGAACGATACACCATTGACATCTCCCGATGGAGAGCTATTCTGTGATGGTTCTTGTTTTAAACTGCCTGATGGCACTTCCACTGCTGCCTATGCAATCACAACTTTAGACAACATTATCGAAAGCAAGAGAATGCCACACAACTCCGCCCAGGCTGTGGAGATAGTTGCCTTGACTAGTGCTTGTGAGATATCCCAAGGGCTTAGTGTAAATGTTTATACTGATAGTCAGTATGACTTTGGAGTATCTCACAACTTTGGAAGATTATGGGCTGAAAGGGGATTCTTTAACATCTCATGGTACAAACATTCAGCATGGTCCAATTGTAACAATAGTACAATTGTTATTCACATTAGGCCTTCCCAAACAACTAGATATACTGAAGTGCACAGCACACCAGAGGGTGACTGGTGACATTGGAAGAGGAAATGCATTACCTCCACGTCCACTCTTCCTCGTCCCAGTACTTACCTCATGAGGCACCTGCCTCTGACACAGGACCTTCTTTTATTTCTTTTTTATTTCTATAACTCCTCCCCCACACCCATGTCACTTAGTTTAATTTTTTCCTGCCTCTGGCAGGTTGGGCTTGTTTTTTCTTCCCGGCGCGGGGCGCTGGGGAGCTCCGATTGCTGGCCCCCTGGTAGGGCTGTATGACAGGGCCTTCGGCTCCCTCAGGTGCGGCAAGACTCCTGGGTTCCCTGCGGGGCTTGGGACCCGTTCGAGTCAGGCTGTCTTGCCTGATTTCTGCTGGGATTTGGCCAACACAGGGCATCGTGGCCCGGGTCCAAGGAAACGGACCCGGGTTAAGGTAAGGAGTTTGGGGGCATGTTTTCCTGTTGCATGGCCATGCTGCATGGGTGGCTGTGCACGATTTCATGTTTGATCCACATGCTCCTGAGGTGGGTGGGCTCCACCTCTGGTGCTGCAAGCAGTGTTGCCATAGGAATTAATTGTTGATATTCCTATTGGTTGTTGTTCTTTCTGGCCTCTATTTGAATGTTGGAGAGGCATGTTGGAAATTGTTTGTATGTGGAGCCTTGGTTAAGTCTGCAGAGGGCTTTGGTGGTGAAGCAGGCTTCCTTTGGTCACTATTTTTGGACATTCTCAACGTGGGAAAACATTCTGCAAAGAGCAGGCATCTGGTCCTGTCTTCTTCTACTTGTTCTTCATCTTCATCTTCTCCTGAGTTATACAGAAAAATAAAGAAGAAAGCTAAGGGTATTTCCCTGTCCAGAAAGGAGTTGAAGAAGCTACTTAAGCATCATAGAGGGAGTCGCACACATACTCATGGACAAAAGCGCAGGCGTCTGTCTTCCTCATCCTCCTCTTCTTCTGGCACTGAGTCATCGCCCTCTTCTTGTTCCTCTTCGGCTGATGCTGAAGGGAAGTATCTGGACAGAGAGGGAATGGAGGAGGTACTTGCTCAGGTTGGGGATTGCATGGGATTTTCAGAGCCCCTGGTGCCGGTGGAGGACGCCGACCCTTCCATTCGCCAGTATCGGCAGACACCTAGGAAGGGGTTGCCATTGGTTTCCGATATCCGGGATAAAATCCTCTGGGAATGGCATGACCCGGAGAAGATTTCAATGCCCCGCTTCATGTCCAAACTTTACCCATTGAAGGACAAGACTTTGCTCTCTGATCCAGTTGAGGTTGACGATATCCTCGCCACCCTGGTGGGTCGCTCCTCTATGTCGGCCGAGGAGGCGGCCGTCCGGGATCCAGTGGACTGCCAAGTTAATTCCAGCCTTAAGAAGGTTCATGCAGGGGTGCATCTGGCCCTTCGAGTGAATATCTACGGTTCCTACACGACTGAAACTGTGTTGAATGGTTTCAGGAAGTCGAAAAAGGCTGTCAATGAAGGCTGTGATTGTGCCCCTTTACTTACAGACAGGCAGAGACAGGTTGAGCTTTTGGCTGATCTGGCTTTTGATGGGGTGCGTGGTTCAGCCATGGCCATGCGGGCTGGTGTATCTGCCTGGAGGCATTTGCACCTGAGGGACTGAAAGACTGATGGGTCTCAGAAGGCGGCTGCCCTGAAACTTCCTTTCACTGGGTCCAGGCTTTTTGGAGATTCCCTTGAGGATAAGATGCACAAAGTTTTTAGGGCGGACAAACATGCTGACAAACTTTGATGCAAGCCTCCTTCAACGGCCAAGAAGTCTTCCTCTGGTGCTGGTCCAGTGGCCACCAGGTCTTTCCATGGCTCCTCATCACATTCTTTTCGGAGAGCCTGGGGAGGGGTCGGGGTCCTCAACGCTCTTTGCATTCTGGGCCGGCTCCTATATCCTGACGGTTTGGAATTGCCGGTGGGCGGGTAGCTCCGGCAGTTTTTTCCAGTATGGGAAAGGTGGTGTTCCGACTCATGGGTTCTGGACACAGTGCAAAAGGGTTATCAAGTGCATTTCCTGTCTCCTCCTGTCCAGCATTGCATGGTTCAGACTGTGGTTCCCAGGTCTCGGCTCAAAAGGTTGGCCATGGACGCCACTCTCTCCAAATTAGTGTTAAAGGAGGCCATCATGCCCGTTCCTCTCCCTGTTCAGGTTCAGGGGTTCTGCTCACGGGTGTTCCTGGTCTCCAAACCTTCAGGGAAGTATTGGCTAATTCTGGACCTCAAAGCCCTGAACTGCTTCGTCCAGAAGGAACACTTCAAAATTGAGACTTTACAGAACATTCTTCCAATGTTATTCAAGGGGGATTGGATGACATCTCTGGATCTCCAGGATGCTTATTACCACGTGGCTCTCTGTCCCTGGCACATGAAGTTCTTCCACTTTGCAGTGGGATCCTGACATTTTCAGTTCAGAGTGCACCTGTTCGGCTTGCGATCAATGCCCCAGAGTATTCACCAAGCTAGTGGCTCCCCTGGTGGCGCACTTGCATCTGCGGGGCATTCAGATTTTTCTCTACCTGGACGATTGGTTGATCAAAGTGTCCTGCCAGCAGACTGTCATGTTGCATCTCCGATTGGTCTGCCAGGCATAGCAGGAATGGGGTTTTCTGGTGAACTGGCAGAAGTCTCAACTGGAGGCTCCTCAGGATCTAGTTTTCATTGGGGCACAGGTTTGCACCAGGATGGGGAGGGTGTTCCTGTCCCTGGAGAGGGTCTGTTGCTTGCTGGCTGTTCTGTACAGGGTTCTCAGGAGGCAGTATGTTCCGGCTCGCCTATTGCTGAAATTACAGGGGCACATGTCTTCTTGTGTGTTTCTTGTTCCCTGTGCCCGTCTTCGTTTACGCCCCCTGGTGTCTTACCTTCTCTCCCACTGGCTCCCGACATCTCAAGCTTTCGAGGCTTTGATTCTGGTGTCCCCAGCGCTGCGGGTCTCCCTGCAGTGGTGGTTGGGGGGTTAAAATCTACGGGCTGACGTGTCCCTGATCATTCCTCCTGTGACCACTATTACTACCGACGCCAGTGGAAGGGGTTGGGGGGCTACGTTAGGGGTCCACTCTGCTCAGGGGTTGTGGGATACGGAAGAGAGCCATCGAACATCCAATTGGCGAGAGTTGTGTGCCATTCTCCGGGCTCTGATGTACTTCAGGAGGTTGCTGGTAGTCCAGGCAGATTTGGTCCGGATGGACAATACAACAACTTTGGCTTACGTCAACCGTCAAGGGGGTTCCGGCCGCTCCTTGAATGCCCTGGCAGCTCAGATAGGGGAATGGGGGGAATCACATCTGGTGTCCCTGGTGGCTTCACATATCAGGGGGGTGGACAATGTTCAAGCGGATCTTTTCAGCCGCCGGTTTCCCTCATCAGTGGAACTGGTCCTGTCGACCAGATCTTTGCAGAGATCTGTGTCAGGTTCGGGACCCCTGTTCTGGAAGCTGTTTGCATCTCCGGCCTCAGTGAAAGTTCCCCTCTTCTGCTCTCGGTTTCAGGCCCAGGGTGCATGGGGGGTGGACACCCTCTCTGTGCAGTGGCCTCAGGGTCTCCTTTATGCGTTTCCACCTATTCCTCTTCTGCCCCGGGTGGTTCAGCGTGTCAGAGTGTCCAGGGTGACTGTATTGTTGTTGGCTCCATTCAGGCCTCGCCGGAGTTGGTTCCCCTCTCTGTTGGAGCTTCGGTCCCAGGAGCCTTGGCTGGCTCCAAAGTGGCCTTGTCCCCTTCTAGGGGATCTGCGGTTGGGGTTCCACCAGATACATTGGACAGTGTGGCTATTGCGCAGGCTAGGCTGATATCTCAGGGGTTCTCTGGTCCTGTGGTAGAGTCCTTAATGAATGCTCTTAGATCCTCCACTCTGAAGGCTTATGGCAGACATTGGAGCCATTTCCGGGACTGGTGTGGGTGGTGTGGGATCCCTCCCCTACGTTCTGGCCTCCCCGCTATCCTTCAATTCCTCCGGGATGGGTTTGACAAGGGCCGGGCGGTTTCCACACTTTGCTCTCAGTGGGCCTCCATAAAATTCCTTTTGTGGGACTCTGATGGGCACTTGGATGGGGAGGTGTTTGTGGGGAAGCTGCTCAAGGGTTTTTCTTCTTCCCGTCCTTGTACTTATAAAGGGCTTCCACCTTGGGATCTCCCTCTTGTCTTAAAGTTCCTTCAGAGGCCTCCTTTGGAGCCCATTTCCGAGATTGTTATGAAACATCTGATGCTGAAGACTGCCTTTCTGATTGACATAACTTCTGCCCATAGGCTTGGGGAGATTGGGGCTCTGTTATGTCACCCCCCTTTCCTGAGGGTTCTGCCGGACTCGGTGGTGCTGAGGTGTGATCTGAAGTTTCTCCCTAAAGTTGTTTCTCGGTTTCACACCTCTCAGGATCTGGTCCTCCTGACTTTTTTCAAAATCCACAAATGCCTGAGGAAGTGGCTTGGCATAACATTGATGTGTGGCAGGTGGTGTTGGAGTATTTGGCTAGGACTGCCCCTTTCCGCCACTCTGACAGTCTTCTGATTACTTTTGGCCCGGTTGGGGCTGGGCGTAAGGCCTCTGTAGTATCCATTAGCCGATGGATCCGTGTTGTGGTCTCCATGGCCTATGTGCCTTCTGGCCTGCCTGTGCCTGCGCACATTCATGGGTGGTCCACCAGAGGCCTTATGGGCCAATGCAAGGGGGGTTTCTCTACAGGAGATTTGTAGGGCTGCCACTTGGGCTGATCAGAGCACCTTCATCAACCACTATAGGTTGAATGTCTCCCACTCGGGGGTTGGTTCCTTCGGGGTTGGACTTTTGTCTGTGGGGATGTAAATTTGGAGTTATTAAAGGTGTTTCTGCACTGTTTTGACTCTGTGTCTCATTGGGACCTTTTTTCCCCGTTTGCAACTTTGGTATACCTTATGAGGTAAGTACTGGGGTGAGGAAGAGTGGACGTGGAGGTAATGCTCTGATTACTTACTGGTAATCTTCATTACTCCTAGTCCTACTCTTCCTCATCACAGTACTGACGACCCTCCTCACCCTCCCTGCGGGAAAGGTTCCATGTCCCATGCTACAGCTTGGTAATATGAAACTAAGTGACATGGGTGTGGGGGAGGAGTTATAGAAATAAAAAGAAATAAAAGAAGGTCCTGTGTCGGAGGCAGGTGCCTCATGAGGTAAGTACTGTGATGAGGAAGAGTAGGACTAGGAGTAATGAAGATTACCAATAAGTAATCAGAGTGTTTGCAGACAGGATAGCAAAACAAACTGCCACTGACCCACACTCAAGAATGTATTTGTTAGATTCAGCTAGGTGGGTTGCAGAAACTGGGATGATGGAGGAGGGCATTAGTAGTGTAAAGGAGATTCAGGCTGAAGCCACAAAGGAAGAAATTGTGTCTTGGGCTTCTGGACCTGCAGGGGTGGATAATGAGGGTTGTTGGGTGGAGCATGAGAAACAGAGGTGGATGCTGCCCAACGCATATGTAACAGATGTAGTTATTATGGCACATGGGCCAGCACATATCAGTGCAAAGAATATTTGTAAACACTTAGACCCAGTCTGACACAATGTTAACTTTGCCAAAACTGCAGAACGATTAGTTCAGAATTGCATGATTTGTCTACACCACAACATTGGTAAGGGAACAACAGCACCCAAGGGTAGTTTTGGACCTCCCTCTCTGCCATTTGCAGTGATTCACTTTGACTTCATCGAGATGATGCGATGCCAAAACTAAAAGTATGTGTTAGTAGTGATATACGCCTTTAGTAAATGGTTTGAAGCTTTCCCTTTGAGAGATAACATTGCCATATCCACTGCAAAGGTAACGTTAAAAGAGTTCTCCCCCAGATTTTCTTTACCCAGAATAATTTGGTCCGATAATGGACCACACTTTATAGTGGCTATCATTCTACAGGTATCGAAGGCGCTACAAATTGATAAACGATTTCATTCCGTGAGGCATCCTCATAGTGCCGGTTTGGTAGAACGTCATAACGGTATCCTTAAGAACAAATTGGCAAAGGTGTGTGCACATAGTAAACTGAAATGGCCTGACGCATTACCATTAGCGTTGCTGTCAATGAGAACAGCGGCTCAATCTAAAACGGGACTTTCTCCCTACAAAATTGTTATGGGAGACCTGCTAATATATGGAATGCAACTAGACCTAGAAAATCGTCTGAGATAGAGCACCCATTGTTAACTGACTGTTGTGACCAATTGACTCAAAACCTGAGTTTGATTCACCAATATGTTCAAGCAGCTTTGCCTGCAAAATACAAAGGACCTGGTCACTGCATTCAACCTGGGGACTTCATGCCAATAAAGGACTTGGAGAGAAAGTCCTGCCTTGCAGCTCGTTGGAACGGACCCTTTCAGGTGCTACTGGCTAATCAGACGTCTGTTCGAGTCAATGGGAAAAAAACATTGTATACATGCAGCACACCTGAAACTAGTACCCTTGCCTTTACCCTACAACCAGTGGGTTAAGGAGGGTGTTGATGATCCTGAATCCAAGAGTGTGCCTTTGAACGAGGGCACCCATTCTGATCCTGGGCATAATTTTTAGCCCAAACAACTTGAGATTTCCTCACTTTCTTCAAATTCTGAGCCCTTGTTCACAGACCACTCTGTACCTGGAATCACGAGGTACAACCTTCGACTGCGGAAATAGTTTAGGGAATTACATTTTTATAGATTAGGAAAGTGTCATTTGTATACTGCACTCACAAGAACTCAACAACTTTCCCTCCAATCCCCCTAAAGATGGAACGGTTCAAGGAGTTCCAGAGGGGGGCAGGGTAAGAAGAAGACTACAAGCAAGATCGGCCACGTGGTCAGGTACCACCTACGGTTGAACATACTATGCCTATATTTGGGGCACGTAGAATTGAGGACATGGAAAGTATTGCCACTAGAAAGCCCATATCTAGGGGGCTATGGTCCATGAAAGAGAAGCTGATAGTATTAGCAATTGGAGCATGTGTTATAATCACATTGACATCTGTATTTTGGAACTTGGAGAGTTCACATTTGCTTAGTATACTACTGCCTACTGTCAGCACCACTTTATCTCCTCTCTATTTACACTCTCACATTGTTCATCCACTCGATCTGAAATACAGAGAAGGATATCATAATAATACACTCATTGAGATAATGAACACCACACATGCAATCTTGAACAGAACTAACTGCTGGGTATGTTCTCACCTTCCACAACACAGTGAGAAATGTTTGGGATGGTACATCTATTCACTCCCACTATCGACTTCTTGTTATGCATCATTTAGAGCTCTTTCTTTGGTAAGTGGACAATAGTGCCACTGGTAACTTTGATGGAACAAACATCAATGAATTCGACCCACTAGTTCTGTTACCTCTAGGATGCTCTGTATTTGTGAATAAAAGTATGACCAATACTGCCTCCACTAAAAGCTCTGAGAAGAATGCTAAACCCTGCCAATCCATGATCTCATTTAGGAAGTCACCAGTAGGAAACAGGGAAGCAATTCCTGCATCCTACACCATTAATCACGATCCTCACACAGTTCCATTCTGTCTGCGGAAAGAAGGTTCCCGATATATGGGCACATATGATAAATGTGTAAACACTGCAGTCTTGGTAAATGAGAATAGGCCCTTATGCATTGGGGGGGCCCATTTACTTAGTTTGTGGAAAGGAAGCCTATCCAGTGTTGCCTAAAGATTGGAAAAGGACTTGTTATCTGGGGATACTATTGCTAGGAGTTAATGTTACATCCACTGCAGACATACTGAAACATCAAATAGATGCTGATATGCCCCTCCAGGTATTGGGAGATGTAGCAAAAGCCGTGGTTCCTGTTTGGGGCCAAATCATAAATTCATGAGATATTAGGAGATTGGCTAGACTGTTAAAGAACACATTCAACAAAACTACTGGGATACTGTTCAACATGAGATAAAGGGAGAAACACAGACTACCCTTGTCTCCTGTTTATCTATCAAAGTATTCGACACCCACTCTATGACATTCAGATGATTATATTATTCTCAAAACATTGTCAGAATAACCCAACTCAGAGTTCTTGTATTTGTATCAAACAAACATATTAAACACTTCATTTTATAGCAATCATTGTATACACAAAATATAATAACAGAACATCACTAAAAATAAATAAAATATTTCAAGGGTTAACTGTGGACTTGATTTTCTTAATATTTCATCTCTTCACAGTTTTGTGTTTGTTTTCCAAGCAATCAAAACGTTACATATACTGAGCTCTGAAGTACACGTCTCTAAAGAGGATTGGGACATGGAACATGCTTAGAACTTGGGGTTGGAAAATCTAGGTTCTGCACTTTGTAATTGCTGTTCTAGATCTCTAATGAGTCTAAAACCTGGCTCTCTTCCTGTAAATATTATTAATGCCTTGATCATGCAAGATGTCACTATCAAACAGTTTATGGCTATCAATATATATGACAGTGATGACTCTGGTTGTTCTGATGATGATGATACATGGCATCATAATACTAGTAATGTGTCGGCTTAGGCCAAAAGAAGGGTTTGTAAGCATACATCCATTTTGTATTATAATATTGGCCTAAGCGCACACACATTGAACTACACCATCACGGTTCCTGAACGCCATCTTGGTTGTTTTGCTCGCTTTTCATTCCGAACGCAGTAAAGATTCATAAAGTCACTGCTTTGAAAGCTTCTCAAACATGCCCCTGCACAGGAATGCTACATCTGCTTAGTACATTGTTTGTCTGTAACTTAGAGCCTTGAAGGACTGGCACAAATGTAGCTAATCTGTAAATTAGGTGCCTTCCTGTCTCCCTGGACTCTCTTGACTTGCCTCAGCTAATTACAAATGTCAGTCTAGCTGAATAAAGGAAACACAATTTATGGCATATGTAGTTCTGAAAGACTGAGCTACTAAGTCGAAAAACAGACTGACCTTTTAGACTACAAATTACATTGATAATGTAACACAAGGAATGTTACATTGTGTTAGGAACACAATATACTACTACACCCCACTTGGCTCTGTTCCCAGGCAGTAAATTGTCTGGGAGATGATGCAGAGTGTTCCAGCATGTGTTGCTATGGTAAAATGCCCATGTCTGTAAGTCATGAACCCTCATCATGTGATGGGTTAGAATTAATTTGCCATGTTGTTCAAGATGTACAAAGTATGCTCACTACCCCATGTCTGAGCTCACCTTCTCTATGCCTGTACTCGTGCATTGATGAATTTGTGTCCGCTTAATCGATAATAAACTGTTGTATATATACTTGTTCCTTGTGACTTGTGTGTCTTCATTTCTTTGCAGTAGCCTCATATTTTTGGACTAACAGAACATTTTTGTCAGTGGGCAGGTGCTCCTTTGAGCACGTGTAGCCTATTGTAAGTCTTTTATGTGACCAGGAATTCACGCACCCCAAAAAATAAATGTATCTCAAATTGTGCCACAATTCATCAAAATAGCCCACGACTACTGAAAAAATCTTTTTTTCAACTAAACAAGGATGTAAAATAGAATTGTCAGCATACATATTTGTGCCTACAGACTGTCTATGTGGCTATCCACAATACATTCAATTATCAAAGCCTCATGTCACTTCCTGTAACATCATTTTCTGTGATTTCATACTGATGTCTATACAAATGCAAATTAGGGGCCACTGCACGTCCTTTGTCTCACAGGCCCTCACACATCAGAGAACCTCCTGCCCCAGTTACCTATAAAGGGCATCATTCTCTGCACATAATTGCCTACATCCTTTCCATGGGAAGCAGCTCAATGAGATCTGTTGAAAGCTTTCACAGCAGCAGTGTTTTGGTTACCTCTTTCCACAGACTGTTGCCTCAATAGCCTGTCCATTGAGAACATTGTATATCCTGTGATATTTCTACTCCAAAAAGTATGTCTGTTATTCAACACATGTTTTTCACATACACTGGAAAAAACACTGTTGTGCTCTGTAATTTTTCCCCAAACATGTATAAACACTGACATACATAGATTTGTAGATCTTGAAAAGACACAACTGAAAATGGCAAAACATAAACACTCAAAAACCAGAAGCCCTAATTATATTATAGCAACTGCAAAGTCTTGAATCTAAAGGATGTAGTAGCATGCTGTTCTCAGCAAAATTGGTATGTTTTTAATGAAGTATATCAGTGAATATATTACTCAGACCTTTAAGAAGAGCAAGAAGGTGGTGGTTGTTAGGGTCCTCTCTATCCCCCTTCTTATGGACTGGAACCAGCAGGGAGGATTTACAAGAGTTTGCAATGTTATTGTGCTCAACTATCTTAATGAAACGGTGATGCAACAATGTAGCCCACTGATGTGGATTTCATTTAACCACAACATTAGCCAGCCTGTCCTGGGCAGGGGCTTGGGTGCTCTTTCAGTGTTAGAGAAATAAAGGACAGTGTATCACTGTCCTTATAGAAGGCTTTAGATATAAATGCATACCACTGATCTAATTCTCCATCTATTCCTGTTCAGACGGGCATTACCAGTTTACTTCTGGAATAAAAGAGAGGATCGTATATCTCAGTATCCCATTCTCTTAAGGCGTGCCACAATGGACATTAAATGGGCATTAAAATAACCCCTCACTAGTTTGTATAATTAAGCAAGATTTCATAAATATAATCCATTATTTCAGTGGTAATCGTTCCACCAGGAGGGTCGTCTGTGTTAAGAAACAGCAACATTTCACAAATTAGTAAAGTAGCAAGGCCTCTATATCATAAGGGGTGGAATAACTACTTTCAATTTCCTTGGCCACTAACCTACATGAAACCCCAATTAGAAGCCCTGCACAGGTTCATCCCAATTTGCCTTGACTAGCCAATCGAGAAAAATGTGCAAATCCATCAGTGTGGATATTGTACAAGCCACATTTCTTGGATGAAAAACATGTTACAACCCTTTAGAGTAAAAATATATTTTTTGTTGCTTGTAAAATGTCCATGGCCTCTAGTATTTCTAGTACATAATACTATTAATTAGGGCCTGTGTTAATGACTTTTAGCAAGCCAGGGCTGGGGTGTTCCTGGTAACCACTCACAGTCATTATTAACACCAAAACAATTATGGCAGCCATTAGCCCCTTTTGCAAAAAATAATTTGCATACCCTGCTGATTACACATTACTTTCACTTTTATCAATTCTTCAGAAACTTGTGAGAATTTCTTTCCTGTCTCTACAGGTGAAAACACATACGCAAAAAGTCTGACAAAAATAACATTACATACTTACGTATATAAAAGAGTTGCAATGAACATGAGGGCAGTAATGGTGTGGAGGTCTTATAGTTCAACCCAATCAATATCTTCCAATGTAACAACTCTCAAATATAGTGGCATTACAAATAAAGATAGCGTAGATTATCTATTTATACGCTGGCCATCATTAGTAGTGAATAGATCTTCTATAACAAAACTAGCAATAACATGTAGTCATAGGTGTGCTCATAGTCTATGATATCCAAGCTTGACTTCTACTTGACAATGAATGTAGTAGAATTAGTGTGGCTACAACCACATTTCACACGAATGTTTTCTAAATTTAAATCCATATGCTTCATGGAATAATGAGCAATAATGCAGTCATTAGCAATCATAGTAATGCGATCACAGGAAGTATTTGTCTCCTTCTACAGCCCATAGTACGGTTCAAGAAGTGAGTTGTTATTTACTCAGATGTGGTAATTATCTCTGTTTATTCCAAATCCTTTGGCATCACCTATTAATTGTAGCCCAAAATAGGCAGTTATTGTAATCTTCGTAGGGGCCAGTTGTGGAGTTTCAATTGCGTATATCAAGACAGTTTATAGACTGCAAACAGCAGGTTACAGTACCATGTGCATCCGAATTCATAGCCATTTTGCTATGCAAGTTATATGGCTTTTAAAATTCTACAAATTGAGTTGTAGGCAGTTAAATAGATCAGAGTTCTGAAATGGAAAACGTAAGCAACAGCATTATCATAAACAGCTATATTTCTGATGAAAAATCATACAGCCATCATCAAAAAATAACATTCATGACATGTTATGTAACAATATTTTACAGTTCAAATTTATACATTCAAAAATGTCCATTGCGTTTAAACATATTAATATTAAACAATTTGCAATATATACATGTGTACCAATATTTCATTATCATAACTGTCAGTTAGTTAGAATCACAGCATTAAATAATCCTTATTGAGCGTATTTAAATTTCTTCCTGATTATCAAAGATCTCTGAATACGTTTTGATACAGCAAATGTTATTGCACTTCTTCTAGTATATTTACACATAGATACAAAATCAGTTAATTGTTGAATATAGGGTTTATCCAGGATGGGTTTTAGGTATGTGGTTCTGAGATTTCTGTACCCCAACAGAAGAAAGGGAAACATATGATGTTTTCATTTGTATCTTGGAAGATCGGACAAATATTAGAGGTGCTCCTATTCCAAGGTCATAGTAAAGACGCTAATGATAATGTATCCTGCTGAAATCTTAAATATACCAACCATGTGAATGGAGGTCTCACCATATCAAAGTATCACTCATAAACAAATTTGTGCTGGTTGGCCCAGTAATAGATGATTGGACTGAATGGATGCAATGACGAACACGCTTGACTTCTTGTATCTCAAATGTTGCACTCCCAAAAACATCTTGAGTTTTAGACTATAATTAAGTCAGCCCCAAATCATCCAATAATGTTGTAATATTTTCCCTCCAGGGCAGGGTCTCCTCACCATCCTGTGGCAACAAATCTGCCAGGGAATCTCTATATGTCCCCAGATTTGGAGCAGACCACAAACCCAGAAGAATAATGTTCTCTGTTCGAGGTCATCTAATATATGCCCCCGGTTTATTTCTATGTGTAGAGTTACTTTTGGAGTACTAAGTGGGTGTTTCAGCATTGTTTTAAAACATGTATTTTCAGTGACTGCTAATTGTATTGGCTTAGTAAAACCCCATAGTTCACATCCATATATGGATGCTGCCTGTGCTTACATATTATAAAATGGAAGAGCTAGTGAAAGTGCTCTGCTTCCATGGGCTAAAGCACATATTCTAATGGGTTTACTTGACCTTTCCATTGTCAAATTCAATAGCTCATACCCTGAACAGTGCCAAAGCACCAGGCCTGAGGAATGACAGTGACACAGACTTGGCCACTCACTTTTCTGAGTTAATTTCCTTTTAGGTGGAAAGGGAGGGGTCAGCAGGTCGCCAATATCAGCAAAGCAATGCTTATTTGTTTTATTTATTTATTTAGTTTTGGCTTTGCAGCCGTTCTCAATCTCAGAGGCTCATTGCTTGCTCCCTGCCTTCCGGCTCATGCAATGACGACCTATGGTGATTTTAATGCCACACAATGTTGTATTACAAAATTGTTCTCAATGTCGTCCAGAGCATGGTGTGTGCTATTTTCAGTGCTGTTTTTTCAGGTCCCTTTCGGAACCTGCAGCCTCTGCTTGTATTTTGGGAATGTTTTCCCCTTTTGGAGATTGAAAAGTGCAATCCACACTCTCTTACTTTCCCCACTCACCCCCCCCCCTTGGTCACCTCCACTGCCCCTCCTCTGAGTCAGGAATAGGTCTCCCCAGGCACATTGTGACTCAGAAGCCAGGTTATCCTTCACTCCCGCTGGGCAGCTCTGCCTGAGAAGCCGGCAAAGGGCAGAGGATAAGGACAATTTACCACTATTTGTATACTTTGTTATGAATCCTGTGTAATCCTCACACAAACCCTACCAAAAGGTCCCTCCCAGGTGGCCAGGGAAAGGCAGCCACTACCTGATCCTGACCTTGAGGGTGGTGTTAGCCAGGAGGGTCACCTTGGAGTAGAAGGTCCCCAAGAGAACAGAGGGCCCCGTTGGGAGGGGCGCCATATTTCTCTTCCTCTAAAGAGGAGAAAGCAATAATAACAGAGTCTATAATAGCCTGTTGCCAGAATAAGCTGTTGTTCCCCAAAGCTACCTACTCTGAAGGTAATCTGACCAGTCCTGTATTGAAAGGTAGAAAACATTTTCCCAAGGTTAAGCATAATGTAAATGTTAATGTTAAAGGTATTTGTACCGCGCACCATCATCAACGGAATTGGTTCCCAGGCACTCTGGCGGATCTGAAAAGTGGGCAGTGGTGGATTAGTAGGATGTAGTGGGAATAGGAGAGTCAGAGTTGTGATGTCCTGTTGGCAGCTTCAGTTCGGTTTGCACCGTTCCCTGAGCTTGAATGCGAATTTCGGTCGGTGCCAATTCCCATGTGCTCTTGTGTTGGATTATGTGTTGTTTGTCTGTTGTTGCCATGTGGTGAAGTACGTGTGGATTGCTGTGCAGAGACGTGGTCATGTAGGTTTCTGTATTTGAGGTGTATGAGGACAGCTAATCAGCTAATGTATGCTAAACTTCGACAGTTCTATCTAAATGTGACACATGCTAAACTTCAGTTATAGCTAGATGTGACACATGCTAACTGAAAGGATGAGCCACACTGAAGAATTTCTGAGTTCTTTTATTACGGAGCTCGCCGGTCGCCCCTTTCCCTCACCAGCTTCAACGTTTCTTTTTCATCAACCGCCGTCTCTCGCTGCGGTCACGCGACTCACGTTCTAAAAGCAAACACGAGAGCGCGCGCGACCGCCGCGAGACACTATCTATTCTCTACATATCTTCCCCCTCAAACAGGGCAACCACATTTTATATAATTATAATAGTTGGAATGTAAACTTAACAACAACAAGTAAAATCAATCATAAAATAGAAAACGACATTAATCCACTATATGTGCATGACCTCAGTACTCTCAATATCCATTTACCTCATGGATTACTTAACTACTAAATGAGCACTACAGTATCAAGTTTCATAATCCTTCATCCACACTGGCTTAGACCTTGCCCTATGTGAAAAATCTTCATTGACTTTAGAACCTTGAAGGTCATCTTTACCAAACTTCACATCTGTCTTTCTCATGTTCTCATCTTGCACCCCTCTTTCCTTCTTCTCATTCAATCTTACTTTATCATCTTCCACCTTCCTCAACTGTTTCTCACCTTCACCTTTTTTTTCCTCGCCCACCTTTGCCAAACTTCCTTTCGACCAAACTTCACCACCTTCCAGAACTACCACATTACTTTTTACTGCACATATCTTCTTAGGACCCAGAAATCTACTTTCTACACACTTGTTCACTAGTCTAGGATTTCTGACATACACCTTTTCTCCCACCTTCCATTCACGTACTTTCACTCTCATCCTGTCATCAAACAATTCCTTGTTCCTTTCCTGACTCACTGCAATAAGTTTCATAATCTGATTCCGGTCAACATTTACCACTTTGGCCATTCCTAGCCATCCTGGACAAAGTCTTGTTCCAGGCTCCCTCCCCTTCATTGAAACAAAAGGAGATACCCCCGTCACAGAATGTGGTGTAGTAACATAATTCCATGTCAGCATCCTCAATACCTCCCTCCATGGTTGCCTCGATTTCATTGCCATCTGTATGCCCCCCTTTATGTACCTGTTTACTCTTTCAACCAGCCCATTGGCTTTGGGATTATACAAAGCAGTTCTTGTGTGTTTTATACTGTATCCTGCAAGGAACTTCTTCATTGCTCCAGACACAAATTGCACCCCATTATCAGACACAATTTCTATCGGCACCCCCTCCTTAAGAAATACCTTTTCCAAGAATCCAATCAACTCTTTTGCTGTGACTTCCCTTACCGCTTACCACTCAAACCATTTGGAATGAAAATCCACTACCACAAACACAAACTTCAAACCATCTCCCAGACCCGCCACAGGACCCATTATGTCCACTGCTAACTTACTCCACGGCTGGTCCGGTACCACATTGGAAATCATCGGAGCCTCTCTCACCACTCTGCACTTGTCACTTGTTTGACAAATTATACAATCCTTGACACACCTTTCTGCACACCTGTCAATTCCCGGCCACCAATAATTTTGCCTCAATTTCCTCTTCATAGCCGCTTCTCCAGGATGCCCCTGATGAGCCAGTTCAACTAATACTGACCTAAGAGAATGAGGAGGAACAATGCACCTTCCCCTCCTTAACATGTCCTCACATAGGTTTAACTCATTTTTTACCTCCCACCAAATATTGAATTTATCATCTAAATTTTTTTTTTCTGGCCACCCAGTCACCGTCCAACCTTTGACTAGTTTGAGATCAGTATCAGAATTCTCTTCTTTCTCCCATTCCTCTTTACTGACCGCACTTCTCACCTCTGCTACAACAGACTCCTCTTCTATCTCTCTGTCTTCCCTAGATTCCCCACTAAGAGGTAGTCTTGAAAGACAGTCTGCCACAACATTCCGCTTCCCCGGTAAATAACTCACTTCAAAATTAAAGTTTTGGAGTCCCAGACCCCACCTGCTTATCCTAGGAGAACCCATGGCCCACCTCCCACTCTCAAACATCTGAACCATGGGCTTGTGGTCCGACCTGACTACAAATTTTCTACCCCACAAGAAGAACTTAAAGTGGTTTACTGCCCAAAACATAGCCAACGTTTCTCTTTCAATGACTGAATATTTGCTCTCTGCCCCTCTCAGTGTCCTAGACGCAAATGCTATCACTCTCTCATTGTTGTCCTTGTTGTACTGTACTAACGTTGCACCCAATCCTAACATGCTTGCATCCACTACCAAGACCGTTTTGTCTTTAGGGTCAAACCTACCTATGGATGGTGCTTCGCCCACCGCTTGTTTAATGCACTCAAAAGCAACATTGCACTCCGTAGACCATTCAAATCTCACTCCTTTTTTAAGTAACATTCTGAGAGGCACTGATACTTTAGCAAAATCCTGTACAAACCTATGATAATATTCAGCTAAACCTAGGAAAGATTTCACCTGCTCTTTATCTTTCGGTACAGGTGCACACCTTACTGCTTTAACCAAATTCTTTTTAGGCCTTACCCCTTGCTCATCTATCTCATGCCCCAAATATTCCACACTATGTACCGAAATCTTACATTTGCTCCGCTTCACTGTCAAACCTGCCTCACTCAATCTACTTAACACTTTTCTTAACACTTCATCATGTTCTTCAGTAGAATTGGCATAGATCAACACATCGTCCTGGAACACTATAATGTTCTGTACTCCACTCAACACCGTCTCCATGACCCTTTGAAATACGGCTGCCGCAGATGCCAGCCCAAATGGCATCCTGCAGTATTTAAATGAGCCAAACACCGTGATAAATGCTGTCAGGTGTTGACAATCCTCCTTTAACGGAATCTGATGATAAGCTTGTGAGAGATCGATAACCGAAAACACTTTAGCATTGTTCAGTACTGATAGCTGGTCTCCTATTATTGGTAGTGGATGCCTATCCACTAATATATTTCTGTTCAGATCTCTTAAATCCACACATAACCTAATGTCTCCATTGGCCTTAGCTGCTACTACCACCGGGGACAGCCATTCTGAACTTTCGCTCCTCACCTTCTTATCCAATGAGAGGGGGAATGGGCGGCACCCACCAGGAGAAACAGTCCTTCTTCTTCTGGCAGCTCGATAGTGCGTGGGGAGAGCGTCCCCCTGCAGCGCCACGCTCCCAGGCGCCGCGGAGACAGACCCTCTTCAAGGACCCACCTCTTCACAGTTCTCTCAACGTGTCCAGATCTGCTCCCCCAACTGCCAACGACGTGTTCCTAGTTCAGGGAACCGTCACTGGGCTCCTCGGCAAGCTCCGTGTGCTCTCCTCGTCGCCATTTGAAAGGATGAGCCACACTGAAGAATTTGTGAGTTCTTTTATTACGGAGCTCGCCGGTTGCCCCTTTCCCTCACCAGCTTCAACGTTTCTTTTTCATCAACCGCCGTCTCTCGCTGCGGTCACGCGACTCACGTTCTAAAAGCAAACACGAGAGCGCGCGCGACCGCCGCGAGACACTATCTATTCTCTACACTAACCTTCTCAGTTTTATCTAAGAGTGGCACATTATGAACTTTACAGTTCTATCTAGGATTGGAATAAGATAAACTTCATTTATAGCTAGATGTGAAGCATACTAAACTTCACATTTCTATCTGGATGTGACTCATGATAAACTTCAGTTATAGCTAGATATGACACATGTTAAACTACAGTTATACCTAGATGTGAGGCATGCTAAACTTCACAGTCCTATCTATGAGTGGCACATGCTAAACTTCAGTTATAGGTATTTGTGATGCATGCTAAACTTCACTGTTTTATCTAGATGTGATGCATGCTAAAGTTCACAGTTATATCTAGATGTGACGCATGCTAAACTTCACAGTTCTATCTAGGAGTGGCGCATGCTAAACTTCAGTTATAGCTAGATGTGACGCATGCTAAACTTAACAGTTCTATGTAGGAGTGGCACATGATAAAATTCACAGTTCTATCTAGGAGTGGTGCATGATAAACTTCACAATTCTGACTAGATGTGAGGGATGCTAAACATCACAATTATAGTTAAACATCATGTAAGGCTAATTTCACAGTTCTGTTACATTTCTGTCTTGGAGTGACACATGGTAATCTGGGAAATTATAAAGGTTATGCCACAGAATTTCTTACATAAAAGTACAGGGCAGGATATGACCATCATACCAGCATGGGCTATTTTCGGAATATGTAATCGGAGGGGTGGCCCAGTTTAGAAGGGTGTAGTGATTGCTGTCATCCCCAGCCACACCACCTTACCTTGAAAGTCTTTGCTGGTTGATGGCTGACGGTGTACTGCCTCTTCTGCAGACATCTGCAGACATCCTCTAGAGTTGTCCTTTGCCTCAGGGTCCTTAGCCAAGGAGGCTGCCAAGTGCCTAAATTCAAATAGGGCCCAATCGGCAACATCAGGTAAGGGAGGGGGGCAGTAACACAGAGCAGGGTGGGGCACAGGGCAGCTAGAGAGAGTGTGCGCTGTAGCGCAGAGGCACTCATGCTCATGAAACTGAAACAGACAGGGGAAGTGGCCGGAGATGAACGGAGCCCTAGACTTACCCCTGCCTCGGAAGCCCAGAGCTTCATGAGATTCTTTTTTTAAATGGGCTGAGGCTCAATCACCAACATCAGGTGAGGGAGGGGGCCGGTCACATGGAGGAGGGTTGGGTAAGGGGGCAGCAAGAGAGAATGCACACTGTAGCGCCAAGGTTTTCATACCCATGAAACTGAAACAGACAGGGGAAGGTGGCCGTAGACCAACAGGGCCCTAGACTTACCTCTGCCTTGGAAGCCCAGTGCGAAAGAAGGCTCTTAGGCAGGGTATGGATAGAATACCCCAGATTATTTTTTGCAATGTGTTGCGGCCCAATCACCAATATCAGGTGAGGGAGGGTGCAGTCACAGGAGGAGGATGGGGAAAGAGGGCAGCAAGAGAGATTGTGCACTGTAGCGCCAAGGCCCGTATGCCCATGAAACTGAAATAGACAGGGGAAGATGGCCAGAGACCAACGGGACCATAGACTTACCTCTGCTTCAGACCCCAAAGCTAAAGAAGGCTCTGAGTCAGGGTATGGATGGTATACCACAGATTCTTTTTGCAATGGGCTGTCGCCCAATCACCAACATCAGGTGAGGGAGGGGGCAGTCACACAGAGGATGGTGGGGTAAGGGGGCAGCAAGAAAGAGTGTCACTGTAATGCTGAGGCTCTCATGCCCATGAAACTGAAACAGGCAGGGCAACATGGCCAGAGACCAACGGGGCCCTAGACTTATCTATGCCTGGGAAGGCTAGAACTAAAGAAGGCTCTGAGGTAGGGTACAGATGGTTTACCCTGGATTCTTTTCGCAACGGGCTGTGGCCCAATCACCAACATTAGGTGACGGAGGTGGGCAGTCACATGGAGGAGGATGGGGGCAGCAAAAGAGAGCGCACTCTGTAGCGCCCAGGCTCTCATGCCCATGAAACTGAAACAGACAGAGGAAGGTGGCCAGAGACCAACGGGGCCATAGACTTACCTCTGCCTCGGACCCAGAAGTTAAAGAAGGCTCTGAGGCAGGGTATGCATGGTATACCACAGATTATTTTTGCAATGACCAACATCAGGTGAGGAAGGGGGCAGTCACACAGAGGATGGTGTGGCAAGCGGGCAGCAAGAGAGAGTGTTGCTGTAGTGCTGAGGCTCTCATGCCAGGCTCTCATGCCCATGAAACTGAAACAGGCAGGGGAACGTGGCCAGAGACCAACAGGGCCCTAGACTTACCTCTGCCTTGGAAGCATAGAGCTAAAGAAAGCTCCGTGGCAGGGTATGGATGGTACACCATGGATTCTTTTTGCAATCGGCTGTGGCCCAATCACGAACATTAGGTGAGGGAGGTGGGCAGTGACACAGAGGAGGGTGCGTGCAGCAAGAGAGAGCATGCACTGCAGTGCCAAGGCTCCCATGCCCATGAAACTGAAACAGACAGGGGAAGGTGGCCGGAGACCAACGGGGACCTAGACTTACATCTGCCTCTGAAGCCCAGAGCTAAAAGGTACAAGTGTACATGTTCAACAAGGGAATATGAAAGATGAATCTATGAATGTTACCATATTAGATTGTGGAAGTCATAAATTCCCTAAAGAGCAAAAACATTGAGTAAAACCTCATTATAATCCTTTTGAAAAGGATCTGAAGGAAAGAAACAAAGATTGTAACAAGTATTTCTTTAAAAGGAATGAATTGAACATTGGGAACTTCAAGTCCCAAAAGTTAATGACCCATACCTGAGGTAAGCTAGGAGGCATAAAAGGCTCCCACAGGTGCAGGCCAGAGGGCGGTAGCAGCAGTAGTGGAAGGTGGAGTGTTTGTGGTAACTCTGCAGCAAGATTGCAGCTGAAGGGAAGCAGAGATGCTGGAACCGTCAACCTTTGCTGTACAGATTCTGGTTCTGTGACAGTCTCTTCCTTCAGGGACTCTGTATGCAGAAGGCGTGCAGCGGGATGCATTTTATCCCCCTGAGGATCATGTTTGCAGAGATCAATCAGCGGGAAGTTTGAAGTGGGAACGTTCTTCTCAAAGCAGAACAGGTTCAGATGTCAGGCGGCGAGAATCTGACAACCTGTGGAGTAAGAAACGCTCCAATTTCGAAAGGTTTGGCACATAGAAAACTGAGCGAGGCAGTTTTCCAGTCCACATGAAGCAAAAGAAGCAGAGAGCCCACGGGCAGCAGAACCAGTGGATACGCTAGCCAAACCCAGCGAGTTCACTTGAACACTGTGACCCAGGAGTGCTCCATGATCGCTGCTAGCCAAGCACCAGCCTTTTCAATACCAAATAAATGAAAAGAAAACCAAGTAGCAAAAAAGTAGATGCTATATAAATGGAACTGGTGAAAAGCTAAGAGATATTTATTTTGAATGGCACACTGATAAAAAGGGGAAGAATTGGCATAACAATTGTAATTGTAAAGGTTTGCACAATTGCCAACAAGACCTAGGGGCAATAATTCTAAAACTCAATGACAACAAATATTCCCAAAGCCAAAAAAGGGCAATAGTGAATCTATTTGAAGAGAATCAACATTGCCAAAAGCAAAAAGGGGGAAGTTAAGCAACCAACTGTGTATGAACCTTATTGTAAAAGAGAAACAGAAGCAATAGAAAAAATTGAAATGTCCAAGGATTGCCTAAGCCAAATAAGAGCAGGAGTGGGAGAAATCCAGTATCAGCAATTGGTTAAAACCAAAGTGAAAACCAAAGTGGGAGAACAAGAGTGGCAGGAAGGCTACCCTTCTGATAGAATTTATTCAGAAGGAGACAAATATAACCTGCATTGCATGTGGCAATCACAAATGTGGAACAAACAGCACCAATGTGTCTCTTATTTTTCCAAAAGTCAACCTTGAAGTTGTAGACAGTCTAAACCTTTATAAATCGTACACAGTTGAACTGTACCACAGAAATACTTGCAGTAGTAGTAGTAGTAGTAGTAGTAGTAGTAGTAGTAGTAGTAGTAGTAGTAGTAGTAGTTGTTTCACATTGTCCTGGCAGGCGAATACACCAGGGCAAATTACGTTTGTAGTGTAGGCCCAGCAGGTGAGTAGACCAGGAGGAACTCTTTATAGTATTGTGGTATTACTGAAAGAGAGGAAGAAGGGGCACGGCTACCAAAGGTCATGATTACATGTTGTGGAAGTATCTTGGCTGATCAACATTATTGATGAGAGTGCACTGCACTATGAACTATTGTAGAATAATCCTGACATAAAGTTTTTGTTGACCTAAATGCACCTAAATGCACTATGGAAGTACATCCTTTTGTTGCAAATAATAATTGCTGATGAGAGTGCACTTGAACTATTGTAGAATCATCCAAACAGAAAGTTTTTTGTTGGTCTAAATGCACTATGGAAGTACATCCTTTTGCTGACAAGAAGTTGTTGTGTGGGGCTCTCTACCATCAGTGAAGAGACAGAAGACTTTCAGACTGGCGGTTAATCACAGGTGGAAGACTTATCACGGAAGAGGAACTTTGGTTAGAACTTTGTAATATTACCAGATTTTCTCATACTTTTGAACTATTGAGTAAGATCCTGATTGCATCTGGGGAAGGGGAATTTGTCCAGATTTCAAGGTGGAATAATTACCACGTTTTACAGACCAATATTTATCTTTGTTATGTGAATACTGCAAAGCATTATCTTGTTAAGTTTATTTTATGTGTAAGTGTGAGTGAAAGAAACCTTTTGTTAGAGTGTTTTCTTGAGCTTATTTTATAGGTAGGGAATTCCTTATTAGCTTGGGAATAGTGAGATGTTTATCAAACCCTTAGGAGTTTAATATAATGGCACCTTTTGAAAATCCTTCACAAAGTTGTCCGCCTCACATTCTGACCCCTCACGACTACTACTGCGAAATCTCCCCACATATATAACCTTTGCAGTTTTGAAACAGGACACTTCGATTGTCACTACAGTAAGGTTGCACCACTTTTGAATTTTGCTGCTGCAGAGTTGCACCACATTTACGTTTTGCTCAACACCGAACACTTGAACTTTGCTGCTGCTGGGTAGCAACACTTTTGAATTTGACCATATTGGGGTTGCACCACATTTGAACTCTGCTGCTGTGTGGTTTGTTTGTTTGTTTGTTTGTTTGTTTGTTTGTTTATTTATTTATTTATTTATTTATTTATTTATTTATGTGTAGGGCTCTGAAGCCCGCAGGCATCAGGGCGGCCAAACACAAACACAGGAAACAGAGACAAAAAAGAAGCGACAGGTGACCAGCGTGGACAAGAGAGACAGAGGCAGGGTGGGTTCTGATTCAGAGAGGCATGGCTGCAAAGAGCGTTAGTTGAAAAGAACAGTTTTCAATCACCGGTGAAAGGGATTGTACTCCTTTACTCCTGAGCTCCAAAGGCAAGGCATTTCAGATTTTCATGGCCTTGAAAGGGAAAGATTTGCCTAGACACCTGGAGAGAGAGAATTTAGGGATGTTGACCAGCACCAAGGCAAAGGAGCACAGCTTCCTTGGAGGCTCATAAAAGGACACAAGTTCTTTAATATAGACTAGGCAGTACCATATAAAGCTCTATGGGCTAGAGAGGCAGCCTTAAATTCCAGCCTGGAGGCCACAGGGAGCCAATGGAGATCTCCCTGGATATCAGAAATATGATCTCGTCTAGCTTTCTTTGTGAAAATTCAAACTGCATCATTTTGAAGAGTCTGGAGGGTATGGATGTTTTTCTTGTTGGCCCCAATTAATAAAGCACTGCCATCGTCCAATCTGGACATCAAAACCGCACGGGCCACTGAGGAGCAACTAGATGCTGACAGAAAAGGATGCAAGTTTCACAGAAGCCTAAGGTAGTAAAAACCATTTTTTACTCTCTAGTTCATATGAGCATCTGCACTAAGCAGAAGTTCAAGATAGAAGCCAGAGAAAAAGCAAGCCATCACAATCCTACAATCACAGCAAGACAGTCACCGCTTTGTTTTGCAGCACATCAAACTATCCCTGAGATCAAGAAAGAAATCTGCCCAGGGGGGCACACTCCCCAGGAACATATGACACACTGGAATCCGAGACCAGTGAGAAAAATCAAGCCACCACAATCTTATCACCACAGCGAAGCAGACACCACTGTGTGTTGTAGCACATCAATCTTTCCCTGGGATCAAGAAGAAATCAACTCAGGAGGGCATTAGCTTCTGGAACATATGACAATGCCAGATCTGTAATTGTGGAGAAAAAGCAATCCACCACAATACTACATCCCCAGTGAGGCAGACACAACTGTGTGTTGCAGCACATAGATCTACCCCTGAGACAAATAAATAAGTCATCCCAGGAGAGCCCCACCCCCAGAACAAAGGACAAATCCAAACCACCTAGCACAAAGCAAGCTACCACAAACCTATAACCACTGGGAGGCATCCGCCATTGCATGTAAACCCACATCAATCTCTCCAGCCAAAACTCATCTGACACCACGACTCACCGAACCAGATCAAAACCAACAGGAACCAGCAATACCAGAGAGCCACACAAGTAGGAAACCTACCACCAAAAACAATCTAACCACACAAGCAAACCCGCCATACAACACTGAGCCACAACAGCCCTGACACACCAAAACCACAAACATGGCACAATTTAAGAAGGACAAGGAAATAAAAGTGGAAAATAGAAAAGGAATGAAACCACACCCCTGTTCGTGCAGGAATTACCTACCAGTATTCACAACCCCTAAAAATCTCCACCAAACACCACTAAACAAACTAAAGATACAGGGCCCCATCACAAGTTGGGCAGTAGCTCTTAAATGTGGCAGTAACGCTAATGATGCTGCATTTAAGGGTTGGCCCAATCACGAGTCTGGCAGCATTTAGCCCCCAGCTCTAAGCTGAAATAAATGCACCAACTTAACACCCATTTTCAGGTGCAATTAGCGCAACGCTATTAGCACGTGCTAATTGCATCGAAAATGCCCCATTGGGTCCAATGCACCCAATGGGGAATGGGGAATACCCATCACCGTCCAACCCTTGATCTGACGCTTATAGCTATGGACAAGATTTTCGGTAATGCTATTAGCCCGAACGGTATCCCTGGCCTTAATACTCCTGGGATACGGCCCAACTCGTGATTAGGTCCACAGACTAATACACAAACAAAAACAACATACATCTCCTGTTGCCTCTCCACCGACAATCCTACCACAAGGGAAAATAAAGAACCCACTACTAAAGACATATCGAATCCTAGAGTGAACTTCACCAGACCGCCAACCATAACACGTACAAACCGGCAAAGTTAAAATGTCTTCAGAAAAACTCCCACAAGGATAGAGCTAAGCGAGAATCCCTGACCATTCACATCTGTTACATAACCAGAGATTGGAAAAAGTACCAAGATGGACAACCAAACACCCCACTACCACAAATCAGTACAAAGAACCCCATCGTGCAACATAATGCAAGTCCTCAATGAAGGGATAGAGGCACCAAATGTGCAACCAGCAAATAACAGGATCACCCAAGTGAGAACAGAAAATACAACAGTCAGCACCCAAAACAAGATACAAGAAATTATTATTTGCAAAGACCAAGAAAACATGCACACTCTCCACTGCAGCGTACTCAATATATGA
Organism: Ambystoma mexicanum; assembly: GCF_040938575.1. Taxonomy (NCBI): domain Eukaryota; kingdom Metazoa; phylum Chordata; class Amphibia; order Caudata; family Ambystomatidae; genus Ambystoma; species Ambystoma mexicanum. The sequence goes on along the minus strand of NC_090939.1, from coordinate 429,149,166 downwards.
TCTATGGCCAAGCATAAAACAGAAATGTACGATCTCTTAAGCGAAGGCAGAAAATACATGCTCTTTCTCACTGAAACATGGCTATACAACAACTGGAATGTAATCCCCCACAAATCAATACCCCAGTACTTCAAACTAATACATTATAACAGAGAAAATGGAAGAGGAGGAGGAATCAGTCTTGCACACAAACAATTCTGCTCCAGACCAGTTCCGTCAACTGACATAGAAGATTGCAAATCACTTCTAATCAACACCAAGCTTAAAAACCAATTCAACCCACTGTTTGTTCCTCCTGACTTACAGATTAATCTCCTACAACCGCAACTTTGCCACAAACGCCATTGCCAATCTCTCCATAATACATGACAAAATAGTCGCTCTGGGGGATTCTAACATTTGGTTCAAAAGAGAAAATGAAATCACAGCAAACTCCCTCAGTGTCCTATTGGAAACCCTCCACTTCAAACAAATAATAAATGGTTCCACCCATAGTGCTGGGCACACTTTAGACACAAACATCTGGAGAGATGGACTCTTGACCCCCGCCCCACCTATACCAATCATATGGAGTGGCCACCATAGGATCTGATACACTGTCAAAATCCCAAGCCGCATGATCCCCACAAGCATAAATCTCCCGGCGACAAACAAAAGAAAATGGAAAAGCCTTGACCTGGAAACACTAGCAGATATACTGGAATCAACAATACCAAACACTTCCCAGCTAAATAGAATGACACGAGACTCAGTGTAAGAAAATCTTGGCACCTGGATCATAGAGGCTCTAGATCAATTAGCAACGGCAAAACTCTTCAAACCCACCCCAAAGAAAAATTGCAGCGCAATGGTTCACAGAAGAACTGAGGGAAAACAAAAAATAAAACCGTAAACAAGAAAAACAATTGAGAAAAAACCAAGTGGACAAATTCAAATACTGTTGACAAATTCAAATGTTTAAATCAGCAGTCCAAAAAGCCAAAATTGCATAATACACTGCAAGTATCCAATCAACAACAACTATTGCAACAGCCTCTTTCTTAATCTACCTGCCTCTACTCTCTGCCCTTTACAACTTATCCAGAACAGGACTGCAAGACTTGTCCTTGGCCTCACGCCCTGGGATCGTATCTCTCTAGCTCTGAAATCTCTCCATTGGCTCCCATTGGATGCAAGGATTAAATTCAAAACCCTCTGCATTGTCCACAAGGCTTTCTGGGGCCTGGGTCTAAAATATCTTTAGATATCCCTCTGCAAATACCTCCCATCTCGAGCACTCTGCTCCTCTAACTCCCTCAGGGTCAGTCGTTTCTCAAAGAAACAAGTTGGGGGTAGATCTCTGTCTTCGGCCGGGGCCTCCCTCTGGAACAGCCTCCCTGCCACTCTAAAACTTGAGGAGAACCATCTCCGGTTCCGGAAGCACCTCAAAACCTTTCTCTTTGCTTCTGCCTTCTCCTCCCCTCTCCCCTGTTGATTCTACTCTCCCTCAGCACCATGCACCTGGCCACCCTCTGTCCTCCGGGCCCAGGTACCTGCTCATCTTGCCACCCTCCCGCACTGCCTCCGGGTCACCCCCTGCACTGATGTCTGTATCTGTACCCATACAGCCCTCCCCTTTTCTTCCTGAACTTTCAGACCTACATGGCCTGCTGTCATAAACCCAGCATTTGCCACTTGATGGCTGCACTCCCATTGTTTGTTGCCTTTTTATTTATTATTTTATTATTATGTTTGTTTTTTCCTTCTCGCTCCGCACTCTCCTTTTGTTCCCCCTTCCATGCACTTCTCCCCCTTCTCCCTCTACCCTGCGCTTGCACGTTCTCAATGTCAGTGGGCCTAGTAAGATCATTGTTTTAGTTCTCCCCTGTTCACCTTCCCTTGCCTTGTCGCGCTCTGAAACACTTGTGTATGAGCGCGATAGAAATAAAATATCAATCAATCAAAACAACAAACCCACAAAAATAATTGGTCAAAATCATCAAGGAAATTAGAGACCCAACCTCTTGCAACAAATGTATCATAAAATTGCAATCCCTATGTGACAACATCATACCCCATCCAAGAGCAAAAAGCGAAGCAACACAAGGGACCATAGACATAGGTCAAACTACCACAAACACCCCCCAGAACCTCAAGAAATGAGCATTCCAGCAACCATCACATCACTCAATCAATTTTAACCGCTAAGGAAGGAATATGTCAACAGACTAATAAAAGAAACCAACCTCGCTGGATCCCCTAGTGACCCATGCCCACCAGGCATGTACAAAAAAATCCCCAACCAAAGAACACCAGCTTCATACTTTTGACTACTAATGAATCCATCCCTAAAAACAGGAATTTTACCTAAATCATTCAAATCAGCGTACATCAAACCACTCCCAAAAGGTGAAACAGAAAATGCAGAAGACCCTAACAATTAGAGACCTATTTAAAATCTACCTTACGCAGCATAAATCCTTGAGAACCACATCTACAAAGAACTGCAAATCATGTAGAATACAACAAAATACATGACTAATCCTAAGTCTGCTTCTGACATATGAGAGGAACTGAATCAGTTCTTCTCTCCATATGGGACAACCTAAAAAAAAAAAGAAGACAACAGCACCTAATCAGCCCTCATTCTACTGGACATATCCATACCTTTCAACACAATGAGACACACAACACTAATGAAGAGATTGGAGGAATGCAGCATAAAAATCTGCACTGCAATGGATGAAATCTTTACTCACCAACCGAACAGAAAGAACACACCTACCTCCATCTACATCGAACATTAAAAACATCAAATATGGTGCACATCAAGGATCAAGCCTCTTCCCACTTCTCTTCAACATCTACTTGGTCCACTTAATTAAAGTAAGTCCTCTGGTCTTTTTTTACCCCTGAATCAGGGCATTGGCAGGATGCGTAATCAGGCTTTTACCAATAATAATGGGGATGAGGCGGGTAATATTTCCAGTGGAAACACCTTTAATAATTACAATGAGTGGTCTACCGTTAAAAGAAATGCAAGTTGGATGACTAAGGGGCAGGAAAGTGTCAAGAGACAAGGGGGGTTGTAATGGTTTCTAACCAATTTGAGATTCATCAACCATCAAAGAGATAGATTGACTGGAGCCCTCTTCACCTTATGATACAGTCCCAGTCCGAACAGAGTCTCCTAATATTGGGAATGGATTTGTGGGACAAGGGGAAACATCTAGAAGTGCACTCACCATGACCTTTGTCTCTTGGAATATTGCGGCGTCAAACTTTAAATTTATGGACTGGGAGGTATTGACGTTTCTGAAACAACATGGTGTTATTTTGTTGCAGGAACCCTGGACTGTAGGTGATTTATTTTTGGGTGGGTTTGTGTCCTATCCTATATAAGCCTTTAAGAATAAAAGAGGATGTGTCTTTGAAGATTTGGCTATGTTGATTAAGGCATCCTCGTATTACATGATTAGTGTAATAGATACTTAACTGAATTATCTGTAACTAATTAGATTATATCCAAACAAGGGCAACAACGTGGTGATCTTTATTTTTTTACAATAGCCCTCATAGGCAAGAACAATATAGATTGCACGTTGTTAAAGGTTTGTGGATGGGAAATTATTCCATCAGCTTGATCTGAATACAGTTCTTTTGATAAGGGGTGATTGTAATGTTAAAATTGGTAATGGGATGCTCGATGGCTTTTATGGTGAATACACAAATCTAGTATTCAGGATCCCGAACCCTCAGATGTTGGATGCATGTGTGTGTGCTAAAGGAGTACAAGTTTGTTCTTGGTTTATAGAATGGGGTTTGCACTCCTTAAGTTATGTTATGTTTTGTTAAAGGTTCTTATACTGTGCATTGTTGCCTCCTACGTGGTATCTTGTTGCTCAGGTTGATCTGTAATACAAGGAGGGCAGCAGGTATGTTAGTAGGATTGAGCGTGAAAAAGAGCAACAAAGCTGTGATGTGCTATTGGCATTTTCAGTTCAGATACACCGGTCACTGAGAGTAGATGGGTTTTTCAGTTGGTGGCCGCCATATGATCTTGGGCAAGATTATGTGTGGTTTGTTTTTTTGTTGTGGTGTTGTATGTGCAGTTTGTGGTGCTGTACAGGTATGGTTGTGTTTAGTTTAGAGTTTGAGATGTGGATGCAGAACAGTGAGTTTTTAGTATGGTTGTTTGGTGGCAGTACATTTCCTACCTTCTGACTAAATGCGATCCCTATTCCTTCCCCTGTCATTGATTCTAGAGAGTAGCAATTAACAGCCATATGAGAGCCTCCAGGGGTAATGTGTTCACTGTACCCTGTGTTCAGGCCATGGGCTGTCTGGTTTCTGCATCGAGCCCTATTCCTTTATGTGTCACAAGTTTCACACCCTCCGTTTTCTGATTAAGTTGGTCACATTTCATTTCCCTGTGTCCACCTGTGGCACTCCATCAGGATGAATACACTTCAGGTCTCAAAACCACTCTTCTCATTCAGAGTCCTCTCTTCTTCCCTGCACTCCCCTCCATCCTACTCCCCACTAATTTTCTGTTGTGTGTTAATTTCAAGTTGCATGGATATTGTTCAGTTTTCATCCCGTTTGAGCTCGAAAAAAAAGGTTTTGATGATCCACAAAGGTTTTTCCTTGTGCATCATTTAGGTTCTAAGTGGATGTCATTAATGGATCTAAGTGTTCTAGTTGGTTTGTAGATGGTGATTTTTCTTTTTTTTTGGTAAGAATTCCACTTTGTGGCCATGGATTGCTCTGTGTATTATGCACATTGTTTTGAAGTAGATTCATGTTTTGACTGGGAGCCAATGTAGCATCTTTAGCACTGGTGTGGTCTCTTTAAGAGAGTTTGAGGAAAAGTCTGGCAACTGCATTCTGTATTTGTTGCACGTTCCTCAGTAAGTAGTATGGCATCCCGCGGTATATGTTGTTGGCATAATCTATCCTGGACATGATCAGGGAGATGATGACCAGTGTTTTGTGCATGAAGGAGATGAATGGTAGGATATTTTTGATTTTGTGAAGATAGAAAATGTATTTCTTAAATATTGATTTAACTTGAGGTTCTAGAGTTAACTCATTGTCCATTAGGATTCCAAGGTTTTTGACTTCTTTTTGTTGGAGTGTGTGTTGTTCCCAGTTTGGTAGTCCATGGGATTTACTGGTTGTTTCCTAGGTTGTCAGATGTAATCATGATATCCGTCTTGTCCGAGTTGATTTTGAGGTAATTAGTGTCCATCCATTGGTAGAATTCTTTTAGACAGTCTATTAGCATTGGGTTCACCTCTTGTTTAATGCCGATTTTGTAGATGATTTGGGCATCATCTTCATAGTTGTAGCATGTTAAGCCGTGTCTTTTGATGAGGTTGATTAGTGACATCAGATAGATGTTGAAGAGTAGCGGGGATATCGAAGAGCCTTGTGGTACTCTTCAGGTGGTGTCCATTGGTGTGAATTTGAATGGTTTTATCCATACTGTGTCTGTTTTTTCTGACAAGAAAGATTTAATCCAGAGGAGTGCCATATTGCTGATACCTATTTTTCGAGTCTCTTGAGGTGGGTGTTATGGCTGACTGTGTCGAATGCTGCAGAGAATTCGATTAGTATCAGTGCAGAGTTTGTGTTGGAGTCTGTGTTGGTTTTTAGGTCATCCTATATAGATAGTAATGCTGTCTCCGTTCCTCTCATGGGTCTGAAGCCTACTTGTGCCTGGTCCAATGACTGGTTATTTTCTACGTGTTCCAGTATGTGTTCATAGAGAAAGGTCTCCAATAGCTTTGTCAGGTAAGGAATGTTTGAGATCGGTCTTTAGTTTGAGAGGTCTTCCACATTATCCGTTGTATCCTTGAGGAGCGGTTTGATGTAGGAAGATTTGAATGCTCATGGTACTCTCTCCATTGAAAGTGACAGATTGAAGAGGTTTAGGTAGCATTCCGGTGGTGTACCATGTGAAAGGATTGAATTGTAGATGTCTGGTGGACTGGGGTCCATTTGGGGAGGCTATGCTGTTGCTTTTTTCACCAAGCAGAAGAATTCTTCTCTTGACATTTGGTCAAAACTGTTCAGTCTGGTCTCTTGCTGCTCTGGTGGATCTGTAATACAATGAGGACAGCAGGTATGTTAGAAGGATTGAGCAGGAAAAAGACCAACGCTTCAGTTCAGATACTCTGGTCACTGTTCATAGATGTGTTTTTCAGTTGGTGGCCGCCATGTAGTTTTGGGCAAGATTATGTGTGGTTTGTTTCATTGATGTGGTCCCAGGGTTGGTTGGAAATGGTGCACTGTCTGATTGGTTGGTCTACTTTGTTTGATCCGATGTATGTTGGTGATTTTATTCTTCAAATGATCTGCAAGATCATGCATATTTTTTGAGGGCACTGGTGTGGTGTTGCATCGGGGGGATGTCTCATCTCATTTACAATGTTGAATAGTTCTTTATGAGTGTTGGTGGCTTCTGTGATCCGTTCATCATAGTATTTCTTTTTCGCTTTGAGAATTTCCATTTTGTATGATCAGATTTGCTTTTGATAGGTTATTCTTTTGGCTTGGTCGTAAATTAATCTCCATACTTGCTCTAGGTTCCAGTTTGTTTTTTTCATTGCTTTGAGATGGGACGTGAACCATCTTGCTACTGCTTTCTTTCGCAATGGGATGTGTTTTTTTTTCTGGGGAGATGCTATCAATTGTACCTGCGATCCATTTCAGGATTAGGTCTGTTTTTTCCTCTATGTCATTTGCGTCCAAGGTTCCAAGGATTCTAGTTTTTCTTCTAGGTTACTGCATTTGACAGTTCTCCACTTTCCTTTCCAGATCAGGGGTTCTTTTGGGGCTTGTTGGATGTTTTTGATGGCATTTGGATCACAAAGGGTATAATGAGGTGGTCCCTCCATCGTTTTTGGATTGGTGGTGCTGTTGTGATCAGGTTTCCATTGGCGAAGATTGAATCCAGTGTGTGTCATGCCATGTGTGTCGCTCCTTTCACCATGTACCATAGTTTCATTGGGGGTCTTTACGACCCTGGCGTTAAGGGTTTAACGGCGCAGTAAAAGGTGTCGGTGCCGTTAAACCCCTAACTCCTGACTACGAGGTCCCTTTGCGGGACCCGATCTTAACGGCCGGTTTTACCAGCCGTTAAAGTAGGGTGCCGCAAAGGGACCTCAGTGCTAATTACGGTACCGCAATTTGCGGTACCGTACTTAGCGCCTTCCCCAGTCCCATTGAGCCCTATGGGGCGAAAATGGGAATGGGGAAGGGCCATGGTGAAATGGGGCGGCATTTCCCCATTCCACCATGGCAGACTCGTTACAACACCGGCACCAACCATGGTGCTAATAGCGCCATGGTTTAGCGCCGTGGTTGTAATGAGGGCCATAAACTGCTTAAATAGTGATTTCTGTGAGTTAGCATTCTCTTCTTCGAACCATATGTTGAAGATTCTGAGAATGATCAAGTGATCATGTTTAATGGGCAGGTTTGTGACTGCTTCTACGAAGGAGTCTATGAAGGAGGTTCCGTTATAGGTCCATGGTCCATAGATGAGTATAAATGTGAGGTTTGTTTGTGAGTCTGAGATCAGGTGAAGGAAGAGGGATTCTTTGTTCAGGATGTTCAGTGTGTCAGTTGTTTTTATTTGTAGGTGTTCTTTGTAAGCCACTATGAGTCATCCTTCTATTTTTCTTTTTCTGTTTGCCTGTATGCATTTGAAGTTGTCAGGTAGATAGATAGATGTGTAGTGTGACTTTGTAGTTTTCAGCTACCCAGGTTTCTATGATGAATAGGATGTTGACTTCCCCATCACAGAGTAGATCATAGATTTCTGTTCTGTGTTTGAACATTGATGTAGCATGTTGTTCTTTATAGTGGCCTGTTTTGTTTTTGCTTTTGTCTTTTGCTGGTCTAGCTGGTGACACTCCTTATTATCCTCAGGATGTGGGTTGTGTTCTGTTAGGTCTGTTTCGGCATTAAGTAGGTCGGCTAGCTTTCGTATTGGGTTCATGTCTTCTTCTGGCTCCTCTTCTGTTTAAGGTTCGTGTCGCCAGAGGTCCCCTTGGGTTTAAGTGATAATGGAGTGAAGGTATTGTTTCGCATCTTTCTCCTTCTGTTTGTTTCTGCCGTTTCCCTTTGGAGGTCTGATATCCTGCTGCTCTGTCTAAGCGTGCTGGTACTTGGTTGCTGCTCTGGCAAGCAGTCTGTTACAATGTGGGATGTTAGATACACTGGGCCTCATTACACGGAAGGTGTTAGCCATGGCGCTATTGGTTCAAGGAATAGGGACTTACCGGCCTACTCCGACCTTTGCTGGACCAGTAAGTCCCCATTCCGGGAACCATTCCCATTCCCATTTGAGCCCCCATAGGGCTCAATGGGAATGGGGAAGGAGCAAATAATGGTACCGCAATTTGCGGTACCGTTATTTGCACTGAAGTCCCTCAGCGGGTCCTGTCCTTAACGTGTGGTCTGACCACACGTTAAGGACAGGACCCGCTGAGGGACCTCGTAGTAGGGCGGTGGGGATTACTGGCACCGGTGCCCTTACCGGTGCCGGTAATCCCCTACCGCCGTCCGTGTAATGAGGCCCACTGATTTTTGTCTTGTTTTTGAGATGGTTCTTTTTACGGTCATGATCGTGGGTGTGTGTTTTGTTGCTGTGTTGGTGTTCGCCGGCATGGTGGACTGGTGTGGCTTCATTTTGCTTATCCTTTCTCTTTTGTTTGTCTAGCCCCGTCCTATTCTCTTAAGTGGAATATTCTGTTCTCCTAAGTCTTCTAGTGGTTTTCCAGGTATCTCACGTTTATAAATGGCTACCCTTTATTCTAAGGTTTGATATTTATAACTGTGTGTTCTTTGGTTAAGTGCCCAAGGCATTCCTGGTTGATTTTGTTTTCTTCTGTGGCTGCTTGGGTTTCCTGTGTGTCTCCTTTTCATAGTTGTGGTTGTCTGTGATCCTCATACCATGGTATATTGTGTTTTTCTGTTTTATTGTTCTTTCTTTTGGTCCTTTGGTTGGGTTTCTGGAGTTAATGTTATTGTATAGGATCACAGGGGCACCAGCCCTCCTTAGGCCATTGGTCACAGTTTTGTTGGTTTCTTTCTGTTTCTTTTGTTTTGAGGGTCCTTTTTAATTGTGGTTTTATTTGTGGATTCTGTTGTCTGTAGTTATTGTTGGGGGTGTTCTGAGTGTGACTCAGTCGGGCACAGGTGGCTTGCAGTGGGAGGGTCTCTGGCTATGTAGGTTGTTAGGGACGGTGATACTACCTGTAGGGTGAAAGGGGGAGGGGTTTCAGTTTGGCAGGGCTAATTGGAGGGTGATGAATGCATACTTAGGTTACCTTACCCACTTGGGCCAGATACAAACTCTGGCCTCCTTAGTTTACTAAGCTCTTGGCAGATTTTCCCTACCTTTCTGCCTCTCAGCTAGTTTTCAAACTTTACCTACCTCCGGCCAGTGACTATCTGCAAGCTGTGGGTACCTTAGACATCTTGCCAGATGCATGTTTCAGCTGCCTTGTGCACTTAGATCAAATGTAAAACTTTGGCTATCTTGGACCGTTGGGCAAATGTGAGTCTTAGGTTACCTTGTGTGATGAATCAGAGGTCATTTCTCTAGAAACACTGGCCTGGGACCCTTCTCATGTGGCCAGGGAAAGGCAGATGCTTCTGAATACTGACCTTGGGGGTGGTGTTCTGCTGGAGGATCACATGAGTGGGGAATCTGGTCAGGATAACTGAGAGAACCCTTTTACTAACTTCCCTAGGGATCGTACAGTCTTTATGGCCTATTGTGGAATTGAAACATTTGAAGAAAAAGATAATCAGAACATCAAGTCCCACATTGCCCTGAATAGTGGGATGAGGAAGAGGGATTCAGAGGCAATAAACTGCAAGGTGCAGTCTAGTGGTTCTAATGACCCACACATGAGCAGAACTTTTCAATATATAAGGCCCCCTCCGGTGCAGGCCATTAGAACAACAAGGAGGTGGAGTAGTTGCAGAGGTTGCCAGCTACAGTTGCAGAGGAAGAAGAAAGAAGACGCAGGAGCCCTCTTTGATGCGGGTGTTGTTCCTGAGAGGATCTCCAAGTTTGATGGCCTTAAATGCAGAGGCTGCACAGTGGGAAGTGGCATTGTAGTAGGCTTGTCCCCTGGAGGGAGAGAGGATCTCCTTACTGTGTGCTTTGTCTCGGTGGCTGTCGAGCACCGGAGTGCACTGGGAGTGAGAGAAGCTCCTTTCCCGGTTGGCGCGGGCCACGGGAAAGCAGTTTGCCATGTGGGAGGTAGCAGAAGAGGCATTATGAAGAGTGGCAGCGGACCGAGAGGATGCATTTGCTGACACCAGTGAGTTTACCATCGTCACGTAATCCCGGTATGCTCTGGAATCGACCGTTGGCCACTGATATCCATTTTAAATATCAAACTGATATTAAGAATTCACATTGGCATAATAAGAACAGTACAAGAAAACAAGAAAAGGAAGCTTATAATCATTGCCATAGAAGCCAATACCATTGCCAAAGTAAAGAGGGGGCAATATTGCAGCAAGCTAACCATAACCGCCATTGCCAAAGTAAAGAGGGGGCCAAACTTCAGAAGGCATATGCACATATGCAGAAATATTGTAACAATTATTGCCAGATTGAGGAAGAGGCAATAATTGAACAAGACATCAACAAGCATTGCCAAGGCTAAGAGGGGTAAATGTGATAAAGAAACATTGGGCCTCATTACGAGTCTGGCGGTAACCGTGCCAGAAATTTCGGCAGGTTACCGCCGGACTCGTATTACCATTCCACCTCAGTGATTGCCAGAATCACCGGGGCATTACAACCCCGGTGACCGTAATTCCGGAGGTGGAAATCGGTCTATGACAGAGCCGGTGTTTCCATGTCCGCCTGCAGGCCGGTCCGGAAAGAACGGTGGTGGTGGATTTACCACCACCCTTCTTTCTGGACCGGCAGGGTCGTAATGAGGCCCAAAGTCAGCAGTTACCTGATGTGAAAGTGAGAAAGCAAGAGTGGAATATTAGAAAGTATCAAGGAGGAAAAGATTATAACCTGCATTGCAAGTGGCAAATACAATAGTGGAAGAAACATCACCAATGTTCATGAGTTGCAAATTTTGATGTTGTTGAAAGTTAAAGACTTTTACAATAGTGTTGAAGTAAACCTCACCATGGGTCCCTGTGACAGAGGAACTCAGGTGAACATGCAGATGTAAGTACACCTCTTGTTGGTGAAAACAATGGGGGAGGATGATCAGAGGGAAGTTGGGGGAGTCGAGAAAAAGGTGTGTGTGTTTGTGTGTGTTGAATAGGAGGGGGTGAGAGTGCATGGTGGAATGGTGTATGAGAAGAGAAATGGAGAAGTGAGATCCTTTCTGAGGCAGGGAGGAGATGGCACCATATATTGAAAAAAAGATAAGAGAATACAGAAGTAAGGTGTCCATTTAATTAGAGGGCTCGAATTCCTGTGCCCAATATATTTCGGGTGAAGGAATAAGGTGAAGTAGTGGTTGTTATTTTGGTTTATTGTTTTAGCTTTTGTTTTAGTGTTTTTGACTTATGTTGTGCAGTGGGAGGAGGCCAAGGAAGGGTCTGTGGAAGAGGTGGTGTGGGTGTTGTGTGGGTGGAGGGGTGTGTGTGTGGAGTGGGTGAGAAAAAAGGGTGTGTGTGTGGGTAAGGGGTGACAGGGGAGAGGGAGCAAACGACTGGTAGGAATTTTTAAGACAAACTATACTTTCTACATGGTGTGACATATTCATATGTAAGATTCTTCAACATGGGGATAGTTACGCCATTAGAGTACATGTGTAGTGCATTGCTGTTGAATGAAGATACATTTCAGAAATATCATAAGCAATGGGTGGCAGAGACACAAGGGGGGATGTTCCACCCATGGCCAGAGCAGGGTATGAACAATAGAACGATACTGGAACACATGTACACATTTTTGGCAGCTAAATATAGAGGTAAAAAGCTCCAAAGAAGCTGACAATGACACAAACCAAAATTTAATTAAAGCAGTAGTATCTGGGGAAAAGCAGTTACCTCTGCCCTCAGTACTATGCTATCCAACCCTTCACACCACCAAATATACAAATCCATTGTAGGTGCTCCCGTCAGCCACAGCACCACCCCATCTGTGTTACCACCCTCATACCAAACAAATACTAACACTGCCGTACCAACAAATATCGACAGAAAGATGGATTGGAAACCACTGAAGGAGTTAGAAGAGGCATTAAAGGCAGCACTGAGGGAGCTGGTGTGGTTGATTGCTATAGGGGAGGAAGGATGCAAATCAGGGTGTCATATCAAGGATATTCACATTGAGCAGAAGGGGAAGTGTGATGAATGAGTGGTGGGAAGTGTAGACTACGGGACAGTGAGGTCAAATGGAGATACAAATTGGGAGTTGCAGGAGGAAGGGTGGGCCACAGTGGATGAATTAGAGGGTGAAGAAGAGATGCTGGTAATTACCACAAGGGTAGAGAGTTTTTGGGGTCCACAGTTGAGGAACAACAGTTGAGGAACAAATTTGGGTGAGCAGCAGTGGCAAGGAAAAAGGCGGGTGACAGCAAGAATGGGAGAAGGTGACTGGTCACAGAGTTGCCATTATTGCATACAGGCCCCGGGAGGGCACAGTATATAACTTGGGATCAGATGGACACTAAACAACCAGATCAAAGTGCTGCTGCACCTCATTGCAAGGGCTCAGAAATTGATATATACTTTTGAAAAACAAACAGCCAGTATCCCTTTAGCAGTGGCAGCCATAAAATGTTTGCTTGTAGCAATTGTAGGGGATCAAGCAGGGGATGTTGGGTTAAGGATTGATACACAGGAGTAAAAATAGATTATGACGTACATGATGGGGCTCACTTTAACAACACCAGAGCTCAGGTCTGGGTGGTACCAAGAGGTAGCAAGGGGGTCAGCAGCAAGTAAGAGGAGGGTTTCAAGGAGGAAGGGTGAGATGGATTCAGGGAAATGTGGTCAAGAGGGGGAACAGGACCAGTTCAGTTTGGAGATGTGAAGAAATTGGTCATTTTGTGAGGGAGTGCAGGAGCAGGATAGGGGCTGGATAGAATTCATACACCCCGTGGACCCAACACCACAGCTACAACACTCAATACCATATGAGATACACTAAGCGTATACACAGTTTCCCCCACAACCCTCTCAAGCACAGCTGCCTGCCCCACCAGTCATCTCAACACAAGCTGTGCCGCCAATGCAGCTCCTAATGGGACAGCAATGCATTACCGAGGAGCAAGTGTCATGGGAGGCAACCCTTTTACGTTCCCAGGTACAAATACATATCCTTATTAGGACAGCCCACAAAAAGCTTGTGTGTACCCAGTCCAGTCCAAGACTACCCACCCAGACGAGGAACCCTTGGTGGGCACTGAGATAGTTCATGGTTGACACGGGTGCCTCTAAATCATGAATTAGTGAAAGAAAGTTCCCGTTTTCAGGGAAAACTCTCAACACGCAAGCAGAGTTCTTTGCAGGTATGGACTTGTATTTGATTTGGATTAAAACTTGTTCTCCTTGCAAGAGGTGTGCTGGGCATTTTTTCCCTACTGGGTTTTTTTTCTGGTATGTGGATTGAAGGGTTACTCTCCAGTACCTCAACAATTGATTATTTCTGCATGTTAGCAAGACACTGCTATATGGTAAAATAATCTAAGGTGGTAACTGAGCCATGCAGTGATCAACATCCTATCTGCCTTAATGTTGTGTGGCAGTGTAACTTGCAGGTCTCAATCACTATGGCTCATTTACATTTTGGAGACCATAATTTTCATTGGAAGAGAATAATTAAATGGGAAACTACATACTCTCCTGAATTATATCAGTGACTGGTGTCTCTTAATCTACCATTGATTTTGTCTATTTTGGATCAAACAATGATGTGAGCATACACAGTGCAAGATTTGTCGAGTTCAATGGGTCCTTGTCGAATAGCTTACAGCGTGACTTTGCAGAGAAAATATCCCAGGAGAGAAGCTGGTTCAACAGGGAGTATAAATAATATAAAAAAGGATTGCTTGAAGTTCTGAGGTCTTCTGTTAGGTGAAGAGGGGATATAATCCACACTACAGCTGCCTATCGGGCGGCTGTAGAAAAAAGGGAACATTAGTTAGATCCGTCTTGGGATAATTGGGTGGTGGTGGCTTCTTCTAAAGATTCTAGGAAATGTTGGGGACGGCTTTTAAAAGGGCTCAGAAATGTGCAGAGATGCATTTGGATGCCAGGGTCTAGGTTGAACGTGTTGCAGACTTATGACAGGGCCCCTCTGAGTCTCTGGTAATTATGGACCTCGTTGCATCCTGAAAGTTTCTTTGAAGGCCTTTGAGAATGCCATTTTAAAACAAGCATGCAACCATGCTCTGGGTCCAGATGTAGTCCTTGCAGGCATGTATAAACAAGTATTGAATCTATGGGCCACACTGTTAACAGCTTTAATCCTATATTAGAAGCTGGAGAACTTCCATCCTTGTGGAAAATGTCCATGATCGTCCCTATCTCTGAAAAGGGAGACCGAGAATGTCCACATGCATTCAGGTTGATATCCCTACTGGACACATTATTTAAGATCTTTGGGAGAGTATTGTTGGGACATTTAGTGGATTTCCACTAACTCAATGCTCTCTGATATCTAGTATGGTTTTAGACTGGGTGTGTATAACAAGGGGAGTTGGTAGCCGCTGAATAGATTAGGAGCATTCTGTTAATTTTGTATGCTGTTCTGTTCCGTTAGAATTGTCTTGATGTTCAATAAATCACCTATTGGCCACATTTCTCTTTTAGGTATTGGAGTACATTGAGCTACAAGACTTGTTTTGAGTCAATCACAGTCTTATTCATAATCTCATTTGTGAAAATACTACATTAATTTAATTACATGTTTCTCAGCACAAAGGTAGTAGGACAGTCAAGGTAATACCTACCATTTTCCGGAGACATAAAAAAAACAAAATCTGAACATCAGTCTTAAAATTGTGTAAAACGAAACATTTTCACGAAAACAGAAAGACCATTGCTGTACAATCAATAAACAGTACAGTGAGTTTTAAAATGCAAAGAACTGCTGATTGCATTGGCGAAACTCAATGCCAGCACGAAAAGAAAATTGAGCACCATAATAATACTTTCATATACATGTTCCATAAATGAATGGTCCAATGGGGAAGGATGTTCGGGCTGCAAAAGTAACTGTCCTTTTTAAATAAGGTTGACTCCTTCTAGTAAGTGTTTCTCTGTAGTTTGGTAATGACCAATGTGGTGTGTTTTAGAACGGGTGTGGGCAATGATGTTCAAGCCTTGAATCTTTTTTGCTTGTGGTGCACTTAGTGTTTAGTAGGTGGAAGCTATATACATGACATTCATGAACCTGAGCACTGCCTTTGATCAGGTAAACAGCGCTAGGCTCTGGATGGTGCTCAGGTACATGGGCTGTCCCTCAGAGATCTCAATGGTGCTCCAGTTAATTCACATGGGCACCCAAACAAGTGCTCATTTTGCGGAACAGGGCCAATGCACAAAGATGTTTGATGTAAACTTGGGAGTTCACCACGGATGTGTATTGACTCCTGTCCTCTTCAACCTTTAGATTGATGGCCTGTATAAGGCCCATGAAGATATGAATAAGGACTACGCAGAAAGGGTAACAAGGTTTTCCCTTTATTGTTGTACGCTGATGACATAGTGCTTATTGCCCACACTCCTAACTCACTCCAGAGATTAATTAAAGTATATTATGATTAATGAATGATCTGGGTTTAAAAATAAACTCTTCAAAAATCTGTGGTTATGGCAGGTGCAACAGGGAGTAAGAACACTAAAATTAATACAATTTTGAACAACAGTCTGCCATTTCATGGGTTGCAGAGTTAGATCATTTAGGAATGAGTTTCTCCTCAGTGGTGTTGGGCCATGCCCACATAAATAAGCAGAACATTAAAATGAGTCAATCATTGTGGGGGTATCCATCTGTGCGATTGTGAAAATATATGATGCACAGACAAGGGCAGTGACTAATTATGGGGCCTCGTTATGTAGCCATGAGAATGTGTCTGTACTCCACACACTGGAAAATCAATTATTTAAAATAATTTTGGGTCTGCTGAGTTTGACCACTGGTGAATGGCAGCTGGCCCCACTTTTTCACTGGCTGTGTATTCGGTTGGATACTATTGCAGCTGTAATTCAACACATTATTCAGGTCCTTGCTTGTAGAGATGATTGGAAGATCCCATGTTGCGACAAATGAAATGCTGTACATTTCAGATGAATGTCCCAGGACTCTTCTTAACTGATATTTTGTTGAGCCAGACCCAAAAGAACATTTATAAGAAAAACTTTGGTTCATTTATTAGGGAGCAGCAAGAATCAAAATAATGCATAACCAACTCCAATAGTACCGATGTGTTTGTAAGCAATGTAGAATCAATGCAAATGCATCTAACATTAATTAACAGGAAATCAGACCACTGGCTAATAACCAGAACTTGTTTTGATAGCCTACTGCTAAGAGCAAATACTGTCACCTGGCATGGCTTTTCTGATTACTCTAATTGTCCCTGTTGCTGTGTAGCTGTGGAGGATCTCCTCGATTTTATACTTTTTGTCAAAATTATTCACATATAATGAAACAAGCAATCCGTCCAATACTTAAGCATCCAAATTTACCAGTTATACTCACTGTTGAGATTTTATTGTCACAGTTGGATAATTATTTTTTTCTTGTGTATATCGTGAAATCACTATGTTCATCCTGTATTTGTAACTGTTGTTTTAATTGTATTGTATTTTATGTGATGTTTGATGGATTTCATCAAAATAAACTTACTGTGATTCATTTTAATTAATTCAAACCCATGGACTGACAGCCTACAACTACAAAGATGACACCCAAATGTTCTTCAAGATTACCTCCATTCAAGACCCAGACAATACCCTCAACAAATGCCTCAGCGACATATACACCTAGATGACAAAAAAAACGATCTCGACACAAACAGAAATAATGATCTACCCACCAGAATACATTATAACACAGACATACCTGAGCTGGCCACTGGGCATGGGAACCCAACCTGGGAGATTGTCAGTGATAACAAAATCTGAGAGTCCTCAAGGACAACAGACACTCTCTAGAACCATAAGTCAACACAATAGCAAAAACATGTTTCTACCTCCTGTGACTAATAAGAGGGATCCTCCCATATCTCAACTTTTCACATAGAATCCTCACAAACATCTCCTAGGTACGATCAAGACCAGACTGCACAAACAGCCTCTACCTTAGAATGCCAGAGCGCCTCACAAAAAACTACAACACATCCAAAATACTGCAGAAAGACTACTCCTCAGACTAAATATAAGAGAGGACATCACAGCGGCCTTGAAAAGTTTGTACTGCCTACCAGTAAAACATATATTAACTTTAAAGCTGTATGCATGGCCCAGAAATCATTACACGGACAAGGAGCCACATTTCTCCAAGCTTAAATCACATGATACCAACCAGGAAGAAACCTAAGATCGAGCAACAACATCCAAATAGATCCAAGACACCATGAGAAAAAGAAATGCAGAGGAACTGCTGTTTCATATTAAATAGGTAAACTATGGAATTCGATACCAAATGAAATAAGAACAAAGCAAGACCACCTTACATTCATGAAATGACTGAAAACCTGGCTATTCAATTCACAGAGACAAGCATAGACGCACACCTCTACAAAGCATACTCTGGAAAAAAAGCAAGCAAGGGACAATACAGAATGAAGAACCAACAATGAAACCACCCACACCTAGAGCCCAACAGAAACCAACTAATCAAGCTCTCCTCTTTTGCACACCCTCACACTGCTCACATACTACACACGCCCAAATTAGCCAGCAAAACTACCCACCAAAAACAGACAAACCACACACCCACTGCTAATCAAGCTACAAAACCAAATAATTGCAAACAACAAACAACTCAGGCACTGGACCCTACCCTTCTCAACACAAGTCCAGTGCACACAACAGAGCACACCCAGAAAACTTGCATGCTCAGATGCCAGTTTCTCCTGGTTCTGCAAGCATCAGCAGAAGAGCACAACCTCTGCCTATTCCTCTTTCCTCACTAGCCAACCCCACCCACTTTACTTAAAGAGATACTTGAGTGCCTGGAGACCATGTAAATGCATGGTATAAATCATCATAACATAGAATAACATGGCAACATCTATGTAGGCTGAGTGAGGTGTTTTGTTGAAGTACTGTATTTAGTATTTGATATTAATTGTGTCAGACAAAACGTTTGTTTGGAATCCGAGTTTGTGTAGAAGTGGGACCAAGGAACCATTTTGTGCTAATCTTAATTCGTAGTACTTTCTTTTGAAGAATAAGATATATTATGTTTAAATTGACACAGAATATATGCACATTACTTTGAGCTCAAAAACGTTGTTGTGCCTATTTGTCAGTAATGTTATGTAATGTTGCAAAGATGTTATACTGCCACAAATCACCACCATAATGGTCTCAGAAAATCTAGCTTGTCTGAAGGTTGACATAATGTCACTCTGCCCTGGTTATCCAGATCTTAGTCTGCAGACAAAAAGTAGTAAGGAGAAGAATGAAGTGAAATGCCACAGATGTACGGATGGGGTGATACAGAAGCAGGAAATTAATATATTGTGATAGCGCACGTGCATGTAGACCCATTAAGGTGGTCCATGCATTGGTACTGTAGAAACAATGGTATGTGATAAACATGTTGGCATCAAAAGGAATGTATATGTGAAGCAGTTTACAGGAGCAATTGGTACTTAATTTCACATGTTGTTTGGGTTTGTGATGTGCTCAATGTGTGCTCTAGCTGCCTTACTAAATCATGATGACTTTTTGATCAGGGAATGTGCCACATTTTTTTATGGGGAAACCTCCAGAAGAGTAATTCTGGGCTGCCAAGGCAAGTGGTCTATTCTAGACCACAGTCTGTGAAAGATGAATTTACTTTGAGAACAAAAGGGTAGGAGGGGTTGCTATGGATCTCTAGATTCTCAGAAAGAAAGAGTAATGGTTTGATTATCATAATACATTGGGCCTCAATACAAGTATGACAGTAAGGCAACAGCGGTGCCGGTAGCGCTACCGGCTCCGTTGCTACCGTACCGCCATACTACGAGTTCTGCTTGCAGGTGCCCTTGCAGCCACCAGGTCTGACACAAGCTATTTCGATCTCACCCATGTAACTTGAAGATCACTCTTTTTCAAGTCATTTGCAGCATTTAATCCTATTAAATGATGAACTGTAGAAACCTTTACTGTTTTTTTCATACTGCTTCAAACAGAAAAGTGTTCCTTTCTCACATTTGTTGTAGCCTTCTTGACAGGCATCAGTTTCACTGTGATCTTATCTACTTGGTTCTTGGCCAGCCCCATCTTCTCTGAAATTTGCCTTGCCATCAGTAATTTCTAACTGCACCACTCATTTGAAAGTCTTGTTCTTGTTCATGAGGTTTTCAGGCCCACTAAAGTACATTGTGGAATCATCCAGGTTATATACTTTCCTATGTACATACATTGCTGCATCGCTGTAATCTAATTGACTACGTAGCAAGCCTCATGAATACTTTTCTCTACTTGCGTTTCAGCAACTGTACACAAGTAAACTGATTTACATATCCTTTATTGTTTCTGTAGCATGAGCATTTTTATCTCAAGCACAAAATGTTGCTCATCTGTACCCTCTGCTCTTCAATTCTTAGAGAATACTGTTACGTGTCTTCTCTCCATTCAACTTCTCCATTCAACTGCTAGCTACGTCAACTCCTATTTTCATGTGACGTCATCAGGCTCCTTTCTTTGTTCGAATGTACATTTCTTCCAGTACTTCATCAAAACAAATACTATGGGCCTCATTACGACCCTGCCAGTCCGGAAAGAACGGTGGTGGTAAAACCGCCACCACCGTTCTTTCCGGACCGGCTGATTAAGAGTCCTGCAGGCGCGAGGTGTCAATCCTTCCAGGTCTGACCTGGCAGGTTTAACACCACCCACCTGCAGGCAGACATGGAAACACCGGCTCTGTCATAGACAGAACCTGTGTTTCTATTGTCCCCATCCCCATGGAGTCCTATGACTTATACAATTCTGCCTCCACAATTCCCGGGTCACCTGGGTCGTAATGCCTGGTGATTCCGGGAATCACGGAGGCGGAATGGTAATACGGGTCCGGCGGTAACCTGCCGGTTTTTCTGGCTTGGTTACCGCCGGACTCATAATGAGGCCCGTTGTCTCTGTCCATTTAGGTAAGGTTTCATCAATGGATATCTTGTCTCAAAGGTTCTCTGTGGTATTGGTATACTGACTCGGACTGTACATGTTGTCATCTCTGGTTCCCAACATACAGGCAACCTAGGGGCGGAGCTTGGAATGATGATGTCTGACTGCAGCTCTACACTCCCCCCTCTGGGCGATTCATCGACCACTGTTATTATGGGACCCAAATCTTCACAACTCGTTTCAGGCATCCCGCTGATTTCATGTGCTCATCAATGCTCCAGGCCATGAGTGCAGTGTCCAGTAAGGCTACAGTAGACCCATCTTCCCATGTACTTCTTGCGATGTCTTGGATAGAGAAACGTTGTACCTTCAGGTGCATGTATGCTGGCTTTCCCGTAGTCTCTCATTTCTTCATCTGTTAGTTCCTCAGTCTTCCATCCTGATTCAACATCAATCATGATCTTCATTCCTACAGCTTTCTTTGCAGTATTCTTGCACTGAGCGATTATAACTCTGATGTTACGCTCAGCTGGTACTCACGGGGGCGCCACACGATACTGGATGGAG
This sequence comes from Ambystoma mexicanum, assembly GCF_040938575.1. Classification (NCBI taxonomy): domain Eukaryota; kingdom Metazoa; phylum Chordata; class Amphibia; order Caudata; family Ambystomatidae; genus Ambystoma; species Ambystoma mexicanum. Next base: position 429,128,322 of record NC_090939.1, on the reverse strand, counting down.
GTCTAAGCGCTATCCGGACGGCTCTCTGCTTGATTATGTGCCAGACATTGGGTAGCGCCTATAACAGGAGAATGGAGGGTTAAGATACTGGTTCTGTGATGGGTGGACTCCCACCTCCCTCTGGTCCAAAATCCCCTGCCTTTGGGTTATTGCGTACGTTAGGTTTTTGTGCGTTGAACTGTCCATCCTGTGTCTCTGTGCGGGGGGGCTTGGTTGATGCGGGCGTTCCGCGGACCTATGTTGCTTCACTGGTCGGTGTGCTCTTATGTCGGGTCCAGACAGGCTGTGACTCTGACTCTGCTTGCTGTCTTCCAGGTGAGTTATAATGTGTTTTCTGTTTTTATTCTGTCTCTTTCTTTCCCTCCATTTTCTCTGTCTTCTCAGCATCTTGCTCCACTACGCTGTTCCCTAACAATGTCTCTTTTTGTTTTGACAGGGATGGTTGCTGCGCCGATGGCGAAGACCACGGTGAGTTATTGATGCGCGGAGCACTGCGCTGTTTCTTGGTGTTAATTGCCAACCTGTTTTCTCTTCTTTGTACAGGTTGCGGTGATGTTCCGGAGAGATGAATAATCGAAGCGCTGCTTGCCCAGGTAAGTGCTTTGTAAATGCTGACCTTGTTCATTCTCCTTTGCAGGTTGCGATGAAACCCGGAGATGGGCATGGTAAGAGAAGCACAGGGTGCTGCCAGGACTTGCTGCTTACCCAGGTAAGAATTGTTATTAAAGCTGTCCTTGTTTCTTTACCTTTGCAGGTTGTGGCGAACTCCGGAGATGGGCGAGGTAAGCGAAGCAAAGGATGGATTCAAGACTGGTTACTTCAAAGGTAAATGTTCTTGCTCGTTAATGCTGTTCTTGTTCTTCCAGGTAATTAATGGAATCCAGATCTAGGGCTTAAGGATCGGGCCGCCGGAGGTGCAGATGACCAGGTGCTGGCCACGGTGAGCGTTACGCTGCAGGAATGCAGAATAACACAAGCGTGTTCTGCTGTTTGGGTGTGGTTTAAATAGCCCAGGTAAAGTAGTTCCAGGCCAAGTAGTTCCTGGCCCAGCCACACCCGAAACACTAGACTGCATGGCTTGGTTCTAAAGAACTGAGCTGTGTAATAGGCCTTCATGTTGGATTAAGGTCCAAAACTGGCATTGCTTTATTCCTGATAATTAGCCTGGCGCCAGGACTGACTCCATGTATGTTTCTGATGGAGATTTAAGGCCATTGGGGCCAGTGTGTAGGGCTTTAGCCCCCTAGTGCCAGGTGGCTGTTATACCTGTGGGGGTCAGGGGCATGGATCATGACAGCACTCCCCCCTAAGGCCTCTCTCAAGGTATTTCCTCCGCCTGGCCCTGATTTGGTCAGATGGTTCCGATGAAATCATCTTACCAGGCGTGGCGCATGGATGTGCTAGCTAGGCTCCCATGTCCTGTCCTGAGAGCCATATCCTTTCCAGGCCACTAAGTAATATAACTTGGACCTGGTGAGCTTAGAATCTACGATTTCCTTGACTTCAAATTCAGGTTCTCAGTTAACCAGTACTGGATTTGGTGGTGTTTTAACCCGAGTTACAGGCTGAACAGGTTTTAAGAGTGACACGTGGAATACGGGATGGATCTGCATATTTGGTGGTAAAGCTAGTTTTACTGCCACAGGATTTATAATAGCCTTGATGGTATAGGGCCCTAGATAACTGGGACAAAATATTTGAGTTCCTCTTATGACTCCATGTATGTTTCTGATGGAGTTTTAAGGCCCTTGGGGCCAGTGTGAAGGGCTTTAGCCCCACTGCTGCCAGGTGGCTGTTATACCTGAGGGGGTCAGGGGCATGGATCGTGACATCTGATCACACACAATCCAAGCGTGATCATCACCAACGGGGCTCCAAGAAACTTGAACATATCTGCCATCTATTATGGAACCAATGAGAAAACTGCTCTAAACCAACTGTCATCAGCAATGTCTTCTACTTCATCAATCATCTGGACGTGTAGGCCTGTCAACCTGGATATAGTCTCTGTCAAGGTGCCATTCTCGTTATGAGAAGGTATAAATGTGCAACATGATTCTCCAATTGTGGCACAAACACGTCCATCCATACCTGTAATCATGTCTAGAACATATCTGTTCTGAAGAGTCATTAGTCTTATGGATCTGCGCTCCTCCTTAATTGCATTGAATCCCTTTATGGTTGTGTTGATCATCTTCAGAAGCTCTCATCTGGTTATTTGCAACCATTTAGTATTTGCATCCGTTTGGATCCTGGGCATGCAGATTATCGTGAATATTGATGAGGTGTTGGTGAACAGTCTGTCTTCATATGGAATAGAATCAAAACCTTTTTATTGATTTTGCTAAGAAATTGTTCACCCTTCACAATTGACTCAAAAGTTCTACAGACCTCTGCTTTCTTAGATGTGCATCTGCTTTCGGGAATTCACTGATGATCAGATCACTTTTCGGAATCACCAATGCTGGATCATGAGCATTCACTATAGAACACAGTCCTCCCCAATCCTTTGGCAGCTTCATAAAAGCTCTAGATCCACAAGCCAGTAGTGATCCATTATTACTGCAGTCCCAGCACTGATTCCTTTTGTATCAAAGATTCAAGCACAATTCTTATTTTCTACCATTTTTCTTGTGCCATTATTTCTGAAACACCGTGTTGCACTTTCCAGGGGCACTATCTGCAAGGGTCCTCCTTTGTCTTCAAACCAAGTCAGTAGTTTAGCAAGTCTTGACTATATTGATTTGCACAGCTTTTCCACATTGTCAACAGTTGGCTTGTAGTGACCCATTACTGCCTAAGCTCTGCAGATGACGACACCGTCTTCCCAACCATCTGGGGAGAGAACTGATCCCAATATCTGCATTTGGCCTCTTTATTTCCATGTTCGGATCAACTCTTTAGTTTTTCCTGGGCTCTCCAGTCTTATGTTTACTACCCATCTGATTCCAGCTTCTTTCACTCCGGGCTGTTCATATCTTATCACGTGATTCTTGGTGTGGGCTCTTGCTCTTGTCTTTGTGTCTTGCATATAGTCATCTTCTTCCGGATCTGTCCATTCAGTTGCCCATTTTATATATGCTTTCGGCCCATAAACTGGACTCTTGTTCGACAGAAGCTATGTGAGATAGGCAATGTGTTTTTAGGACATCTATTTCAATAGCTATGAATACCTTAGACTTTCCCATACTATAAGGCAGGCGTACACATACATAGCAGTCCTCCTCTGACGTATTTTGCCCACCTCTTTCATGTGCTGATACCAAACATTGTTACCTAAGTGTGATGTGCTGTCTAGATAATTATTCCCTTGCACTGCTGGATACGATTGGCAAACTATTTGGCTCAAATCTAAGACTAAAACTTGCAAATTGGGCTAAGATCTCACTGATTGCGGACACACGCCAAACTGGTTTAACGAAAGGTGTCGGTGTAGACATAAACCTGTTAATTTTGACCATTTTGAAACTTGAATCGTTAAAGGCAAACAGAAAAATTCATTTTGCCTTTGTAGATATGAAGCAGGCCTTCGATAGTGTGAATCGTGCCCTACTCTGGGCAAAATTGGCAAAATGGCGATGTCCAAACTCTATTCTCGAGCCAATAATTGCCCTTCATGACCAAACATCCATTAGAGTGCGGGCTGTTATCCAATACAATCTGGTCTCACAAAGGCGTTAAACAAGGCTGTCCGCTCGCGGCGGAGCTCTTCAAATTATTCTTGGCTGATCTGCCAAACCATCTTGAGCAGGTCCACTGTTTTCCGCCAATGATCAACCAAATACCAATTAAATGCATCATATATGCGGATGACTTGGTGCTGATCGACAGAACACAAATAGGTCTTCAGCGCCTTCTTACAAGTCTGCAGGAATATATGATCACAAATGAACTGACAATAAAGACAGCAAAAACAAAAATCTTATCGGTGGAAAACTTGAAATGAACGAGAGACAAAGCCTTCAGATGGAAAGTTGCGGATACCCAAATCGCTTCTGTTGACGCTATAAGATACTTAGGCATTGAATTTAACAACTCTATTTGCGAACACCATTGGGTCAAAGAATGAAAAGCAAAAATGTTGATGCTCGCTCGACAAGCTGGGAAAATCAATAGGCACTATGGAAAGTTTTCATTGGAACCTGTCTTAATATTCTATCTACAAAAAGTTGTGCCAGACATAACGTTTGGCGCCGAGGCAGGATGGAATATAGGTGAAGAAATTTGGCAAATTCTATAAGGGCTTTTTTGGCGTTATGTATTAAGGCTGCCACAATCAACATCAATGACAATACTGCAACATGAATTATCCTTAAACTCGATACATAGTAGAGTGGTTTGGAACTCTATCATGTCAATGCGTAAGATGGCTTTAAAGGCTCCAGCACCAGCTTACCAAATCTTTGCCAACAAGTACGCTCCCAACAATAAAAATGTACTTAACTCGTGGTTTCGCAAGCTACTGTCATTCTTAGAAGCCGCAGATATAAGTAATCGAGAGATCAGAGATCGCCCACAATGTGCAAAAAAGAAATTTGACAATTGGGCCTGGATTGTGAATCAAGAAAATCATCAAATAATGGAATCAGTAAAATCCATGAGACGTGACCCAAAAAAACTGAACGAGCAATCACGCTATCTACTGCTTTGTCCATCTCGCCATCATCGCGACCAATTTCTCAGGTTTCGGATACATATCCTAAAAGCAAAAGAAATACTCTGGCAAAGGAACGACAAATCCATAAAAGACAATCTCTGCCGCTTCTGTGCAGTATGTGTTGAAACTTTGAGACATTTGCTCATTGAATGCACTCAATTAGCAAATCAACGCTTTCTACATCTTGGAAAGTTTGCCCCACTAGATAACAACATGGACAAGTGGTGGGCAAGGTGTATCTGTAGGAAAAACACAAAACTGGTCTGTGCACTCATGGACATGATTTTGGCAGTAGACGTCTAATGTAGCGCATCACTAGCAATTTTGCACCCTTTTCTTTGGGTGGCTGCATGAATGGGGAATGAATGAACTTATGAATTGGGTGGTTCTTGGTGTAAGGAAATTAGGGAGTGAACGTAGGAAAATTGCTCTGGTACGAATTTGTTATGTATGTACGATGAACTTTTTCTTTTTGAAACAAAAGTTGTGTGTTGTGCATAAACTGTAGTTTATTTCAAATAAAAAAAAAAAATGATTCCATTCATAATCATCCTCTGGTGCATATCTCTTAGCACTTCTAGCACATGAAGCTCAGTGATGATGTCATAAAGTATATCAGCATAAATCATTCTTACTGGAGGGATTATAGGAACATTAGTCAATACAATTGGTGTTTTTACATCTACTACTGGTGTAGGGTAAGTCACAAAATACATCTTCTTTTGTCTTTCCTTAAGAATCTGTATCTGTTGCTCAGCAAGAATTCCCAAGAGGCACTTTCCTGAATAAGGATGTCTAGTGACATTTGCCACAGAGCCATGTACTTCCACATAAGCTACTGGTGTAGGAACAATCACGTAAGGCCTAGGATCTCTTGCAATTTGAACGTCTCCCTTACTTTCGAAAGTAGGGAAAATAAAAGGAACTCTACCTTTGTTGGATCTGTAACATAGGCAGCATGTATTACCAGGATTAAAATGACGATAACAAACATTAAGCAGGTTTAAATCATGCACCAGTAAAAGATGGCCGACCAACGTGAATATGCTGACCATCGGCATCTCTCACCTTCTGGAATAACTAAGTGGTTTATGGGTCACAAGATTTGCCTATATTTAACTTTAAGGAAAGAAAAAATGCTTTATTCAGCCAATCTCATAACCGCTCCAATAGCTGCAGTATCTTTTCCACAAGTTCCATAAGCAACTGGCTGATTGCTGGACAGTCAACAGGGTTGTTGACAAAGGCAAAATGTTGTCCTTTCACCAAACGAGGAAGGATGTGCTTCAAGTAGATATAAAGATCAACGCCAACAAGTCTAGACTGTTCTCTACTGTGACAACACCATTCATTAGTTCATGAAGAAACGTCATACAAATGACGAATCTGCTCCATTATGTCACGCAACAATTCATTAAGGGCAAGTTTATTCCATGGATCTCTCAGAAATGTTCAAACATCTGTTTGCCTACCGACAAGATGTGGGCATTCTTCAACCAGGAAACAGAATACCATTCCACATAGTTTATGAGCATCATCATTGGATAAGATCCTCAGTTTGTTCATAACGATTCACCAGGCTTGTTTGCAAAGTTCACGTATTAGCTAATTTATTGCAGGTCAATTTCTGGGATCCCTCAGAAATACATAAGTGCTTGCACGTCGTCCAACAAGGTGAGGATGCTTGCGAATCAAAAGGTAAATAATTAATATAAGTAGTTTATGAACATCCTTATCAAGCAGAACCATATGTGTGCTCAAAGAATTGTTCACGCAACAGTCTAATTTGGTCTATAATAGCCGCCAAAGGTCATGTAATTGCTGGACCATTCTTAGGATCTTGGAGGAAAATACGAATATCACCACCACTACCAACAAGAACAGGGTAAGCTCTGTGTATGAACATGAAGACTGCAAGAAGTAGTATGTGTACGTCCACATCAGTGAGGACCATAGAATTGTCCAAAAATAACTCTGTTTGCAATGGGTCCGGGAACTGTTCTCTCTTCCAGTTGTTAAATAAGGAATCCAAGTTTGCCAATTCTCTGCCTTTTCTTTGCAGTCCAACATCAATTGTCAACACACCTCTGAGGCTCAAGAACAGAGATGTTTTCCACTCTCTGCTGTAGCAAATGCAAAGAATGCTTTCTAGGAAAGCCACAGTCCAAAGTTATATTTGTTTACGCTTAGATAGTCTCTGCATCCTTCTTCCTCGTCATCGATCTTGTCTGCACGTGCTGAACTGCTTTCTCTTGACTTGCTTCCGAATGGGGTGGGGGCTTGGGGGTTTCTCCAGCATAGACTTTCACTTCACCTTGCTCATGCTCTTCTTCCTACAAGCTTTACAGCTGACGGTGTAGTGTTTTCTGCAATGAAAGGGCCACCAAATCTAGGTTTGTGCCACTTTCTGGTGAAATTGCGAATCAGTACATGGTCTCCTAGAAAGACCTTTGGTACAAGATGTTCTTGCTCTCGAGTTGCTGAATGGTCTTCATCTGTCTTCTGAGCCCAACACCTTGTCCACTTGACTTGGTCTGAAATGACAGAGATACTTGTGGTCATGCATGTTAAATATTCTTGCAGCTCAGTTTCTAATAATTGTGCAGTTGTCTGGGCATCACTCCTAATCCTCGATGTAAGAGTTAGAGGCATTTTCATTTACTTCCCAGTGACTAGTTCATGGGGTGTGAGGTGTGGTCTGAGCCAGGTTGCTTTCTAAGTGCATATAATGCAAGGGGTAGGCAATGCAGCCACCACTTCTTCAGGGTCAATTTGAGCTTGGTTATTCTTTCTTTTAGCATGCCATTGATCCTCACACCTATTCCATTTTCTTGTGGGTGATAAACTGAAGACAATGTGTGTTTTATGCCAACGAGCATACTCATTTGCTCAAATACATTGTTAACAAAATGGGGGCCATTATCTGATCTCAGCACCTTACATGATCCCCCCTCTAGGAAAGACTTCTCAAACTAGAAATCTCCCTGTGCAAGTGGCATCAGGATGTGTGCATGAGCCAGCCTCATCCTACCTCGCGAAAGGGCACCCTACCACTATCATATACATATAACGATTACAGACGATTATATCCACATAATCTACTTGTAAATACTGAAATGGACCATTCGGTCGACGGATTACTCCTCTGACTGTTCACAGCGTGTGCCCAGCAGTACATGCTTGACATACAATACAATTTACTACATAAAATGCAACGTGTTCTTACAGGTTCACCACAAACCAATCCTCCACAATGGTTGCTGCGGGGCTCTCCCTAGTGACATGCGTGGGGTAGTGTCACTGTTCCAACGCCACCCTCAATAAGGCTATGGGCATAACCAGTTTACCAGTGCTATCCTGTCACCATAATGCTTTGGTGGGGGATAAAGAACACCCCCTCGGTATCCACAGGTCTTTCTCTTACTGTGGAACACTACCCTGTATTTCCATAATCTGCGTCTTTGACAAATTATTAAAACTTTCACTCACAATCATCATCACCACAATCTTCTCCTTCACCTCAGGCGTATCAAAGGTCATTATGTCTAATGAATATGCAACTCTTTTTGCCTCTTCATCTACAGCTTTATTTCCAGATGAGATAAAGTCTGTTCTCTTAGTGTGTTCTGTGCACTTAACTATTGCAATGGCTAGTGGGAGCTGTAGTACTTTAATAAGCCTGTCAAATAGAGCGTTGTGTTGCACTGGTGTACCATCCACTGGGAGGTAGCACCTCCTTTTCCAGCATGCCATATCTTTGTGCACAGTCGTCGTAGCATAGGTGTAGTCACCATACACTGTCACTTCCTGCTCTTCGTGTTTCTTGAGTGAGGCAATAAGCGCCACCAATTCTGCAGCCTGGGCTAAGAAATGAGAGTGTAGTCGTGCACTCGTCATTACTTCAAAATCTCTGTTAGCCTTATGCTTTACTACAGCAACACCTGTATATCTTTGTCCATCAGTTTGATCGATTCTCGAGGAACCATCAATAAAAACAATTTCACCTGCAGTGAGAGCATTTTCTTTCACTGTCTGGATATTATCATAGAACTCTTCATAATTTGAGCAATCATGTACTTGCTCATCATCTGCCAATGGTTCGGCAATGAACATGGCAGGGTTCACTGTTTAGCATTTGATTATTGTGTTTGTCAGATTCGATATTACCACTTCATAAGCAGAAGCTCTTTGAGACATCAGGGCACCTTTAGGTTTATCTAAAGCAGCAAATAAAGCATGCACAACAAATAGAATCATAGAAAACCCCATCAATATGCTAGCAGTTTCTCAATAGCAAATGTGGTGACTGCCAATGACTGTTCACAGGGAAAGTGAACCCTCATAACTGGGTCTAGAATCCCACTGGAATACGCCAGGGGCTTGTACCCTAACGTAGTTCTCTGTGTAAGCACTGCTGTCATAACTGTTCCATGTGTGTGCAAAAATAAAAAAGAATTCCTCTGCATAATTGGAAATTCCTAAACCTGGAGCCGTACTAATTGTTTTTTTTCAACTCATCAAATCCTTCATCCATCTCTTTAGTCCATTCAATCTTTTTTAAACTCGGCTGTGCTTTTTTCAAGGCTTGCAGCAATGGCTATGTTTATGAACTGTAATCAAATACCCATGCACTAACATAATTGCATAGGCCTGAAAACTGCTGCATTTGCTTTATTGTGTGTAGTTTTGCTGTTTTCAAAATCACCTCAGCCCTTTCTGTTGTAACTTCCTTTCCTTCATGTGAGATTAACTGTCCTATGTACAACACTTCCTTTTGACAATACCGCATATTTTTTTTGTCCACTTTACATCCTTTCTTTGCAAGAATAATCATCAATTGAATTGAGTCTTGTCTGCACTCCTCCTCAGACGTGCTGCAAACTAAAACGTCATCTACGTACTGCCAAACAGCACTCTGCAAATCTACCTTGCTTAAATCCATCTGCCGGACTCTGTAAAAATTGATGCAGACTAGCAATACCCTTGGGGCACACTTGTACTTTTCAGTTTAGTCTGATGGAATGTAAACAATGTAAGATCTTAGGAGTCCTTATGCAACGGGATTGAGAAAAACGCATTCTTCAAGTCAATCACTGCGAAATATCGTGCTTCAACCGGGATATTACATAGCATCGTCGCCGGTTAGGAACTAGAGGAAACTCTGCCTCTACAATCTGGTTAATCGGGCGCATATCCTGAATTAAACGCCACAACCCCCATTTACTTTTTTTGATTGGATACACTACAGTAATTCATGGTGACTCTGATGTCACTAGAATGTCTTGATCCACCACAGCCGATATAGTCTTAAAAATCCCCTCATCTGCTTCTCTAGAAATGGGGTACTGCCTTACATGGGGAAGAATTGCTCCTGGTTTCAGCTTATTCTTAACCTCTCCTTTCAGTAGTCCTACATCATCAGAACCTGTAGTCCATAAAGAAATTGGCACTTTTTCATATCCTCATCAAAATATGTGGCACATTGCTGCATGATCACCATCTGCTCTGGGATCTCTCTCCTTTCTGTTCTAATCCAATATGTGATGCTTATTTCAAATACAACTTCGTCATCTGACTAGTTGTCCTTAAACATATCCTCGTCAGTGACGGCAGTGAACCTGAACCCCTCTTCAATAGCAATAACTGTTCTCCATGGCCTGCCCTCATCATCGAATACTTTGAGGATGGCCAATTCTCCTCATACTATAGCTGCCTGTAATTCTAAAGTGAATCTCTGTCCCTCTTCCTCATTCATGGGTATCTGTAGCCTGAATAAACATTAATCAGGTATTCTCATTACTTTGCCCTCTAATCAAGGTTGTCATGTTAAAAAAAATATACACTCCATAATAAAAAAAAACTCAGGCTCCAATGGCTTCCCTCGCAAGGCTATTTGCCCTGTAAATGCCATAATAATCCTCACTAGGATTAGGCGTTACTGATAGTATTGAACACATCAAGTCCTCCAGTGGGCTGTCTTATTGTGGGTACATACTTATCCTACTTATCCCTGTACATGTAAACGTGACAGCCCCTACTCTAAGAGTCAATAATTGTCCCGTGTTTGCGCTCTGTTGTATCTGCATGGGTACATGCTGCGATTGTCCTTGTGGAAGACTCAATGGTGCTTGTTGTGATTGCAAATCCTGGTGTGTTTGCAGTGCTTGTGTCTGATATACTGTCTGATCTTGGGCAGACCCATCCCTTCTTTGTGGGCTATATGCTGATCCCCCTCCTCTTGAGAATTGAGCATTCTGTACATATGCTTGGCTCCCACATGTTCACGCTATGTGTCCTGTCATTCCGCACGTCCAACAAACAGGAGGTATTCTCCTAATTTGCCCATTGTGCATACCTTGATTACGACCTTGACTATTGTGAAAATATCCTTGGTTATATTGAAAAATTCCTCACTCTCAGAAACCTCCTCTCCCTCTCTGCATAAATCAATTTCCACTTGATCTGGCTGTCTCCACTAGTTAGCATTGCTCCTTCAATGGCATATTTAGACCATTTGTTATGCACTAGTTTGGCTTCTTCTACTTTTCTGGTATCCTCCTTCTTCTTGTTTTCCTCTTGTAATAATCAGCAATGATGCGCAATGGTCAGCTGAATTTCTGGCCATGGCTTTCCTTCCATACCCACCAATTTCTTGAAGTGGCTGTGTACTTGCTCTGGCAATCCCTGTCATAAAATATGATAAAACACTGGTATAGATTTCCCCATGGCTCTCGCTTTTCCAAAAATCACTGCTCTTGAAAATGTTGAATATAAGCAAGCAGATCTTCCCCTTCCTGCATCTTTTGTGCCATTATAGCTCCCATATCTGATGTATCAGGATACTGCACTCTAAGCGTTTTCCAGACCGCTGCTCTACAATTATTAAATGGCACGCCATAGTGTGTGTTTTCTGCATGGTAACTCCTGCGTATCCTCCTCTAGACCAAATTACTTCAGCTCTTTCCCCAATGATGGCTGCAAGGAGACCTTTAATGCCCCCTATTGCTAGCATGTTATCTTCTGTCATTTTTTGTAGCTCATGGGTCCATTTTCCGGAACCCAATGTCAAACTGGGCAACTTAAGTTGTCCTTATCCTTCTGAGGCCATGGAATATACTGCTGTCCGACCACTCATTTCTCTAATAAATTAAACTGTGAAATCCCGAAATCGCAATAGGCTTCCATTGTTTGCCTATCCATAGTAGGGACGATGGTTCCCGATTGCCTTCTTCCTGGCAATTACCTTAATCTACCTAAATATGGCAATGTTTTGGCCCGCACACTCCACACTCTGGGATCATCCTTTAGGTTGACCTGGCTGCGCCACTGCGTCTGTCATCCTTGGTTTGTGTAGGTCTAGGTCTGACCATCTAACCTCCTCATCTGTCAATAAACATTCTCCGAACCCACATGCACTGGTCCCTTCTTCTTCATGGAAGGTTTCCCTTTCTTCGTCTGACATCTCCTGTCCCCAACTTGTGTGACTATCCTCTTTCTCGTCCCTATTCAGAGTCAGCCTGTCCAAAGACAGAGCTTGGTGCTCAGACCTAAACAGACTTCCCTCCTTTCGTCGCACTTGGGAAATCTCAAATTGATCACCTTTCCCTTTACTTTTCAATTCAATTTTCATCTTCATCTCATGATATGCTTTCACAGTTCTGTCTCCAATAGTTTCCTCTTCAAAATCCTCCTCTAGATTTACCTTAGAAGTCTCTGGCACTGGATTCGGGTTTCTTAACTTTTTCTCAATGCAATCAATGTCACATGCTCTCTGTCTCCTTTTTCGTTCCATTTCACATCAAATGCCCTTTGATTCTTTGCTTCTTCCCAAATTCTTTCCTCCTCCTGTCTCTTTATCTCTCTTCTCTCATTTGCCCTGTGTATTTCATCATTTGTTCACCATTGTTTTCTCTTTTCTCTTAACTTTTCATCCTGTTCTTCTCTCTTCTTGTCTATTCTAACCCGTTCTTCGATTGCTTGCTGCCTATTATCATATTTCTTTTGCTCTTCTGCCTTTCTTCCTTTCTCAAGTGTTCTTGTCTTTTTCTGTACTTTCGTTTAAGTTCATCCTCTTTCAATTGTTTCTCTCTGCCCCTGTCTTTTTTATCTTGTTCCTCCTGATCTTCCTTTTGGTGTACCTCCCCAATGCTCGCTCTGTCGAGTTTGAGCAATATCTGACCTCCCATCCACTCATTTTGTATGATGTGCTATCTCATCAGTTTTGTCTTTCTCTCCTTTCATCTCTTAATTTCCCTTTCTACGTCCAGGTTCATACCTGGTCATTCACTCCTTTGTCTGTCCTGTTGCACTGTAGAGACCACACCTTTCTCTGGAGCTTTCTTTGAACCTTTGCCACTGCTACAAGCAGGCGGTTCATACGTTGGGTTACTATACCCTGCTGCTGCTTTAAGCTCTTTATGTGGATACACTCTGTCATGTTTTAAATTATCATTGTTTACTTCAGGCACAGTGGGGTGAGCAGAAGGCTCATTACTCTTTACACTGGCTTACTACCAAGAATCAGACTAACAGCCACGTTTTTTGCATACTGGTTGTGTTATTGATCAAAGGAAACCCAGTGAGTTGATATCCTAAAAACTATAAAGCAGAGTGAAGACAAACCCAGGGTAAGGGAGACACCCTCTGGAACTGTGAACTTTATCCTTCTGGATCTTTTGTTTTGGAGTTGCATATGTCCTTTTTAAATAAGCTATACACTTTTCAAGGTCAAAAACATTTTCCTTTTCACCTTAGAGTTGATTTTTAGAATGTGAGGGCCAGAATAGTGCTTTGGACACAGAACATTTTACTTTGGACATCTTGACATTGGACAGATGCTTAGTTTGTTTAAGATAGGGAAATACGTCTTAGACTAGAAGTAGAGAAGCATTTTCCAATCACCCTTTCATTTAAAATAAATGTTTATGGCAATAAGTCTCCAATGTCTGTGTCTCATTCCTGGTTCCTCACACACCCTATTTATTTTCTTCCCTTTTTTTCTAAAGTACTTGAAAAATTGCTTATCTCTAAGTCCCTTCATACCGAAATCGTTATTTCTTCCTTTGAAGTCTGGATTCCATATGTCTCATTTCACCGAAAGGGCTTTCCCTTATGTCTCTATCTTTTTGCTCTTATCTTGAAATGATAAACACTATTCTTTTCCCATCCTTCTTGACATATCTCCAGCTTTCCTGTTTTTTTTGTTTGAAGTGGCCAGTGTTAGTTAGAGACTGGTGCGGCTTGACACGAAAGAGAGCTGGAGACGTGATGGGACACCAAAAGGGCGTAGCACGGTCCATTCATCTAGCCTGCATCACGGCCTGTTGTCTGTGGTAAAGAACTCTGCTTCTCGCTCTGTGGCCGTGGTGAGTAGAGTTTCTTTGGGTAGCCCATTTGGGGGCTGCATGGTGCAGAGAGGGACACGGGGTGTAGCCTGCAAGATCTTGACACATCTGTGCATCTCAGAGGACAGGGGAGAAAACACTAGAAAAGAGACCTAGGAGGATGGTGAATGCCGATTTCCAGGTGCCACTGTTGGTAAGGGTGGAGGTGGCTTGGTGGTTGCGACAAAGCCTTGTTATTCATCACAGCCTCAACCACCACAGAAGAAAACGCTTGGGCCCTGTTCTTGTACGTAGTGACTACAGGGCCCTCCCTTGGCTGGGGAGGTCCCTTTGAACTACGCACTACTGTGCAGAGTCAAATATTTTTCTGAACAACCAGGGGGAGATAGCAATACGATCTCTCCACTGATATCACAGCCCACCAGTCACCATGTACCCAGTATTCCACAATCATGAGCTTGTGTTAGTGGTGGTAGCACATATTGGTCTGCAATGTCGCATTCTCTCCATGGCTGACTCCCTTTGTGGGTGATCTCAAATAGAAAATTCTTGCAGCAACACAATTCTGTGGTGCAATTAAGTCACATAACACCCCTTTGGCCACTGAGTGATTAGTCTGCATGAAAACTATGTGTCAGGAGAGAGCCGGATTGCATAGTGGAACATGCGTGGCTGGTAAACGTACTCGGAGCCCAGTGAAACATCTATAGGGGGCAAACAAAATACCATGCTCAAAGAAAAGTAAAAAAGATAAGAAAGTCAAATTGGCTGCACCAGATATGTGCGGGAGGGAAGGTCGTTTTGACCCCCCCTCCCCTTCATTCCCATTTCTCACTCGCACTCTATGCTCGCCCCGTGACTGGTCACACGCCTCTGGCCAAAGGTGCCGAGCAGCCTCGGGTCGACACATACAAGCGCAGCATCTGTAAGAGGACTGAGTACTGACTCCATTTTGTAATGAACCTGACTCCATTTTGAATCTGCCCAAGCAGGCCTCATAGCAAAACCAGCCTGCAGGCCTGCAGGTCTCCCTTGGAGCCGCACACAGTCCTTTCCCGATTAGAGCGGCTAAATCCTGGAACAGCCTTCCAATGAATTTAAGACTGGAAGGTAATTATAGCAAGTTCAGGAAACTATTGAAAACACATCTTTTCCAATAACTTTCTGACTCTACTGGGCCTCCTAAGGTATATATATGACTGACTTATCTCACCCTCTTAATATGCTACTTTTCCTCTCAGGATGTCTCCGCGCCCTGATGCCTGCGGGCTGTCGGTGCGTTAAAAACACATGGAAAATAGAAATAGAAAATAGAACACAGTCAGCTGGCTACTCCCCCCCCCCATCTCCTCCCCTCTGGTGTCCTTGTGGCTGCCCTGTTCTCAGGGAAGACTGGGTGTGAAAGGTTACAAACTAAACACTGCATCTCTCACCTTCCTCCTTACATCCCTGCCCTGTGAATGACCGGGTCGGAGCCTGGTCCTGGAAAAAAAAAAAACATTAATCTACACAAACATGCCTCCTTACTTGAAAACACTGCCCTTAAGAAATATAGGCTGTACAACCCCGAACCTCATACCCTTTTGATGTGGCATATACATGCCCCACGACGGTGCACCACCCTGCTTCACCCACAATACTAATCCCATCTGAAACTATAACATTTCTCCTGTGTTAATGTATGATAAAGCCGTCCCCATGAGATGTAACAGAACAATCAATAAATAATCTGCCTAACTGTAATGAATAAGATATTTAGATCCACACGCTCTTGTATTATGATGTACGTTAATTGTCTTTCAGTGCTGTATACACTTGCAAAATGTGTTAGATGCTAGGAGACTCATGTGTTGTGATGTAAAGAGTGCGGCCCATGGAACCAGTGTAAATAGAGCAATCCTGTAGCTCGATGATGATTGTATACAAGAAGTTATAGCCCATGATATAATCATAAGCCCTTTTTGTACCTATTACAAATGAAGGTATGGAACCCCATTCCAATAGTTTGCTTCTAACTTCATTAATTGAAACAGGCCAACACTTGGATAGTCACAGGGCCTTCTCTCCCACAGCAGCAGTGCCACGCATGGCTAGAGCACAGGCCCCCACCTTATTCCCTACTCATGATAGTGCCGTCGTCAAAGGCCCATTTCTTGCTGATGCCTTAACGCAGCAAATGTATCCTCTCATCCATCCACTGGGCCCGCACAGTGTCCACCCCATGCCCCCAGACAAAAAAGGCCCCATGCCTTTCTCCCACCAGTGGTGCATGACAAATGTCTGTATATATAATAAGTGAAATATATGATTCTCCACCCAACTGTCATGATGTCAATGGTTGTTTTTATGGGTGTCTTTCATGGTATACTTTGAAGTGGCGTTTAGTTTACAGAGCTAGTATGAATCACCTTATACAGAACCACCCGACCTTCACCTCACGCTGACCAGCCCAGCAGATGCACATGATGTCCGCCTTCCCGCCAAGTAACTATCCAATCATCCGCAGGCGGCGCCTATGAAGCTATACTGGATCTACAGCTTGTCCAATGAAATGTAACTTTTGTACCTTATACAATTTCGTCACTAATAATGCTTTAACCCTTTTTTAATGCAATGACAGTGTAATGTTGGGCAGAGCGCTCTCGGAGTTTGCAGAGTGCTCTGCTTGCCCTATTTTGGTTTAGATAAACTTTACCTTTAACTTCACCCGCACTTGGGCTTGATCTCATTCCCTCCTGGGGTGCGTCCATTATTGACTCTCCTTGGGGAGTTAGAATTATATTTTTGGGGGACTGCTCACTTTCAGATATCACACTGGCATCTCATCACAAGATTTCAGGATTTTTTGATAATTTATCTACCACTTCAATGGCGGCAGAAACACAAATTGAACTACCCCCGTCTGCTGAACCTTCTGGTGACTTTGATAATTATATTTTGGTTCATCACCCACTATTGCTAATAAAAGTTAATCGCTCAATTTGTGTCTTAACCTAAAACGGAACTCTTTGTGGCCCATTTTAGCTAAATATGATAACATCATTGGCACAAATTTGAAGCATCGGTCTCTAGTTTGCAATCTTCAGGAGGAGAAAGCTGCAGTGAACATGACGTATTAACACCTACTAAGAGTATTTCCTTTTTGGATAATGCTTCCACTACTTCAGTAATTAACACTATTTTATCAAAAATCAATGCTTTATTTACGCTTTGTACCAACATGGCTCCTGAACAACACAAATTAAAGTTTATTACGACAAAGGTGATGGATATCATCTTAGCCTGTAGCTCGGATATAAAAAGCAGATGGTGCCTATTGAGGAGAGAAAGGGAAGGGGAACCAGAAGGTTGATTGATCTGTGCCCCGCATAACATACAGAGAAATACAAGTATCAGGAATGATACTATTCACATGTTAGCCACACAAGACCAATATTTAGTGATCCCGGGTACTGCAGCACCTATACAAGTCTCCCTCAGTATTGCTGCTTGTACCAAGGAAGGCGTGTTGGAAGCATTATGAAATGACATTTTTCTTATGGAAAATTATCCTATTATATGGAATAAAAGGCACAGCAAGCATCAACCCACCAGCAAAAACTTCTAAATCCATCAAGCAGGTATTATTTCCCAACAAGGCCCCCAGCCCATCGTCTGTACGGCAACTTGAGCAAAATTTCTGTTCACCCAATCCTCATCTGACTACAGTTACCAAACAACCAAGTGACGGGTGAGTGAGACAAATTGACGCTGAGAGAGCCACAAGATATATGGATGCACACTAATAGCTTGAGTGCACAGAACAAGGAATATGACTCAACCAAAGGGTAATATGCTCCGTCTCACCTCGATGCCTAGACTTTTGAGCATTGTGCCAATCCTCAGAACAGATTAGTTGCTCATCAAAGCACTGGAGAAACAAATCATAGGAATTGGCTGTACCAGGTCAAAAGATTCCCTCATTTTGGGGGGAATGTATGCAGATAGACCCTGGGGCCTCATTACGAGGTCAGCAGTAACCTGCAGTGCGACCAGCGGGTTGCTGCCAAAACCCTAACACTGTTTCTGCTGCCTGATATCCCGGTAGCACCCTGTTGCCACCGGGATATCACAAGTTGCGGCAGAACGGTAACTTCCCATTCCAGTGGAGTCCCATGGGACTCCATGGGAATGAGGACACTGAAGTACCAGCACTGTTAGTAACAGCGCCGGAGCTTCAGTGAGAAATCTGCCAGTAGGGGCCTGAATTCCTGGCAGGTCGGGCCTGTCAGGAGTTCTGCTGCGCCTACCGGCAGACTCAGAGTTTGCCAGTCTGGAAAGGGTGCTGAAATGTAGCTACCGGCACCCTTATTTCCGAACTGCCACACGCCTAATGAGGCCAATACCACTAAGAATGTGTTTGATGATAGGTCTTCTTTTTTGTATCCTTCTCAGGCAGTTAATCAAATTGTAAATGAGTGTAATTTTAGTCAGGTATATACTGATGAATTGACGTTGGGCAATTAAGTGAAGATAGAAGAGTTAACCCCTATGGTGGATAGCCTATTTTTTAATCGTTCATCTTAATTAATTATGTGGAAACACATTCCTTGGCTATCCATGATTAGCAGTAAAGAGGTTTTACCCATAGAACTCCCGAGTGGGACAGACTCACAAATTGAGTTTTGATTGAATTGGCTTGTTATTACTGGTGTGTATGTGTGCAGGAGTGATGTGGAACTTGGGTTATAAGATTGCAGTCTGCTGTAAACAGCCTTTCAAAGTGGTCCAGGCCAAATTGCACCCTCTCACTTTTAATGGTGTACATAAGGTACTCAAACCCGAAGTGCCATATGGCAATGTGCAATTGGTACTGTATATGGCAATTGAGTGTCCACCAGAGAATCCTCTGAGGGAGAATGAGGCCACCCAATGGACTTAAAATTGGGAAATCAGGTAGTTTTGTGAATGGTGGGGCAAGTAATACATAAACCTTCAGTGCCGTGAGCTAGAATTCTAGGGGGTTCAGACAATTTTTGGACAATGAAGGTTCTATGCTCTTACTTACTAAACATGAAATGTTTCTGTTACAGCAATATACTTGGACGGGTACCATTTGTACCAAGTAATGGCAGACAGAGGTCCACGTTGAAGACCACACAGGGTCTAATTATAGGGTTCAGCCAAAATTTGAAATCTAGTTATATCCCTGTGCCCACTATTAACAAAAGTGTGCCAACTAATAACACAAGTGTACTGGCGGTAGAATTTACACTAAGTGAGAATACAGAGAGATGTAATGTGTTGATTGTAAATGTTTACATCCCCCCGTATACATCTTGCCTTGAAACTACGCACAAATATATAGATGAGCTGTCTGCGGGTTGGGTAGGCAAACCCCATAATGAAGTCATTTTGTTGGCTGGTGACCTTAGTGCCTGCTGCATAGATGACGAAAATTGTACCCCTTTTTGTATATTGATGAGAAAAGTGTTATGCTGCTGTATCGGGGTCAGCACGAAAAACTCACCAAAATATAACAGAAGTAGTCAAAAAGGAGCGTACACCAGTGCAATAAGTAACACAGTTTTATTCAGGGCCCCAGACACAGATGGGACAGAAAAATCAAACAGATCGCGGAACAGAACTGCATGAAATGGGGCTGTCAAAGAAACGCCCCTAAACCTATGACTTTTATAATAGTCAAGCTGAATGACATTAGTAACATTGAAACATGAACAAATCTCCCCACACTGATCCAATTGGTGTTTGCACTTTGAAACCTTATAGAAAAGCATACATTACATTCAATAATTGGGTCCAAAGACCTTCCCACACCCCCCTCAATTACATGTGACATCGCAATACATCCCCAATTCCCAGAACACAAAGTTAATTAATTGAAACATTTGAGACAGCCAACAGAACTTTCATCAACTGCCCTGGTCGCCTGATCCTGGTTCACATGGGAAGTGCTTACCACCATGTCACCGCCAGAGCCTTGAACCACGGATGCACTGCTAAACAAATGTTGCATATCGTGGACACTTTAACCCTTTTCCCAAGGAAAATGTACTACGGGTCAATTCAAAACTAACGTGGTTCTTTTTGGCTCCATTAGAAAATCTTATTTTACAAATGATTTTGAATTATAAAATGGTCATGCATTCATTATTCATTGGCAGAACCTGTGAGCTCTAATCTTTGACCTCAAACAATAAAAAACAATCTATACTTCTTCCAGCACTGCCCTAGGATCGCAGACTCTCCACTAAATCTCCAGCACAGCAGCTTTTTCAACACACCAAAGGCTAACACATGTTTTCTGCAAAAACAAGCTTTTAAGGCCTATTTACCGTGTTTCATCCTACCACTAAGTTAGTTTGATTACACTTACCTTGTGCCCCTTTATTCAGGGATTAGTTTTATTATGGGTTCTATTTCACAGATATCAGAAAGAGCCCCCTCCCCTTTTACTGTGCTACTCTTGCAGCTGATAAGTGCGTTCCTTCACACCGCATTGAACCTACATCTTTATTACACTAATAATCATGGTGGTGAGCGCTTACCACCATGTCACCACCAGAGCCTTGAACAACAGACCCACTGCTACACAAATGTTGCATATACTGGACACTCTAACCCTTTTCCCAGGGATAATGTACTATGGGGCAATTTGAAACCTCTGTGGTTCTTTTTCGGCTCCATTAGTAAATCGTATTTTAAAAATGATTTTGAATTATAAAATGGTCATGCATTCATTATTCATTGGAGGAACCTGTGAGCTCTAATCTGTGACCTCTAAAATATCATCGCTCTCAAGCTTTCATGGCCTTTTGGCGGGAGAAAACACCCGATTTTGCATTTGGCGGGTGAAAGCCCATTTATTCCTATGGGAGTGTAGGGAGCATGGTGGGTGAGAGAGCTGCCTAAGTGGCGGGTGACACCCGCCAAAAGCGTGTGAATTGAGGACGTATGCTTCAGCCACAACTACATTTTCCACACACCAAAGGCTAACACACGTTTTCTGCAAAAGCAAGCTTTTAATATCTATTTACTGAGTTTCGTCCTACAACTAAGTTTGATTATACTTACCTGTGACCTGTATTCATGGATTAGATTCATTATGGGTTCTATTTCACAGATACCAGAAAGAGCCCCCTCCCCTTTTACTGTGCTACTCTTGCAGCTGATAAGTATGTTCCTTTATACTGCGTTGAACTTGCATCTTTATTACACTACAATAAACAGTTAATAGAAAGGGCAGGCAACGGGTCCAATTAGTCAAGGACTGGGACCATATATTACTTAATGGCAGAAGGGTGACTGCCCAGGTCAATTCTCATGGGGAATGGGAAGCAGGGGAGCTACAGTGGACAATTGTTTTGGTATTAATGCCTGTATGGATTTGACATGCCCTAGTCTATGACTAAACACCACGGCTGTAGTGGTATTGACATTAATCATGTGGGCAATTACATTTGTTGGACCACTATCCGCATTCAGAAAGCTACCTCATTTCTCTCGCAATTTGCTCTGGATAACATGTTTCATCTGACAGCTTTAAGTGCGAAAGAAATGATGGAGTGGTTAAAGAACTTGGCTTTCACAATGGGTTCTAGTAAAAAAAAACATAGCGTGCCGGGGAGGACAAACATATCAACAAGTTTGATATTGCCATTTGTGATTCCAAGCGACTAATGAGAAAGAAAGTACGAATGATGAACAGAATGGGTGGTTCTGTCAAGGAGGTTGCATATATGTGCAAGGCCGCAAATGTGGAGTACAAGCACTGGGTAAAACCATGGAAATTATCAATTAAGAACATTTACTGGAACCAGATAATAGGTGCTTTTTTGCACAGTCGAGAGTCCCAAACCATTTGGCAGATCTTGGCATCTGCCAAAGGGGAGAGGACAAAGAGAACTATAAATCCCATCAAAGAATACGTTTGGATAAAGTATTTAAGAGATAAAGAAAGTACTTTCTTAAACATGCCAGAGGTGAAATATTGCCAATCTGGTTGGCCACGATTAGCTACATTGAATGACATCAAATTGACCACCTTAAGGTTAAAGAACTCCAGGGTTCCTGGCCCAAATGGGCTTGCCAATATTGTGTTGAAACAAGAGCCAGTTGGGTGGGTTGAGATTTTAAAGGTACTTTTTGACAAAGTTTTCCTTGCACAAGAAATCCCCATATCTTGACAACAATCAATTTTAGTCCCTGTATATAAAAAAGTGTGAGAGGTTGTTGCCAGTGAATTACAGATTTCTATTGCTATTAGATGTGACTGGAAAATGTTTTGAGTCCTTTGTGTTGAAGGCTCTACAGGCATGGGTGGATGAAAATAATGTACCCTCAGTCGACCAAGACTGGGTTTTGACCTGGTAGCGCTACCACCCATAACCTTAGGGCTTTAAACAGGTTGATACAGTCGGAAATAACAAAAGGCAAGACTTCTTTATATATCGTTTTTGTAGATTTTCATGCAGCCTTAGAATGTATCAACTGTGGAAAGTTGTGGTGTACGATGGAGGGGCTGGGATGCCCGAATTAGTTAGTGTGTATCCTCAGGAGTCTCCATTGGAACACTTGGGGACGAGTACGGCTTGATGATGCAGGTACCTTATCAGCTGCAGTTGTGTTCAACATGGAGTTTAGCAAGGTTGTGTGCTGGTTCCCCAGTTGTTTAACATTTACTTGGCAGACTTGCTGCCACGTCTCGCGACTGATTAGATGTCACCCAAAATTGGTGGGGCGGTGCTGCCCTGTTTGCTGTACGCAGACAATTTGGTGTTGTTCAACCATACCTATTGTGGTTCGAAGGGATATGAGGAATTCATATTGTTTGCTGTAAGTACCAATCTGTCGATTAATTTAGACAAAACAAAGGTGATGTTGGCAGCAGCTAAGAAGGTGAACTGCCCAGTCTTATTGATGAGCCTGGGCCCTGTTGAATATGTGGAGAAGTACAATTATCGTGGCCTTGAAATGAGTGCTAGTGCTGACCACGTACATATTAAAGAGACTGAAAAAAGGAAGGCCCTTTTAGAGAATGTCCCTCCTGGGGAGAAGCTCCCTTATGTGAGGGCATGGGAAGGGGGGCTGGGAATGGAGATTCCAGAAGTATCCTGGCAAAGGATATGGCTCAGAGCTCAAACAAGCTCCCGATGTACGACTGTGAAAGAGAACGCCATTAAATTGTGTTATCAATGGAATCTGCCCCCAAGCAGGCTGCATGTGATGAATCCTGACTATCCAGACACATGTTGGCATGGTTGTGGCAAGAAAGGTGACCAGGTGCATATGTGGTGGAAATCTTCTGTTATACAGTCCTTCTGGCTAGAGGTATGCTCTAAAATTAAAGAGATTACTGGTGTTTTCCTGCCTATGAACCCGTTGGTGTTGGTGCTAGGGGATGCCCCAGATGACGGCTCCTTTCCGATGTCCGGTAATAGAGCAGCCTTGCTTTCTACTCTCCTTATAGTGGCTCGGATCACAAGGGCCCGATTTTGGAAGTCCATAGAGGGGCCCCATAGTGCCTACTTGTGGGTGAAAGTGTGGGAATTACTAGACCTAGAAAAGCTCTCAGCTATGTTGGAAGGGAAAATGCTAAGATTAACGTGCATCTGGCAACCATTCCGGGACTTTATTTTGCCTTTCTCCTCTTTGATGCTTTCTTTTCACTTCCGCCCCTATAGGAGCTGGTCCATGTTTAATGCATCTCACAATTTGATTGCTATATATTTGGTAAAGGCAATGAATTATGAAAATGTATAATGCAGAAACCTAAGCAAGAATTCATTGTTCGTTACCGGCAGAGTATATTTTATATTTTCCCTTATTCAATGGTTGCGTGATTTGAGGTTGGACTATGAACTGGGTTTTATCAAATGACTCAGAGGGGGCGGGTTGATTGTTGCATAATGAATTTATTATGTGCCTTATTGCAATGTTCTGTTATTGTCTGTTTTTTATATACTGAAAAATTCAATAAAATATATTTTTAAAAAAAGAAAGGCCCAGCAGTTAACATACATGATTGATACATTTGGTAAACAAACAGCTGAATCTTACCCTCTGCAGAACTCCAGTGCAGCAGTTCGAGATCTAATGCTTAGATTGAGAACTAACCAATTACTTCTGTTAGTTGTCCAGTGAGCGCATATTAAGATACTGTTAGAAAAAACGTATGCCACATTTGTGAAATAGCGCAAAAGATTGAGACCGTGAGATACGTTTTTACAGAATGCATATAATTGGGGGCAGTTATATGTGTTTACTAGGACAATATGTGCATGATTATGATTGTATTAAATCAGCATCGTTTTGGGATTACAGCCTCAATTCCGAATCAGAAAGCTTTCGCATTCCACTATACCAGCTGCGGTGCATTATTACTAAACGTCTTTCTTAATCAGTACATTCATTAATTATATAGCTATTTGATATATTCTTGTATGCTTAATGTTTGCTCAGGGCATTTTTCCATGTTATCCATTTTATTTTATTACTGTTTTTGCATTTTAAGCTGGAAATGTGGTAATATATTGATTGTACAATGATAGGATGATTAATTCCTGTTAATTTACGTTATTTTAATGAAATGGAAATACAGTTATTTATTGAATGTGTATTGATTTAAGGTTTTGAAATGTAAAAGTATTTCACTGCTTGTATCTGTACATTTAAATTTTGAATTTTTAAACGTTTGTAAACACGCACACAACTAACTGAATCGTATCCTAGTACAGGTGGAGCAAAAAGACTAGTTAGAATTTAGTCATATAAACATTTGTGCCATTGGATTTACGGGACAGAGAACAAAAAGCAAATTATTTGAAATAATAAGTCTTTACGCCAGCACGAAAGGTCAGGTGGGAGTTAGCCCTTCTTAGGTTCAAAGGAAGACTGTTCAACAATCTAGGTTCAGCAACAGAAAAGCCATAATCTCCTCTTGAGACACATTTAGACCTTGGAATGATCAGCAGGTATTTGTCTTCAGACCTTGGAGCCCGAGCTGGATGATACAATTTCAGTTTATTCATTAGGTTACTCCGTGGCAGACCATTGATGCATTGGTACACCAGACACCCAATCTTGAATTTTCTGCAGTCCTCTTCCGCTAACCAATGGAGGGAGTGACGGAGGCCTGAGGTTTGAAGTGTTTTTAGATACACCAAATATCAATCTTACTCCAGAATTTTGTGCTTTTTCTAAGTGACAGATCTGTTTAGACAGGGCTCCAATTAGAAGTCCATTGCAATAGTCTAACTTAGAGTTGACTAAACCTCCCACACCATGGCAGGATCAGTGTCAGGTACGTAGGGCAGTGCTTGTCACAGCAGCCGGATATTGTATTGATTGTACTTTGGCTGAGACTTGACCACTACAGCCCAGATCTCTCTGCCAAACACATCCAAGGTTTTTTACCTTAGTGGCGTATTTAAGTCTTGACCCCAGGAACAGAAGAGAAGGGGGCTGCTTTTACCCTCCGTAAATGTTTTGGTCCAAATAGAATAACTTCTGTTTTTTTTGGGGTTCAGCTGTAGCCAATTATGTGCCATCCAGAACACTATTTCCTGCAGACATCTGCCTACCTTGGCAAGAGCATCTTCAATATCATCTAATCTGATGTACAGCTGCGTATCATCAGCGTAAGAGTGGATCCTAAGATGCTATTTTTTTCCAAGATATCCATTAAAGGACGGAGATAGATATTGAATAATAAGGGGAAAGTTCAGATTCCTGTGGCACACCGCAACATTGGACGATGATTTCAAATATGAAATCTCCCACCTGTACACATTGTTTGCATGCTGTTATAAATGAGGTGAGCCAATCCAAGCCACAGGCGTCTGCATTTATTAAGTTCTTAATGCGATCTAGCAAAATTTCATTGTTCATTGTGTCAAATGCAGCGGATAGGTTGAGCATTACAAGCAGGGAGCGTTTACCAACATCCCCCACCTGCAACAGCTCGTCCCATACCACCACCAATGCCGTTTTCGTCCCATATTTGGGGTGAAAAGCGGATTGTAAAAGATGTAGAAGGCCATTATCTTCAATATAGTTCTGTACTGGTTTGTGGCTACTTTTTCCAAACTTTTATTTCCCAGACAAGGAAGGCCAGCAATAGGGTGATAGTTGTTGTAGTCCTCAGGATCCAGACTCACCTTTTTTTAACAGTGGAGAGATGACTGATAACTTCAAGGGGGCTGGGACCACCCCCTGTGTGAGTGATGCATTTACGAAGTCAGTAAAAAAAGGAGTTCATTATGACGACATTCGCTTAGCTACGAGTGCAGGAATTGGAAAAAGAGAGTCATTTGTAGGTTTTAGTTGTGTCAAAAGAAAGGCAAAAATGGGAAACTGATCACCCCTCTCTCCGCCTTGATTACCCTCACCGGTGACCACTCTCTTAAATTACCTTTTAAAATTTGGGGTGATTTACATATATATCTCCCCCACAAGTCACATACACGATCATGTATATAGGAAAATAAATGTTATTTATACTTTTACATATATACTAAAAACAATATCCTCACCAGAGTTTTAACACAAAATGAACATTAAACACAACATGTAAACGTTTCAACAAAAATGGGGTGGTGGCACAGCTGTTATGTTATTATGCTCTTCAAGTACAATTTCAAGAGCTACTTAGAATTTTTCTTAAGCAGTGGTAAGGGCTGAGTTGTATTTTGATAATGGTGTTCAATCATGTAACATACAGCCTTTTTACACAGAGCACTTAACTTAATCTCTGATTAGAAAAATACAGACTTTCAAAATAATCAGTCACATAGATAGTCGACATGTTTCAGCCACAGAAATTACATTAGATATTATCTCTAATATCTTTTCACAATTGATCAGATGGCCTTCTTCAGGACAAGATCATTTCTTTTGCGGGTGAATTTGTCTTGACTACCCCTCTGGTACAAGTGCGTGATCACACTAGAAAAGACAGTTCAAACAGTTTTTCAATCATTTTGTCCCGTGGCGGAGATAATTAATGGTAGTGACATAGGTCGTACATTGACATTTTGATAAAATGGTGTATGTATACTTTATCTCAACCATCTTGATCAATACAGAGAATGGTAACCAGTGTGATATTTTCAGAGCGGAGGCAGGATCTTTTGGGTATTTCTTTACACCAAACAGGTGAACATTTGAATATTATATTTCAAGAAAAGAAAGGAAAGACCTTTTTTTTTACAATAATTTCCCCTCTAATGTTGGTACCTAATCCAATTTACCAGAACAGATAGTTGAATTCCTTTTGATTTTAAGAGAAGCGATTAGTCATGCTGGTTATTATTCGTTTACCTGATATTATTCATAGTATTATATAGATTCTCACGATTCGTCCCACACTAGACTTTTCAGAAGTGTTGATTACAGAAAAACCACTGAAATGACATGGGGCAATATGATTAACCAATGGTTAATAGTAGTTTTTTTAGTGCCATAATTATTCCTTATCATTCTGATGTCCTCTTTGATTAGATATGTGAACAAATGTCTTTGTACTTTAAGGGACATTTTTACTTTTTTACAAAACAGCTGTGCCATCACACATTTATATGTTGTGTTGAATGTTGATTGTGTGTTAAAACTCCAGTGATGCTTTTGTTTTTAGGCTATATGTACAAGTATAAATAAAATGTATTTTTCTATATTCACCATCGTGTATGTGTCTTGTGGTGGAGATATAGATGAAAAATCACCTCAAATTTTAAAAGGTGATTTGAGAGAGTGCTTACCAGTGAGAGTAATCAAGGTGGAGAGTAATCAGTTTCCCATGTTTGCTTTTCTGCCCGTTCCCTTTTCCCATTCGAAAACTGATCCCCCTAAAACAAAAAAAATAGGGAAATTACCCAATCTTGTGGTACTGTTGTGTCAAAAGGCCACAAATGTCCTATTCTGAGGCCTGTGTGAAACTAAACTGGGGAATCCCAGTAGTTACACTTTGCCGTTGTGTTAGTATATTCTTTGGCTATATTGACATTGAGATATACTATCTGATTCTATATGGAGTCTAATATTATTCTAAATATTGAAAACATGTCTTCCTGAAAAACATGTTCAGCTCATTTTCATGATTTACATATGAAATCTTCACTGGGGCATTAATATTCAGATTAGCAAAATTCACAATTGTTCTAAATAACTTTTGAGAGTGATTAGCTGCAACTGTAATTTTTCTTGCTAGGAAATTATATTTAGATAAAAAAATAGCCTTTTTGTAGTTGGTCAAATCTGTTTTTGCTGATAAAGCATGTTCATATGATTGTAAAACATACCATCTATTCTCATGGTATTTATATTCCTTTTTGAGCTCAGAGAGTTGTGCAGTGTACCAGACATTAGAAGGTCTTCTGGGCATACTTCTTCTTAAGGGGGTATATTTAGTGCAAATATTTCTCATTATTTGAGTCCCTTTTTGGAATAACGCATCGCACCCTTGAGATAAAACACACTGACTCAGTGCCTTCCCCAGCTCAATACCAGCTATACTCTCCAGTTCCTTTTTATTAAGAGCAGGTTTGGCACCATTAGATACAGGGGTGCAATTTTCATATGTGGCTGCCTTAATATGGAACAGCATGAGATAGTGATCTGTCCCCAACATGCGGACTGTGTCGATCATACTAATCCCCTTCCCTCTAGCCAGGACTGCATCCAAGCAGTGACCTAGTTTGTGTGAGGGCATTTGATTTACAATTGACATCTCATGTTGAAGTAATAGTTCCTGACGTTGTTTAGAGTCTGCCTTAGAAAGATCCTTCAGCCAGATATTGAAATCGCCAATAAACAATAGTTCTTTATGTCTAATACCTGCTGTAGCGAGGAAATCATCCAGACCCTCTAAAAAAGATGCTGCTGGCCCAGGGGGCCTATAAATCATTAGGATCCTTACTGAATATTTTGTGGTAACAGTAAGGGTCATTAGACAAATCTCAGAAACGCCATCCCACTGAATAGATTTGAAGTGGTCCATTTTTAAATGAGACCGGTAAATTACTTCAATTCTCCCTCCCACCTCTCCCTGACTGTTGATATTTTGAATCAAGTAACCCTCTGGAATTAAACGATGAAACATGGCATGGGATGTGTCTGTAAGCCAAGTTTCTGTCAAAAATAGAACATCCAGTTTATAAGATTAGATTAATAAATTAATCTCTAAAGCATGGGCTACCGATGACCTAGTGTTTAGCAGTGCAGCTTTAACTGGAATATGAGAATGTAAGTCTACCTTTAACAAGGTGCAATCATCTTTTGATTTTTCAATTCCTGACCCCTGATTTTTTTATAATGTACGAAGGGAGAGAGCTCCCTTATTAATGTTCATGCTTAAAAAAAGATCCCTATTATAATACATTTTCTAATAAAGGTTATTTTAGAATCAAAACAAATACATAAATAAATAAACAAACAAAAAATATCTACAGCTTTCAACATGGCGTATCACCCCACTTTCCTTTCTGCTCCGGCTTCCCGTGAGCTCTCTGGCTCTATGCTTCATTGGTTCTATTCTTATGTTTCTGAAGGACCTGTGCCGTTCAAGTCTCCTCCCTTCTTCCCCTTCAATATGTTGCTCCCCAAGTGTTCTTGTTACACTTCTATTTTCCCTCTGCACTGTTTCCTCTCTGCTCTAATATCCTATTTTTCACTCTATGGTTTCTGGTTTTCTTTCTGATGTGGAACTTGGGATGCATTACCTTTTCTCCATCTCAATGACATTAAAAACCAAAGTTGTAATTTTCTAGGCCCATTCTATTCCTCCCCGTACCTCCTGCGGGCTTCCCATTCCTCATTCTTTTCCTTATTACTCTAAAATGCTTCACAATCTTGGCATAACTTTGTATCCTTTTCTTTCCTTCCCCACTCACATCTCCAACACAACCTGCATCAGGTTCTCTCCAGGTTTGACAACTGCAAGAGCCTCTTCCTTAACCTTCCTCTCTCCTCCCTCAGCCCTCTTCAACTAATCCAGAATGGGACTGCGAGATTTATCCTTGCCTTCAAGGCCAGGCACCGCATATCTTCAGCCCCAAAATCTCTCCACTGGCTCCCAGTGGTTGCAATGATCAAATTCAAGACCCTCTGTATCGTCCATAAGGCTTTCTGTGGCTGGCAACCTTGTTACTGCCAACTCTCTCTCCCTAAATGCCTCTCTGCTAGAGGCCTTCGTCCTCTTGCTCCAAATGTCTGCAGATCATACATTTCTCCAAGCAGAGAGTGGAGGTAGATCTCTTTAATCTGCGTTTGCCTCACTCTGGGGCAGTCTGCCTGCCTCTCTATGATTTGAGCCGGATCTCCTTAAGATTCAGAAACTTCTCAAAATCTTCCTTTTCTCTTCTTCCTTCCTTCTCCCCCTCCCTTTCTAGCCTCCACCTGCCGCTACTACTGTTTGCCTGTGACCCTTATGAGTCTTACCGAGGCCAGGCCTTCCTTGAACAGTCTTCCCTCGTACCCATTCCTAGCACTTGCCCTCGGGCTTCCTTCCATGACTAGCCACTGAGTCTGGTCCATCCACATTGTCATGCTATTCACCCCCATCCCTTCTCCCCTGGCACTTGGCCTTTTGGGCTCCCCCTAGCACTTGCCCATCCCTGGGGCCCCATCGCTTCTGCACTTCTATCTTAACCTCTCCCCCTCTCCCATCCCTTGCCCTCGCCTGCCCCCTCCCGCTGCACTTCATGTTACTCTACTTGCACAATCCGAATGTCACAAGGTTTAGTAGGACCGTTATTGTTGTTTTCTCCGCTTTCCCCTCCCCCCTTTATTTTGTCTTTTGGCACCTGAAAACACTTCTTGCTGTATAGGCGCCATACAAATGCATAAATCAATATTTCCAATCTTTACAATATGTGTTGCACTCACACCTTCCTTTCTTTTCATGCCACTTAACTACTGATTTTCCTCACTAAACTTGACTTATCTTACCTATGTTTATGCTTCTTTGGGTAGTCTTCCAACTTTGCATCTTGTGGCATACTATGAGTTTTATGGGGGTGTCTATAGGTGATATGGGGTAAGTCAACTCTTGGTTTGAGCTTTCTATTTCCTGCGAGTTAATGTTGATAATCTATCTGTCTGAATGGGCTGCAGTTACTTTGCCCTTTTAAATGTGTAAACGGGTGATCTTGGGTCCAATGGTGGTGTGTATTTATGTATGCATGCATATATGTCACCTTGACTATCTGGCCTTGATAGTGAGGCTGGTCCTTTTCGTGGTCTGCAACACCTTATCCAAGTTTGTCAAATGCTCTTCCCAGGTGGAACTGTAGACAGCAATGCCATCCAGGTAAGCTACACAGAAGTCTTCCAGTCCACTGGGAGCATGATTTATCAACCTTTGGAAAGTGTCAGGGGCATGTTTCAACCCAAAAGGCATAACCCTAAACTAGTGAAGCCCATCAGGGGTTGAGAAAGACATTTTCTCCTTGGCATGGCTTATAAACCTGGCAGCCCCTATCTTGTCCATAAGCTCATAAGCCCTAGGCAATGGGTGTGTGACAGTCTTGGTGACTGCATTGACTCCTCAGTAGTCCACACAGAACATCTAATGCTTGGTATCTGACAGAGAACTTGCCTTGAGAACAAGGACCACTGGGCTGGACCATGGGCTAGTTGAGGGTTCAATGACACCCCAGTCCAACATCTTGGCTAACTCTGCCTGCATGTGGTTCCTAACAGTGTCTGACATCAGTGTCAATACCATGGGGTGAGGCCTGGTGTCAGTGACAACTGATGCTCTGGTGTCAGATCTGGAGAGTGATGCACTCCCTCCACTGAGCCATCCTGAGGGTTGCTATGAAGCAGATCAGGAAGAGGTCATTCTCATCCTCTTCTTGCTATGAAACTAGAAAGAGGCACACAATGTTCTCTCTTCTGTGGACGGGTTTGAACCTGTTGACATTGAAGACCTGAGGGACTACCCCAGGAATACCAATGTCAGCCAGATAGTTGACTTCACCCATCATGGAGATTATCCTGAATGGTCTTGTTCACTTATCTGCCAAAGCTCGAAGCTTGGTGGGCTCCATCACAAGGATCTCCTGGCCAGGAGTCCAGTCCACTTGTGAGGCCTTAAGGTCAAGACAGTATTTGTTCAATTCTTGGCCAGACTTAAGATTGGCTGATTCCTGGACCATCACCTGTGACATCCTACTCTTGAGGGGTAACTCATAGTCCCCCACTTGATTGGCAGGACCTGGAGGTGTGGCTTTTAAACCGTCTCTTACTAAGGCAAGGGTCACTGTGAAGAATCCCAGAACTCTCACCAAAACCCTGCCTAAAGTTTCCTCCCAGGTAGCCAGGAGAGGGAAGACGCTTCATGATCCCAATCCTGGGTTGGTGTACTGCAGGAGTATCGCCTGAGTTGAGACATGGCACAAGGTAGTGAGGAGAATCAGTGGGATGAGACATGGATTTTTTCCTCTGAAAGGGATTCTCTTACCATCGTGCCAGAAGAGGTTTGAAACATCTATATGTATTTCATCAAAAGAAAAAATCCTTTTTGTCCCTGAAATCAAGTGCCTTCCTCAATACCAAAGGTGCACTACTAGAAATAATGGAAATGTTGCCTTAACTACATCTTCTTCCTCTAATAAGGTTAAAACCTACAATACCTCTTTTGAAAATGCTAAGGGAATTAAATCTACCTGTAATTCTATGAAAAAAGTGTACAAACTTAAGTTTGCTAAAGTTTGCTAAAGTGAACTACATGTTTCAGAAACCCATCGGGACTGACATGATGAAGAAGGCAGTAGAGGCATCTAAAAGTGAAGGACTGGCAAGCAGACCTAACAGTCTTTTTTTTTTATTATAAAAAGTTGTTTTTATTAGTTTGATTAACAAACTTTTACAACATCTTGATTAAAAACAACAAAAAATAACACATTCATTAATAATTCCATTATACATATCATAAAAATAATTGATCATTCATAGTTACAATTGAATATATAATTTAAAAAAAATACTTAGAAAAATAATGGATTTTAGTATCATCACAATACTAGTTCATTAGTATCGAGTAGTATTTGTTGTTTCTTATCTAGTTCCATCACCAAACTCTCAAGAAATGTACACAATAAGATAATAGCTTTAAATGAATATCCCCACATAAATTTCTTCCAGCACCATTCCCTTGCTTCTTTGGTCATACCTAGTACATTAGGACTGATGAGAGAGTAACGTGAAGCTTCAAAATGTGCACAACACATGGTTAGATGTTTTAGGGTTTCTATGGAGATTTTCCCATAGCAAAATCTACACCATGGAATTTGCTTCATAGAAGTATGCTCATTCCAGGTCATTGTTCTTTCAAAAGTGTGGAGCTGGTTAAGCTTGAATCTTAGATATAGATTGCGATAGGTGTAAGCAGGAAATTTTAGTAGATAAGCTCTACGAGGTATTCTCAGGGTAGCGAATTTGGCTGCTTCAGAGTATAATTTTTTTAATGCATGTCATTTAATGTGGTTAGCAAGTCATGCTCATATACGCGTTTTTTAACATAGGCCAAGTGATTTTCCAGATCAATTGGTTTTAAACCACATTCATCCAGTATTTTAATCATCAAATTTGAGAAGGCAACCATCGACAGGGGAATTTGGTTCTTGATCATAATTAAGAATTCCTTGTAGAGCGATTGGTGCGTTGGAAACAACATTTTTCCATAGGTAGTTAACTGTTGCCAGTGAAATCTCGCTGATAAAGCTGAAATGCCTAGCACCTGTCTCAATATGCAGTTAGGTAGCGAGTTTGGCAATCTAAATGTGGATTTCCATAGTTGGCCTTGAATTTGGTCAAGAGTTGCATCCATATTACACAAACATAGGTCAAGTCCATAAAATAAAGTTGCTTCCACTTTCACCATATACAATTCCAAGAGTGGTGCTAAGGAAAATTTGCAGTGCTTCATGCACACTATCCGCATTTGAGTTCCCAATACCGCTTTTTTGGCATTCAAGTTTAGTACCCAAGTTTTTTTTTAGTACCCAAATATCTCATATTTAAGTTTATAGGCATAAATATAGAGTTTATAGACCATTTCATTGTAGATATTTTCCTCTTCATGTTTCTTAAGATGAAGATGCTTGATTTTTCCACATTACATGTTAAATTGTGTTTGTAAAGATATTCTGCAAATATGACAAGCTTTTTTTGTAAGCCATATGGTGTGCGTTCGAAGATTAACACATCATCCACAAATGCGATCCACTGAATTCGCAAATGCCCCAATATTGCTGGGTAGGTGATCTCAGATTTCCTTATTTGTTCAATGTCTGAGATTTAGAGGTTAAACAGGGTAGCTGCCAGACTGCAACCCTGCTTAACCCCCACCTCAATTGGAATAGGAATTGTTGTTGTGCCGGAGTTGTTAGTGTGGACCAGATATGAAGTCCCTTGATGCAATTTGGCTAGCATAGCAATTAAGTAATGTGGTATCCCCTTTGTATCAAGCTTTTCCCAAAGAATATTCCTAACCACGCAGTCAAATGCTGCAGATAAATCGATGGATGCCATATATAGGGCACCAGTATTGGGAATTTTCATTTGGGCAATTAACTGGGCCAAGACGGTTGTATTCAGAGCAGTTCCCATTCTGGCACGGAAGCCGATCTGAAATGGTGAAAGAATTGCAAGGCGGTTTATAACATTTTTTAGTTGCTGCAATATCAAAACAGCAAAGGTCTTGGCACACGCATCTATCAAGGCAATAGGTCGAACATTTTCGGGGTTTGTTCTGATGCCTTTCTTATGAATAGGAACTATAACAGATTGTAACCATGAGTCTGGAATGCAAGCTGATCTACTAATCTCGTCAAATTGAAGTTTAAGTATTGGAGCCCATAATTGGACATTTTCTTTGAGCACACATGGAGGGATACAGTCCGGGCCTGGAGCCCTTGAATTGTTTAATTTTCCAAGGGCCCATATAATGTCTTCTAAATACCAGCCCTTAAATTCCTCTGCTGAGTACTGCTTAATCTTAGTAGTTAGGTCAGAGAATCTTTCAGGTAGTGCACATTTTTCTTTGTAAAATCGCATCCATGTTTCTGCAGTGATGTTAGATGATTGTTCACCAGTTCGTGAAGAATTGTTACCCCTTAGAATTGCCCAAGTAGATCATCTATCGTTGCAACATAGTGATGCCATCATTGCTTGATTTGTAGTGATGAAGGTAAATTCTGTAGTTTTTTATATTGTTGTGATATTTGTTGATTACTTTTCTTTTTGTAGATTGAAATTCAAAGTTAGATAAACCCAATGTGGCTAACTGCACAATCTCCTGATTTTTTTGTTTTTTTAGGTTTTTAATTCTTGCGGCAAGTAAGTCAATTGCTTGCGCTGGATTTTTTTCTTTTGAGTTAAGTAGGACGAGGTATATAAATGCAGTTTTAATAATAATTGACATTTGTAGTATTGTTAAGGTGCCTTTGGTGGTTGAGTCATTAGAATTCAGTAATTCAATGAAATCACTTTAATGATCGTGTTTATCTTTCGACACAACTTTGCATTCCACCTTAGTGATGCACCTGGTCGATCATATAAGAGAAAAGTGCTAAGTGGATCATATACCAAGGTTGAGATGGTTAGTTGAATTTCTAAGTATAAAATGCAATGATCACTCAATTCAAGCATAACAGTTTCTACTCCCGTACAGCTTGGGGATAGTTCCTCAGATACTGCAATATAGTCGATGCATGATTTTCTGTTACTTCGAGACCATGTGTAAACATTCTCTTTTAAAAGGAAGGGAAGCAAGACAATGTTCCAGCTCCCAAAAAAGAGCTGCAAAAGAGCCCCTCTTTTCCCAGTCGTAAAAGTTTGATTTTGTAGTAGAGATTGTGATTCAGTAAGAGGAGCTTGTAGGCAGTTGGAATTCAGATCACCCCCTAATATTACTTTTGCATTGGGCCATTTACAGAAGACCTCATCGAACAGAATGTCAAGATCATCAAACAATTTGTTTATTGCGGTAACTAGAGGATTATAGTACAATGAGATTATTAAAATATAATCAATTTTACAGAATCTTAACTCAATTATAATAGCTATATACGAATATGTTGAACTCATCAACAACAAGGTGAAAGCAAGCCAAGTGTTCACCAGAATCGTAATTCCACCCGACGGTCTGCCTTTCAGCGGTCATGTAGCAAGAGTAGAGTAAGAAGCGAACCCTCTAATTTCAAGTTGGTTAACAGCCATTGTTTCTTGGCACAATACTATATCTACGATTTCATGAGGGGCATGCCTGGATGCCCACATTTTTAAATTCTGTGCTCCACACGAGTTACATGATATTACTCTTAACACTTGCTTGCTACTACGAAGGTTCAGTTTTTATAGAGTCCTTCTTGGACCCCATTAATGCCGATAACCATGTCCAATCTTTGGAAAGGCAGATATTGCCACCAACTGTGGCAGCACTGCAGCTTCCGAAGAGTGAGATGTAGTGAGTCTTGATGTTTGTATATTTGTGGCTATTTCAATTGGAGGTACAGTTTTGTTGAAGATTTTTGCTTCTTCAATCGTTTGAATTTGAGTAATAGATAATCCTAACATTTTCAGCTCTCTTCTGTGATTCTATATTAGTTCAGCGATTATTGGGGATTGCAATTCAAATACCATCCTATGTTTTTTTATGGATGGAAGAGTAATCCATATAATATCGCTGCATACCAGCGTACTAAGAGCTGGAATTTTTTTAAATGTCTGGAGCACAAATTATCGATTTAGGTCTTGATCCCCATCTATTTCCGGAGCACTAATCCCTCCCAAAATGCTCGACATGGAGATACAAGGCATGGAATCATCTGTTGAATCGGCATTAAACAGAGCTTTGTTAGTCATGGGCTCACATTCAGAATTAATCGTGGGCTCCTCATTTTGTGTTGAATGACTTGGATCATTTAAGGGGGGAGTAGGGTCCATAGTGGGCTTTGGAGTCTCCTGCTTTTCAATATGCACCAAGTTCTACTTTTGTGGTGAATAGTGCCGTTGGTCACAGTTCTGAGAAGCATTAGTTTTGCACTCTGGCTCTAGAGGTGGTTGCAATGAGTGGATTCCCTCTTGCGCCTTCAGTGCCAGTTTCCCTAGAA
Source organism: Ambystoma mexicanum (assembly GCF_040938575.1). Lineage (NCBI taxonomy): Eukaryota > Metazoa > Chordata > Amphibia > Caudata > Ambystomatidae > Ambystoma > Ambystoma mexicanum. The sequence continues at coordinate 429,091,207 of NC_090939.1, read as the reverse complement.
CTTGGGGGACCTCCTGATCAACGTTGGGCCTTTCAGTAGTTTTTGTATTGGGGATTGGTTTATAGAATGCTGAGAGCAGAGATTGTTGTGAAGAGGACAACGAGGCTGAGAATTCTTTTTGTTTATCAGTAATGGATTTTTCTACAGCAGACATGTGCTTTCTTCCCTTAATATCAGCCAAGTTAGACTGTAGCTGTAGAGCAAGTTGACTTTCGAATGAAAGCTCCTCAACATTAATCCCCAGATCAAGATTTAATTGGGCAGGTGGGATATTTACTCTTGCCTCACTTGGTTCACTTGTTACTGAGTTGGCATTAGGTTTTATATCAGGATTAAAAGGTTGTTTTAGAGTTAATTTTTTAGTTTTTGTTTTTTTCTTGTGTTTCTAATAGTTTTGCGTTATGTTATGTTTGATCTGAGGGAGCTCTTTGTTCAATTCTTTGGTGGAAGTTTCCAATTCATTTAGCTGATTAAAAAAGAGCAACTGATCAATTTTCTCTGCGTGGTAAGATACCATTTGGCACAACTGCGCTTGAGTATAAATTTGCATGCAATCCAAGTTTTTAGGTGCGTTGACAGTCTGAGCGAAAGTCGAAGCAAATCCGAAAGTTGGACATCCCTCATTCTTTTTTTGCACATTCTCAATCTCGGTTGAATCACCCTCTGTTTGTGATGCTGTGGGCAAAGTGGCAGTCACAGGAATATTTGGAGAGTGACAGCCTTTCTGCTTCTTGTAATTATCGGCAAAAATATACCCCTCCAATTTGTTAAGCTTAGAGGAAATCTCATTAAGTGCTGTTTTAATGTCACAGAGTTCATAATGGGTATAATCATGGCCTTTGTTGAGGAGATTAAGAATCCTCGACATTACAGGATATGATGATTCAAATATTTGTAGATCCTCCACTAGTGAGGTTGGCTTGGATTGAAAATCCAAATTGGACTCAACAGACGTCGGTCTGGGGTGAGTGAGAATTTGAGATTCAGGGGATGAACACACAACACCCTCTTTGGTTCGTGCAGGTTCTTCATTATAAGGATTTAGAGGTGCGTGATTATTAGGTGAATTTTCCAAGTCAGCAAAGGGTGCAACAGGTTCTAATAGTGCTATGCGTGGAAGATCACAGTGAAGATGCACTTTATGTTTGTCAATCGGACGCACTGTGACAGGCATTGACGGGCCGTCAGAAAGAATTACACATTTTTCCAGCTTCATTACCACTGCAGGTGCTAATATCGATATATCAGAGGGTGGGCATGAATTGGCATCTTCAATAGTGCCTAGGTCATGATTGATCTCGGGATCGGCCACACTCAGGAAACTTTTCCTTGAATTGATGAATGAGGCATGACTTACTTGAGAGGCTTCACTCGTGATCGATGTGTTTACATGATCATGGGCCACACCCTTCGAAGACCCGTACATTAAATTAAGTTTCGCCATTGTGGCGTCTATGTTATGTTTTTTTTGGCAACATTTTAGTTTCGATATGGCCACTACATAGCCGCGCAGTCATGTTATTTTAAGCAAAGCATAAAGGTTAAGTTTGTGTTTTCACGCATCAAGTCTAATGAGTTCAGCTCGTGTCTATCAACACATGTTTGGCAATCAAGCACACTGCAAATTGTAACAATTACTAAACCATGGTTGTATTTAAATAACTCACCTCAGAAAAAAAGAGAATTAGACAAGTAAATACCCTTCTACCCTCTACCCGCCACCCGAACAGCCCAACAGCCGGTACTTCGGCAGTACTTCTGGTGCGCGCGTGCTGGTGCGCACGGACTTTAGCAATAAGGAGTTCTGGGAGAAGGGGCGGGATCAAATCCAGACCAAACAATGAAGCGGGCTGCGAAAGGGGAAATAAACAAAGTGTAAGAAAATGCTACAAGGGAGGTGAAAAGCTAAGCTAACGATTGTGAATCCTTCACTGAGAGACTAAACTCTGGACTAAACTAAGGATTGTGAATCGTTCCTCAAATACAGTGTACGCCCATAAAGGAAATATTTACTTGGTTGTGTAAGAAAGTCCACACGGGCATGTTTCAGGGAAAACAGTCACTTCTCCTCACGCATGGCAGCGTCCAAGGCATCAAAATCCATCAGATGCAAGTCACAGAAGTATTCAATGCAGCCCAACAGCCGGTACTTTGGCGGTACTTCTGGTGTGCGCGTGCTGGTGTGCGCGCACTGTAGCAATAAGGAGTTCTGGGAGAAGAGGCGGGATCAAATCCAGACCAAACAATGAAGCGGGCTGTGAAATTGGAAATAAACAAAGCGTAAGAAAACAGTACGAGGAAGGTGAAAAGCTAAGCTAAGGATTGTGAATCCTTCACTGAGAGAATAAACTCAGGACGAAACTAAGGATTGTGAATCGTTCCTCAAATACAGTGTTTGCCCATAAAGGAAAATTTACTTGGTTGTGCAAGAAAGTCCACACAAGCGTGTTTCAGGGAAAACAGTCACTTCTCCTCACGCATGGCAGCGTCCAAGGCATCAAAGTCCATCAGATGCAAGTCACAGAAGTATTCAATGTAGCCCAACAGCCGGTACTTCGGCGGTACTTCTGGTGCGCACACGCTGGTGCGTGTGCACTGTTGCAATAAGGAGTTCTGGGAGAAGGGGCGGGATCAAATCCAGACCAAACAATGAAGCCAGTTGGTTGTGCAAGAAAGTCCACACAAGCTTGTTTGAGGGAAACAGTCACTTCTCCTCAAGCATGGCAGCTTCCAAGGCATCAAAGTCCATCTGATGCTAGTCGCAGAAGTATTCAATGCAGCCCAACAGCCGGTACTTCGGCTTTGCCAAAATCGCAAGGCCAGTTTATGAGGAAGTGTGTTCACTTAAGAGATGCTGGGGCAAGAGGAAAGCCGATTTCACCTGCAAGTTTTGAGATAGTCCTGGGTTCACAAAATCCGCTTTGTCGCGGCTGCTCTGAGAGAGATGTGTCAAAGTTGAAAGTCTTCCCAGGTGTCCCTAATGTTATTCATCGACCGCTTTATTTTCGCTGCACTTTTTACCAAAAATGTTTGCCAAAAAAAACATCAAAAACTATGGGGGAGAGGGGTATGTAAGGGGTTTGGTGGGTGGTCTATAGGAAATAAATAATAGGGGAGGGAGATAGGGGGGTCGCCGCCAAAAAAAATCATAATTTTTTCAGCAAAACATTGTTCGGGCAAAAAGTGCTGCTAAAGATAACCGGTGGTGAATGAACATAGAACCCACCTAATAACTGTGGCTGCAGAGCCAAGACCGTGCTGCAACCCGAGGCCCATGTACTGAAGCAAGCCAAGGGGCAGGTTCCAAGAGTGCCTGAAGTAGTAGCAAAACCTGAAGAGGTCGGGAAGTGGAAGCAGACCACAAGCATATGATCTGATATGATGTAGCATTTATAATGCATCTGCACACAAGTGTTTCTAGGAACGAAGCGTAGTGTTCTTGGAGCCAGTGAGAGGAGCTATGTATGCAGATTCACTTTGAAAACCTTGCCGATAACTATTATCAGCTTAATGATATCGTGCATAAGAGTGGGAGTGTGTAGAAGTTGTTCATCACTTTAAAGAGGCCGGCTTACAATGAGAATGTATCACGAATACCCCCAATGCAAGTCAGAGTGCTCACGTCTGAAATAAATCTTTTATTTTCCATTGTTGAACTGTTGAAGTGTTATTAGAGTGGTTGTGTGTCTCCAATTAAGACAGAGAATGCTTTCCAGATCACTCGGAATCTTGAAGTTGACGTTCACACATTTTTATAAGACATATTCCATCAAAGAGAGGTTGCCTGTCAACAATTGTGATTCCAGATTGGAGTCAAAGTGTAACTCTGTATAATAAAGGGAAATACAGTTTCTTGCAAGTCTTTGAAGTTAAAAATTCTCATTGAAAATGTGTCGCATGTACCTAAATCTGTTTCTATCTTGAAGAAAGATCCTTGAAACATTGAAAACAAGTATTCTATGAACATAGAAGTTGTTGAACTGAAGAGAAGAGTAAGCATCGGCCAAAACAGTAGGCAAATCCTTTCTAGAGTGAAACCAGTACTGTTAAGATCCATTCAACCACATCCTGGGAGTGTTGAAGTTGTTAAAGGTCCAGTGTCCTCTGATACAAGTGGGACGTTGTTATGCAAAGCTGGAAGTGTGGCAATACAGTTTAAGGCTAGCTACTGGAACCCTGAAGGTGTGAATAAATCTGGCAAAGGGTGCTGGGTGCTTGTAGAAAGATTAAGTCAACAATCTGTAACGCTGAGACTGTTGAAGTTGAAAGAGGAGCAGCCTGGAAGCAGTGGCAGATTACAGTGGTGGCAATAAAACAGACATAAGAGGCAAAGAGGCTGCCATTTTCTCATAGCATAGGAAAGAAGAGTGCCTTGCCTACTTGTGGAGATCGAAGAGCCTTGTCTTTAAAGACCTTATATTCTAAAGTATCAAGTTTGAATAGAACTAACAGAACTGTGGTTGTATAATATTAGCAGTGCCTCTTATACTTAAGGTGGTTGAAGCAGTGGAATAACTGGGAGCAAAGGAGCCTGTGCCCACAGTAACAATAGTAGAATGGGGTTGTCAAGAGAAAAACAACACCCTAAGAATAAGCATTGTGACAATTATACTAAAGGCACAGCCAAGGTCAGAAATACAAAGAAAGTTGTTGAAGCAGAATTCTTTCTTTGTTTTGTTAACTGTTAACCAATCCTGGAAGAAGGTTATCCAAGATTAACATTGGTGCTGCTTTCTTGGCTAGAATTGGAACGGGAACCTTTCAACAGAAGGCTGAAGAATTGATACCAGTGGAGTTTTGTTTCGTTATCTTTTATTTTATGTTGGAACTTACAAGAACTGGTTCAAGACTTTACTTCCTTTTGAACTTTTGGGAGAAAGTGACTTTGAGCAATCCTGGGAAAGGGAGTGTAGAGGAAGAGTCAAAAGCTCTGGTCCCATGTTGCCCTGTTCCCATGTTGCCTATATGTTGGAAACTTGAAATTGTGACAAGTGCAGTACCAGTGAGGATGCCTGTAACGCGAAGACCCGGAAGAAGTATGAAAATGAGTGAGAAAGAAGAATGGTGACATCATGCAGAGGAGAACTGACGCACCCTGAAAAGATATAAACGATAAAAGAACATAGACATTCTATAGGATCGGAAGAGGAGGTGTCGAAGTTGAGCAACATTTTGGGCTTGAAATGAAGATGTGCATGTAAAGAAACACTGAAGAAAATGAAAAGTCATTTTACAATTATACAGTTGCAGGAACACAAGTAGACAAAGTGATTTTGAGGCTGGCTACGTAGCAAATAGATTGCAGCGATGCGCCAATTTATATACATTGGAATGTATAGAACCTGGATGTTCCACAATGCACTTTCGCAAGGCTTGAGCACCATCATTGGAAAGGGTGGCACAGTTGGAAAACAGCTAATGGTGAAGGAGAAATTCAGAAAGGCTTGGCTGGCCCAGCACAAAGAGCTGAGGCCACTGTGAGCCTGGTTGTCCATCAAGTAGTTATATGAATGTGAGAAAAAAACAAACTTGAACACTGAAGGCATCAAGAGTTCATAATTTAATAATATTAAATGCAGCAAAGAGCTCGAAAACATTGTCTCCAGTCACATGGTCAGATTAAAATAGACTTTGGGTCGAGCTACACCAAAACCAGAAGATAAACCATGCCACACTCACTTTTATTCTTAGGCACATAGAGCTCTGTAAGGCCAGGTTCAAAGCCTTAATTGAATGGCAGTCCGCAAGAGTGATGATGGATGTCAGACTAATTGTGTGGGAAGCTATGGTCAAGACCAGCCCACAAACACCTGCGTGCTGCTGGCATGTGGAATATTCCAGAAGAGTACAAGGGTGCCAACCAATTGTGGAAGGCCATGTAACAGAGAGCCCTGTAGTTTGTACAACCAATGGATCATCGTGTATTTTATGACGATGAAGATGACTTGCACTAGAGTAGGGCTTAGTTGTCCACCTGATGTTAGAGACCCAATCACTTTGTATGGAACGTATACTTAGATGTACCCTGTAAGCCTATGACATCCCTAAGTAGATTTTTGTAGTTTGCCACATAGCGTAATGTCTTTGATGATGAGTTTTGACTATAAAAGTTGTGTTTTTTATTAAATGTGTTGAGAGAAACTGAGCAAACGTCTGATGTTGTCCGTTATAACTTCTTGTTTTAGATAATTGCAAATAAAGCAGCACCTTGTTCTGCCAACTTCCTGAGTCGGTTTGATTATTGATGTATGAGTAACATCTGCATCCCCATCCATCTCTAAGTATTGCTACCTCGTCTTAAAGGGCCCTATGTCTATGGGTTCACGTGGTAGCAGAAGTAAGATGGTTAAAGATCCGTCAACCCAGTAGGCTTTAGGGTCTCGGAAATATCAGATATCCTCTGCCAGTTAGCTGGAGGACACTAAGGATTCCTGTGGCTAGTGGGCGAAACGAGTTCTTGCAGGACATCGAAATAGGTGGGATGGGTCCCTCTTTTACAGAATTCTCCTCCCGGTTTCTACAGGCAGCTGAGCGGACTGAAGGCTAAGGTGGCCGGTTGAGGAGGAGATGATCCCAAGGGTCTGGAGCTGAAAAGCGAATGGTGAGTAGATTGAGAAAGGTGGCAAAAAACCATGTGTACATATTAAATGGGGAAAGTGATAAGAGGAAGAAAGTAACGGAGGGTTGGTTGGGTATTTCAGTTAATAACGAAGAGTGTCAAGAAAAGATATATGGACAATGAGCAATCCATAAAATAATCCCAGAATCCTACATCAAGGGACGTCTAGAAGAAGTTATTTTAAAATCCAAGTGGCTATACCTAGGCTATGAGCGAAAAAGGTTTGCTAAGGAAAATAACGTACACTCCGATCAGAGTAATGTTAGGGGCGAGAGTAGCCATGGGGAGTGTTGGCAGAGATATATGTTGGGGCCAACCAGTCTGTCTGTTTGTATATTGTATGTATTGTATGTATTAAGGAAATTGAGAGTAGGTTACTTATTTATTTAGTTATTAATGGTAGTGATTGAAAAGGTAGATTGAAGTAAAGTGAGACATAGAGGTTTAGAGCAGCAATGATTTGTGCACGCTCATTTTGCATTGTTTTTATGAAAAGTATTTTTTGTGTAGAATAACAGTAAGTATTGACAGTCGATTGTGACTTGTTACTCCGCTCATGCACCTGTGCAAACAGCTGCCAAAACAGGAACCCAAGCTTAAGCAGTATCGTACAGAATGGATTAAGGGCACAGCAGAAAAAATGCCCATGCCATGGCCACAAGGGGGATCACTGTCAAAAGCAGTTTTGCAACACATGATCACATACTTGCACGCTGCGTACACAGGAAATACATTGGAAAAGAGGTTAGCTAGCCTAGAGCTTTGGAAAATGTATCAGGAGGAAAGGAAAGACCCGTCTCCTGAATACTGGATGCTTAACCAGTGTAAAGGGAGGGGGAGTGTTGAGCCATCTGCTCCCCCTATCGCACCTGAATTAAATGGCGATAGCACAAAAGATGAGGTAGTGTGTCCGTTAAGAGAGCTTAAAGCTGCAGCAGGATTCAGTAATCCGATGCCTGAGCCACCGGCGTATAGCAGTGATGAGAGCCCAGACAGCACTCCAGAAAAGGGATGTGATCTCTAAAGTCCCATGGGACAAAGAAAAAAGTGAACAATCAAATGTGACCCTAGATATAGAACGAGAAATTAAGAGATGGAAAGGAGAAAAAGACAAAGCTGACAAGATAGCTCTCATACAGTTCGAATGGAAGGGTGGTCAGATATTGCTAAAACTTGATGGGAAGAGCATCTAGGAAGTACGGCAAGAGGAACATCAAAGACGGGAACAAATGTATCAAGAAGAACAGTTAAGAAAAGAAGAAAGAGCAGAAGAACAATGAAAGTATGACAATCGGCAGAGAGCAATCGAAGAACGAGACAGGCTAGAAAAGAAAAGAGATGAAGAGGAAGAACAGACATTAAGAGACAAAAGAATGCAAAGATACAGAGATGACGAGGTGCGTAGGGCAAATGAAAAAAGAGAAGCGAAAAGGCAGGAAGAGGAAAGGGTTAGAGAGGAAGCAAAGAAACATAGAGAATTTGATTGATGAGGAAATGGAATGAAAGAGAAGGCAGAGGGCACGCAACATTGATCGCATTGAGAAAGAGATAATGGAACCTAGTCTAGTAGTATTATGCAATGACATAGATGAGTTCCTACTATCACAAGAACCTATGCCAGGACTCTCTCGAGTAAATCTAGAGGAGAATTTTAAGATAGGAAGCATCAGAGACAGAATCACAAAGGCTTATGAGGAAATCAAAACAAAAAGTGAATCAAGAAATAAAGGGAAAGATGATAGATCTGAAAGTGCTCAGTCATGAGGCAAGGAGAGAGACTTGGTCAGACTCGATCATAGAGCCCTGTTTGGTAAGGCTAACTCTAAACAGAGATGAGCAGGAGGACAGTCATGGTAGTTGGGGACAAGATATCTGAGACAAAGACAGGCAAACCTTCCGTGGGGAGGAGGAAGGATGGAGATGGTGCATGTGTCCTGAACGATGTTTTCAGATAGACAAGGAAGTGAGGTGATCAGGTTCGGACCTGCCTAAAGAAAGGACGTCAGTGCCTATATCGCGGCCAGAGTGACCTAAAAGGTGATCTCTTAGAGAGAGGGGGAAATCACCACCATATGTGAACCGGCTGAGATCATTACCAGGAAGAAGGCGATCAGGAACCATTGTCCCTGCTATGAACAGGCAGACAATGGGAGAGATTGCAATTTTGGGATTTTGCAATGTCCCCTGTTAGAAAAAGGAGGGGCGAGACCGCAGTATATCCCGTGGCCTCAGATGGAAAAACATAATCTAAGGTGTAAGCTCCCGAGTTTGACTTTGGGCGCCGGGAAATGAATCTACGAATTAGAAAAAATGACAGCTATAGGGGTCATTAAGGGTCTTCTAGCAGCTATCCTTGGTGAAAAGGCTGATGACATTTGGATGAGAGCAGGATACTCGTGTCACAGCACAGAACACAGCACATGATGGAGCAGCGTTTAATAATTGTAGAGCAGCAGTTTGGAAAGCACTTAGAGTATCCTGATACATCAGATATGGGTGCAAAAATGACACATAAGATGCAGAAGGGCGAAGATCTGTTTGCTTACATTCAGAATTTTCAAGAACAGTGGTCATTGGAAACTCGAGAGCCTTGGGGAAATCAATACCTGTATTCTATCATATTCTATGTCAGGGATTGCCAGACCAGGTACAGAGACAGCTCAAGAAGCTGGTGGGCATGGAGGCAAAGCCATGGCCAGAAATACAGCTGACTATTGTGCACCATTGCTGATTGTTGCAAGAGAAAAATCAAAAGAGAGAAGATGCTAGGAAGATTGAGGAAGCTAAGTTAGTACAGAAGAAGCTGTTTAAATATGCTATAAAAGGGGCACTGTTAACTAGCGGAGAAGGGCTAGGATCTCAAAAGATAGCAGGCATGCCGCAGGTTAATAGCCAGCGGCAGTCGGATGAAGGAGGGGACACATTTATGCTGAGAGGCAGAGGAGGCTTCCGGTGAAGAGGAGGCTTTCCGAATAATCAGGGAATCTTTCAGAATAACCAAGGTTGGTTTCAGAAAATGCAAGATGGTAATCAAGGCATGCAGGAATGGCACGTTAGGAGATTCCCGCCTGTGTGTTGGACATCTGGAATGACAGGACATATTGTGCAAACATGTGGGAGCCAAGGGTATGTGCAAAATGGCAATTCTCAAGAGGGGGGACAGCTTATCCTCCAGCATATAGCCCACAAAGTAGGGACGGGTTCGCCAAACATCAGACAGTGTATCAAGCACAAGCACCACAAACGCAAAAGGCTTTACAACCACAGCAGGCATCATTGAATCCACCTCAAGGGCAGTCACACCACAAACCTATGCAGATACAGCAGAGCACAAACACAGGACAGCTATTGACTCCCAGATTAGGGGTTGTCACTGTCGCATGTGGGAAGCCTTTTACAGGTACGGGAATAAATATCTACCCACAATAAGATAGCTCACAGGATGACTTGATGTTTTCAGTACTATCAGTGATGCCAAATCCTCAAGAGGAACCAAGGGTTGACATTACCATAGGAGGCAAATCCTTTTCAGTTTTAGTAGACACTGGGGCAACTCGCTCATATATATGAGAGGGAATAGTTTTGTTATCTGGAAATGTCATGAATGCTCAAGATTTCTCTGAAGCTACAAGTAGAGTTCCTTTTACTGAGAAATTGCCAGACTCTATAGGAGAATGTGATATGTCTGTCCCATTGTTGTTTTCAAGGCAGACACCAGCTAATATACTGGGCATAGATTTAATGACGAAACTAAATATGATGATTCATTTTACTGAAGAAGGCATAGGGTGTTCAACTCCAGGAATATATTATTTTAACGTGGGCAAATTTATCATGGCATTTACTGGCAAATAGCTCTGGAGGGAACACCGTTACAGCCCAAATATTTTCACTATGGGGTACTCATTTTGTTAACATGGCTAGCCGGTTTAGTGGGCAAGATTATGAGAATACCTAATGAATTTCTGTTCAGGCCACAGTTACCCTTGGACGAAAATGTGGGACTGGTTTTTCCTTTGGAATTGCAGGCAGCCATAGTGCGAGGGGAATTGACCATGCTCGAAGGTTGGGATAAAGGCAGGCCATGGAGAACAGTGATTGCTATTGGGGAAGGATATAGATTGGCTGATGTCATTGACAAGGATATGTTTAGAGACCACCCGTCAGATGGCGAAGTAGTGTTTCAGATGAGCATTACATATTGGATCAGGACAGAAAGATGAGAGATTCGACAGAAAATGATGATAGCGCGGCAGTGTCCCACATTTTTTGATGAAGACATGGAGAACGTGCCAATCTCTTTATAGACTAAGAACCCCTATTACATAGGCCTGTTAAAAGGGGTGGGAGAAGTTAAAATTAAATTGAAGCCAGGAGCAATCTTACCTGGAGCAAGACAGAATCCTATGTCTCGAGAGGCAGATGTAGGTATTTTCAAGACTGTGTCAGCCATGAAGGATCAAGGCATCTTAGTGACGTCAGAGTCTCCATGTAATACCGCAGTGTATCCTATCAAAAAATCAAAGGGTGGGTAATGGCGTTTAATTCAAGATATAAGGGTGATTAAGCAGATTGCAGAGGCAGAGTTTCCTCTAGTACCAAGTCCAGCGATGATACTATATAATATCCCTGTTGAGGCACGATATTTTACAGTGATTGACTTGAAAAATATGTTTTTATCAATACCCTTACATAAAGATTCCCAAGATCTTATGTTGTTTACTTTCCGTCAGACTAAACTGAAAAGTACACGTTTGCCCCAGGGGTGCTGTGAGTCTCCATCGATTTTCAATAGGGTCCTGCAGATAGATCTAAGCAGTGTTGAATTTCCAAGTGTTGTGCTGCAATACGTAGATGATATTGTAGTATGTAGCACATCAGAAGACTAGTGTAGATGAGACTCGATTCATCTAATTATTATTTTAGTAGATGGAGGATATAAGGTGGACAAAGAGAATTTGCAGTATTGACAAGAAAAAGTGTTGTACATAGTTCAGTTAATCTCACATGAAGGATAGGTAGTTACACCTGAAAGAGCTGAGGCGAATTTCAAAAAGTCAAAACCACACACGATAAAGCGAATGCAACAGTTTTTAGGACTATGCAATTCTGTTAGAGCATGGGTATTTGATAATAGTTCGTACACAAGGCCTTTGTTGTAAGCCATGAGAAAGGCATAGGTACATCAGGACAAAATTGAATGGACTGAGGAAATGGAGGGTTTGATTAACTAAAAAAGGCAATTTGCACAGCTCCAGTTTTAGGGATTCACAATTATTCTCAGGAGATATTTTTTATTTCTGCACATGAATGGGACAGTCATGAAAGCAGTTCTCACAGAGAGAACTGCTTTGGGGTACAATCCCTTAGCATATTACAGTGGGATTTTGGACCTAGTTATGAGTGGTCACTTCCCTTTCGAACAATCGCTGGCAGCAGCCGCATTTGCTAATGAGAAGTCTGCCAGCATAGTGATGGGGTGTTCCATTATGTTATTATTTTTTTTTTTATTTTATTGGTTTTTAGATCAAACCTTTAAAATATTACGACAAACACATAAGACAAACATTTAACACAACCTTTCAACTAAATCATGATTCCAACATTATCCTGTTTACTTCTAGTGACCTCTTATGCCAGCATACTCAGATAACACCTAAGGTCACTGAGTCAAACATGGCTTTACACAACCTCTTTAGCTCACAGCCTATCAAGAGCATTTAGTCTCTCTTCAATTACTGCCAAGAAGGAAGTCAGAGGCAATATTAATTTCATATCCAAACCATTATACATTATCTGCCATGATTCCTCCGCACATATGGACTGATGGACATTATACCACTGGCTCATATGAATTGATCTTATGTCTTTTAGTGCTGGACAGAAAAGCACAAGATGTTTAAGTGACTCCAGATCTTTTTCACAAAGGCGACAGGTGGAATTAGCACCTACATTACATGGCCAATGACTGGTCCTCTCCTTTGTTTTGAAGGCAGTTAACCGGAATAACATAAACAGTCTTCTTGTTTTCGAGGTTAGAGAGCAATTCAAATACTTTTGAGGCACGTTGAAGGCTCTTGCTTCGACCGGAGAGTCTTTCATGGCGCTAGCCGACTTTCGCTCACTACATGTGGAAATCCAGTCGGCACGCTAGAGCTTCTCCTTTGCTGCCGTTGGATTTGCTAGAAGAGTTTCGATACTGATGTTATATAGTGCCAACAGATCTTCACAACGTTTCACCCACTGAGATAGAATGTCACACCCTTTTACTGAGGCCTGGTGTAATATCTTGAATTGCAAGATTCCTTCCTCTATTCTGGATTTCCGAAATAAGGTTAGTTGATTCCAGCTGACTCGAGCATGCAATGATATTAACGCCAGTTCGTATCTTATACAAGCAGTCGATACCCCAATCGGTAGACTTAACGCTTTCATCCAGAACATGTGCTCCAAGGATGCCCAATGCTTTGACGAGCATCCAAACGCATTTTCCGCACTGTAAATCAGGATAGGTACTGCTTTCTGTTCATAAAAGTTACGCAGGGGGTACATCGAAAAACGCCCAAACTTTCTGTGTATCACTAGACCCTGACAAGGTAGCTGGCCACCTTTCCTCTTGGATTCTACTACCCAGGGCTCATCACAGATACTAGAATTCAGTATCATACCTAGGTACTTCACTCTTTTTGAAACCTTTAGCTGTACTTGATCTAGTTTCCACACGTACTTTGTCGCATTTGCAGTTTGAGTCGTTCTTGAGTTCCCAAACACCAGTATTTCCGTCTTTGCTGCGTTGATCTTGAGATTGTTCGAGCTTACATAACTTTGTACTGCGTCTATTTTCCGTTGAAGGCCAATCGGGGTTACGTCTAAGATTACTAAATCGTCGGCATACAGCAGCCAACTTATCTGTGAAGAATTGAGTTTAGGTGGAAACGCTCTCACGGAATAGATAGCCTCGCCGATATCAGAAATGAAGAGGCTAAAAATTGCTGCTGCCAACGGACATCCCTGTTTGACACCCTTATGTGTCTTAATTTGTGCCGACAAGGAGCCTGATTGATCTAGGCGAATTGTAATGGAGGTATCTGTATGAAGCTCTTTAATCGCCGCTAATAGACCCACTGGACAACCCCACTCCTCCATTTTCTGCCACAGCTTCTCGCGATCAATCATGTCGAAGGCGCTAGAGAAATCAACGAAAGCTAGGTACACCTTCGTGTTTGAGCGGAGGGCTTCCATCTTCAGTAGGTTTAGGACCAGCAGGTTCAATGAGCATCCGACCGATTTTACGAATCCGGCTTGTCTTTCGTCAACTCTCTTTGCTGTTATAGCCCAGTTGAGCAATTTGGTTTTCAGCAACGATGCATAAATCTTACCCAAGACATCCAGCAGCGCCACAGGTCGATAGTTTTTTGGTGATAATCTATCTCCTTTTTTGAATATGGGGACTATAATCCCAGTTTTCCATGAATTTGGCACTTGTTTTAGTGTATTAATTCTTCCAAATAGGTCGAAACAATATCAGTCCAGAGATCAGGGCACTGTTTAATCATGAAATTCGACAGGCCATCAGGGCCTGGTTCTCTGGAATTTTTAGCTCTCATGATTGCCTCTCGAATCTCATCCTTCGCAAAGTATAAATCCCATGGTACTGAATTAAGTCTTGAAATAGTAGGAACTAACTGTTTGTGGTATACAGCAGAAAAATGCTGCACCCACTCAGATTCAGATATCAGACTTACTTGCAAGGCCTCTTGCGGTGTTTCCATTTGATTAATAGTTCGCCAGAACTCTCTACTGTTCTTAGTGATTAGGATCTTCAACATTGCCTCTGCGTCTTGCTGAAGCAATATGCATTTGTGACTTTTTATCCAGTTTTTGTAGGATTGTTTGGTTATCCGATTTTTTGCTGTTATTTCATGGACTGGCCCTTGCTTGTTTTTCCGGATTTCCGCCCTCATCAGTCTTTTGCGCTGCATTACCAACAGGTCGAAGCGATGTTTCTTCTGGAAAGACCAGTTTTTCATCCAGATGTTTTTAGCTTTGAATTGAGACAGAATGGACGCGTATTCAATCTCCTCGGGAGTTGATCTGAGTTGAGCGCATATGTTGGCCACGTCACTTTCATCCAGTCTCACCCGGAGTCGATTTGATTCCACCAGCACTTTTGATTTCCATTTTTGGTTTTGTTCCTCTTTTGAGTCACGGAATGTTAATTCCAACAAATCGTGGTCGCTGTTGCTCATGGTACGGATTTTCAAGGATTTTGCCCGCGCCTGCATGATATCTGAAGCAAAAATATAGTCGATGGTCGAAAAGTGACATTCACGCCGCCACGTAGGCTGAGCTGGAATGTCTCCTTGTGTACATCCGTTTAGCATTGATAGACCTCTTACATTCAGTTCTTCTACCCAGGTATTCGCAAGTTGTCTCTTAATTGCATTCTGTGGCTTGCAAATATCAACATTTAAGTCGCCACAAACTAACAAGCAACCCCCTTTGTTTGACTCCAGTAAATTGTCAATTATTAATGTCACCTGGTCGATGAATGAGTATGTTCCAGTCCGGTAATGGTTCCAATATAGATTAATTATATGGATCGCCTCCCCCACTTGTCGTGTTGCGTTGCTTTTGCCAATCTCACAAACTTGAATATAAGGCGTAACATTGGCGGAATTTAATAACCGGTAACCTGAAGATCGTTTGATCATCGTTAAGAGACCAGATATAGGGCTTCCCTTTTCTGCTTTGATAGCGGGGTTCAGCGCACACTCAAATTCAGAAGACACTGGCGTTTCACACAACCACGTTTCTTGCAGGCAAATCAATTGTAAATCATGCAGCCAATCATTTTTTAGCAGATGTATGAACCCTCGCGTGTTCCATGAGGCAAAAGAACATAAGTGCACCGCGCTGGCCTTTAGGCATTAGCTGCGAGTATTAACGTTCAGCGCCGAGGCCAACCACTTCCAGTCCTGCGTCGTATCTCTGTCCGATGGACTATTTACCATTGTCGGAGTAGTCATGTCTGCAGAGCCACCGTTGTTTATGGTGATTTTAATTTTCGCCATTGGACTTGTTCTCGCAATCTCTTCTTTATTGCCTGCGCTTACACTTCTTCGCGCAGAAACTGATGACCCCTCTCTAGACGCCGGCTCGTTCACGACAAGTTGCTCCTGCTGGATTTGTTCTCTGGATTCAGCTCTATTTAATCTTTCTTTGACCCCTAAATTACCTTTTTCGGTTAACTGAGCTTGGGCGGTTCCGTCTTTCATCACTACTTTTTTGCACCTTACAGGATCCGATAATTTATAAGTGTCGAAACCTAGAGACAATAGCTCCTCAACAGATTCCAAAATTACGTTTGCGATTATGTTGGAATTTATATGTAGGATCACCTTATCCGTGCGTATCTCCTCCGGAAATTCAATAATACGCAGATCTTTAGAGCACAGGGATCGTAGCCTTGGCACATGATGAAGCAGCCTTAGCACATTTGATCGATTCAAAATTAATTTTTCACCACGTTCCAACCTCTCCAGCATCAATTTAATTACGGGGCTTACCCTACCGGTTGGGCTGAGTCGTGTCCGTTCCTGTATTTAAGTTTGATCTCCTTCACCTCAGGCTGCTGGTACTCGGTTTTCCGTGATCTGGGAAAATCATCAACCTCCAGTGCAGCGGCCAGCTCACTTATTCCTTTTACGGCGTTTATCCTTATCAAGGGAGGCACACCTGTGCCACCAACGTTTTGACTCATTGTTGCCGCGCTTCTCGCCAGCCGCTCTCGTTTTTCTTATAAGGTGACAAACTCCGGGCTCTTAGGCCCTTGCTCCCCCTCTACAGCCTCTCCTACGGGTAAGGCTATCACACATACCCTGTCACGGGACTCCGATGTTGAGATATTAGGTGGAGCTTGTTGCTTTCCCGGCAACTGGTTGTTAGCAATGCCTACTACTGGCATTCTGAACTCACAAACCCTTCCTGAGTTTGAAGGCAACGTGACTGCTTTCTGATCACCCGGCACGACAAGAGGTATTACCACATGGACCTCTTGAATCGGATCCTCGTAAACTGATAATTCCAGTAGCTCCTGATCGTCCAGCTCGGATTCGTCTTGTAGAGCCTCGGATCGTGGCGTGATGGTTCCTGTCAAGTCGACCTCAGCTTGTTTATTCACCTTGATTGTGTCTGCTAATTTTAGACTAGATGTGATCGCTTTGTCGACCAGTTGGAACATGTTGATGTTGTGAAGAAATTTTCGGGCTCCCTTTTGTTTCGACTTCTTACGAGCAGGCATGTTCTTTTCTTTTTTCGCTTGAGAGGGATTTTTTTTTCTTACTTCCCCAGTGTTTTTATTTTGGGCTTCTACCAATGTACCTCCAAAAATGGGGAATAGACCTGCAGGCTTTGTCGTGTCAACAGCTGCTTCATACAGGCATGAATCATCAGCCACCGTCTGTTGTATAAACAGCGAGCCAGATGCTTGTTGACCGTCATGCAAGGCGGGGTTTGATATATTTTTAGTTTGCATGAACGCTGAATGGAACGAGCATTCCAGTGAGCATAGCTGGTCTTCGCCTTTTTCAGAATCTTCACTGATGTTCTTCGAATTTTCTTCACCAGGTGCCTCGTGGAAAGCGGCATCGTTAGTTGAACTTTTTGGCAAGCCAATTTATTCCATTTGCCGGCTTGTCGGGTTCAAGTTGGTTTGAGGGGACTGATCTTTCCTATGGGATAATGGCGTTTGCTGACCGATATGCTCTGTGGATGTTGCAATAGTGAATGGAAATGAGAGAAGAGTCGACTGCTCATTCATGTCCACGTGATCCATGTTACTTGCTCTGCCCATCTCCTCTCCTTTTAGGTGTTTGTTTGGTTTATGGAACAACGCCAACGCTTCTTTTGCAACCTCCGCAAACAGTTTTTTATCGATCATGTCATTCCGTTTGGCTTCATTAGCTGCTTCCATTCCTGCCAGTATATTTTGGTTTATCTCCTCTTGTTTTGACACCTGGCCTCTGTGCATTAACTCTAGGTGAACGAGTTTTGAGTTCACGAGAGCCAGCAGTGTTGTAACATCCTTCACATTTTCGTTTAATGTTTCATACATTTTAGTAAAAGGTGTCAGGGAGATTGCCATCGTGGATGTCAGGGCCATTAGTAGGTCATTCGATGGTACATGTACACACGGGGCTACAGATCCACCACCAGAAATGTGCTGCGCATCGCGTGCAGATCGTGAGAGCCGAGCGCGTTCTCTTATTTTTGGGAATGGACGCGCCACAAACGATGAATCTCTTGACATTGGCTCGGCTGGCTTATCACTATTTGAGTTTAGACTTAACTGTGATTGATGTGTTTGATGTTGACTCTCAACCTCATGACCTTCAGTAGAATGACAGGGCAATCTTTTCTGGGAGTGAACTACCTTTTCCTCTGATGATTGAGCTGATTCCTCAGAGGATCCACTTCTTAATTTTTTATAGTTACCAGCTCTCCATCAATCTCTATTGTCAATGGTCATTGTTCTACATTGACTACTCTGGGAAAATTTTTGTGTCACATTTGGATCTGGGGTAGCCATCACCGACAGATTGCATGAACGTGATTTATTTAAATCGATCAGATTTTGCAAGACCGCAGAAACCACCTCCAACGAGTTCCTTCTATTGTTTCAATTTACATTATCACTTACCGGACCTAGGCTACATTCACTTTGTAGTAATGTGTTTGGTGCTAGTAATGGCAAATAGGGATCCATTGTATCTAAGGGGGTAGCAGGAACATTTTCAGATGTTGATGGAGCATTCATGACCACGCCTTGACCAGCTTGTGGCGTGCCATACGAGTGCAAGTGCGTGGTTGCGTCATTCTGTCTCTCAGACTTCGTACATGCTTTGGTTACTTTCATCACTTTAGTCATGCCAACTTTCCGTGAGTCACGAAAAGGCCGCGGATGGAGGATCTACCGCGTCAGCAAGGACGGTTAGTCTGCTATCCAGACATGCCTCTTCCAAGTCCAGCTGACGCTGCCGAGCCTCCGCATCTGTGCCGTCATCACTCGCGGCCACATCGGTCACAATGCCGCCACGCCCACCTGCGTCATCGCTCGTGGCCGAAGTCGGCGCCACCATGGAAGACGCCCGGATCTCCACGGCACCCTCCCGCGGCGAACCCGCGAAGCCCGCGCTCCTCTCACCATCTCCAGGCAGCGCCCGCGGGTCCGCCGCGGTGGACGGAGGGGCAAGCGCATCACCCAGTATGTTGTCCATCAACTCATTACCCGTCGTGTGATCAACGATGCCCATCCGAGTCGTGAACTTAGGAGGCGGGGGCGGAGATAAGGAAGCGGAAAAAGTAGATGAGTGTAAAAGCTCATTGGCTAGTAATGTCTCGCCCGGGGAGTCTTCAAAAACCTCTTCAACGAGCACAGCTGTCGTATCCTCACAAGTTTCTGATAATGAGCCACATGAATAGTATTGGCTCACCTGTTGTTGGCGGGCCCGCTTGACAGGGTGGTCCTCATATGTTGCCAAGCGTTTGACTTGGGCTCTCGTCCTCAAGGCTGGTGTAACTAGATCCATCAGGCCAAATTACAGTGACCCGGCGCCCTGCGCCACTCGCCAAACAGCAAACAGTATAGTCCACAGCCCTTTGGTCCTCAGGGCTTAGCGCCGCAAGGGCGCTGGAGGCGGCCTTATGTACCAGATGACCTAGGTCAGGTGACCTGACTCCTGGGTCAGTTGTTAAAGGTACAGGCACACGCACCTCTTCAATTCCCTCTTCCTCCTGGATAAGAGTCACTCGCCACAGCAAACAGTATAGTCCACAGCCCTTTGGTCCTCAGGGCTTAGCGCCGCAAGGGCGCTGGAGGCGGCCTTATGTACCTGATGACCTAGGTCAGGTGACCTGACTCCTGGGTCAGTTGTTAAAGGTACAGGCACACGCACCTCTTCAATTCCCTCTTCCTCCTGGATAAGAGTCACTCGCCACAGCAAACAGTATAGTCCACAGCCCTTTGGTCCTATTTGTTGAACATGCTTTGTTTGCTGTTTTAGAGAAACTAAAGGGTAAACTGCCGTCTCAAAGAGCTTCTGCTTATGAGATTGATATATTGAATCCAACAACTCAAACAGTCAGGTGTAAAATAATGAATCCAGCCACCTTTGTAGCTGAACCACTGGCAGACGATGAACAAGTACATGATTGCTCAAACAATGACGTGATCCAGTTAGTAAAGGAAAATGCTCTTGCAGCTGGGGAGGTTCTCTTTATTGATGGTTCTTTGAAAATTGATTAAACTGATGGAGAAAGGAATTTGGGCACAGCTATGGTAATCTGAGCCCAACACAGAGCCAATGGGGAATTTAAACTAGTAGCAAGTGCAAGACTACATCTCATTTTTCATCACAGGCTGAAAAATTTCTGGTGCTTATTGTCACACTCGAGAATCATGCAGGCAGGAAGTGACAGTGTACAATGACTCCGCTTATGTCACATCAACCGTGCATGCAGGGTTAGCACGTTGGAAAAGGAGTGGCTACTTCTGAGCGGACAGCACTCCGGTGAAACACGCTGCATTATTGATTAGGCTTATTAAAACACTACAACTCCCAGTAGCCATCACCATAGTTAAGTGTGCAGCGCACACTAAGAGAACTGACTTATTTCACCCCAAAACCAAGCCGCAGATGAAGAGGCCAAAAGATTTGTATAGTCTTATGATATTTTTAGTTTTGATACTCCTGATGTGAAAGTTTTGATACTCAATGGTTCTCATAATGGTTGTGCATGAACGCTTTAATTACTTATCATGAACACAGTTAATGAAAGTTCAAGGTGGAACTCCACAGGAAGAGAAAGAACAGTGGACATGGAGGGGGTGTTCTTTATCCCCTTCAAGAGGAACTGTGGCAACAAGACAGCCCTGGTAAACCGGTGATGCCTGTAACCTTATTAAGGTTGGCGTTAGAACAGCTACTCTACCCTGCACATGCTATTAGGGAGAGTCTCACCTCATCCATTGCGGAGGACTGATTTGTACCAAACCTGTTAGAACACTTTGCTTTTTATGTAGTAAATTGCATTGTATGTCAAAAGTTTACTGCTGGGCACACGCTGCGAACAGCCAGAGGAGTAATTACTCGACCAAATGGTCCTTTTCAGCATGTGCATCTTGATTATGTTGATATGCTGCAGGTCTGTAATGGATATAGGCATATGATAGTGGTAGTGTGCCCTTTCTCAAGGTGGATTGAAGCTGGTCCATGCACACATCCTGACGTCACTTGCATTGCAAAGTTTTTAGCCTGAGAAGTATTTCCTAGATGGGGAGTATGTGAGGTGCTGAGATTAGATAATGGCCCCCATTTTGTGAATGAGGTATTTGGGCAAATTAGCGTATTGCTTAGCATTAAACACAAGTTTTCTTCTGCTTATCCCCTGTACGCCAATGGGATATGTGAGAGACTCAACAGTCTGCTCAATGAGGGAATAGCTACATTGAAATTGACACTGAAAAAGGGGTGGCTACATTGCCTGCTCCTTGCATAATATGCATTAAGAAATCAGCCTGGCTCTGACCATCACCTCACACACCACATACTAGTTACATGGAGGCGAATGAGAACGCCTCTAACTCCTCCATCGAGGACTAGAAGTGATGCCCAGACAACTGCAGCATTGTTAGGAGCTGAGTTACGTGCATACTTAACATGTATGACGGCTAGTATCGCTGTCATTTCAGATCAAGACAAGCGGACGTTGTGTCGGTCCAGAACACAGATGAAGACCATACAGCAACTGGACCTGAAAGAATATGTGTATCTAAACTTTTTGCTGGCGATAAGGTTTTAATCAGGAATTTCACAACAAAGTTGCACGAACCCTGATTTGGCGGCCCTTTTATTGTAGAGGATATTACTCCATCAGCAGTCAAGGTCTCAGGTAGATAAGCTTGGATACATCTAGGAGACGTGAAAGTCTATGCTGGAGAGGTGACACACCCCCAACCCATTCGGAGGCAAGTCAAGGAGAAGAAGTTCAGTATGTGCACACTCGATCGATGACGTGGAAGATGGACGCAAAGACTGTCTAGTTGACAGATGAAAGCGTACATGTGGACTGTGGCTCCCCTGAAATACTCTGTGTAGCTGCTAATCAAGAAGTGAGCAAGTTACTGTTCTTGAGCCACAGGAGTTTGCCTCCACTTCTACTCCCATCTTTGGCTTAGAAATTTGGGCTGGGATCAATTTCTTGGTTTTCCTAGTGACATGATGACCAGCTAAGGGCACCCCATGGACCAACTGCAAAAGGAAGGGTCTGTATACCCAGGGTACAAACAACTTCTTAACTGAGAGTGGCAGAGAAAGGGCCAACAGGGTACAGCGCATAGACGGCAGCTTCAGTGATTGTGGATGGGCTGCGGCTGAGAGCTTGGGTGGGAACCTGCCAGATTACCCACTAGGAAATAGAATTGAGAAAAGAATGGGTTTGCTCTCAAGCTGCGTACACACAAGAGATAACAAGCGCAAATGCTGATTAGATTGGTTGGTTTTAATCAACGCCGTTGCAGCCTGCAATGGCGCAGCTTGAGAGCAAACCCATTCTTTTCTCAACTTCTTAACTGCACCAGGTTCAGGTTCAGTGGGTTCACTGCACATGATCTCACCCTCCCAACACATCTTAAAAGCCTTAGGCAATTCACCTTGTGCCTAGACCTGTTTCCTCAGACCCTTCAGAGTGGCATTCACCCTAGAGGGCCCACCTTCAGCCAACAAGCACTGGAGGTCAGGGTGATTCTCCGGGGCGAGTACCTCTCCCTGAGGAGGGTCTGCTGGCTCTTCTCTCTCAGGAGTTGAGTCTAGGGTCACCACTGGGACTAGTGTCTCAGAACCTTGGACCACAGTGAGTGCTGCTGAAACAGCAGGTAGAGAATGTGCCCCCTTCACAGAGGTAGGCTTCTTACTCTTCCCCTTTGCCTTGGGTTTCCCCTTTGTCTTGGGTATCTATCAGTCAGACCATCTTTGGCCTGAGACCTAGTAATGGCAGCAGCAGTTAGGGGTAACCCATCAGAAATCATCCCCATCTCAACTAGCTCATTAGCCAAAACTGGATCATCTTGTACAAGAGCAGGAAGCGTGGCTTTATTGTCATCAATCTGGATCTTACTAGGGCTACTGGAGAAGGTGTGGGTGGCCCACCAGCTAAACTGGTGGCTCTCCAAGGGGCACCAACATAGTCCACTGGCCTGTGAATGGTCCTGTCCACCACTGACATGCTAGCCCCAGTGTCTCTAAAACCAGTGGAAGGACGACCATTAATGACAACACTTCTAAAAGATCTGTGAGTATTCTAAGGGATAGTAGCCAGTAATTATTTCTACTTGTCCCAGGCCAGAAGGGAAACTAATTAAATCTCTGCAGGAACACCAAAGGCGATTCCTGGAGAGGAGGGGAGGACAGTGGCCTCCTCCTCAGTCATAGGGTAAGGATAGATCAGGCTGACAGCCTGGACACCAAATGCCTTACTCTTACACTTGGGATCACCTTTATTGTGATCCTGGGCCAAACACTCTCAACAGGTGCCAGTAATGAATAGAAATGAGTTGAATCCACTGGGAACCTGCTTTGCAGCAGGAGAACCACTACTCTAACTCCCACCACCATGGGACCAATATCCACTAGATTGCTGGACCTAAGAGGGAGAATGTTTAGGTTTATTCGAATGTGGTTGCTTCTTGGACTCCTTTGCCCTCTGAGAAGTCCCTTCTTCTTTGTCCTTGCCATTCCCACTGGGATCCTTAGGGGACACCCTGTAGGAGACCCATTTGTCAGCCAATTTGGCTACCTTAAAGGGGTCCAAGATATTCTGGTCAGCAAGTACTGACACTGCTCTGATGAACAATCCTCTGAAAAACACTCAAAATTTGGATGTGAGATAATTCAGCAAAAGATTTTACTTTGTAGCAATCAATCCACCCCATCATATTAATGTGTGCAGCACTCACCCAATCAACCCAAGACACACTCTCCCTCGCTTCTTATGATCCCTAAACCTCTTAAGGAAATGGGCAGGTGTCTTGCCAAACTCGGCAATCAAAGCAGCTCTCATACACTCATACTGGCCTCTTTCTTCCACATTCAGCTTCAGAACACAGTCACAACCAGGCTGAGGTACTCTACTCCATAAACACTTAGTCCACTCTCTATTGTCAACATCAAGGATACCACAAGCAATCTCAAATGATTCTATTCGTTCAAGGATATCAGAACCCTCCTTATAAACACCAACCAAATATTTAATAAACTTGGTAGCAGGATACCTGCCACTCTAGACTGGTCCAGCTGAAGTTTAGCTTTGACATTCAGTGTCTCTGTTTTTGAGTTCACGGTCTCAGGCTTTGAGTTCAAGATCCCATTCTTGGAACATAACTCGTCATGCCAACTCCTCCTTCTTCATCTTAGAATCAGTCATTAACTTTTTGCATTTAAGGGCTAACGTCATCCTCAATAACTCAGGTTCCAGGGAATACATCTGAGAAACAATGATGGGTTTTGGAATTGAAGTGGCAGGAGAGGTAGCAATCCCATTGGTAGCATCTCTGACTTCACCGGGGGCAAGGACCCAATCAGTGCCCTTCCCATATTCGTTAGGTGTATCACAGTCTGCCTGGAAATCCACAAGGGCAGCTATAAACTCTTCCCTAGGCTTATCCTCAAAGTATATTTCTCTCAACTCATAAGCACTCTATAGAGCTTCTAAGCACATCCTTGCCAATTTGCCATTTGCATTAGGTTCCACTGGTTGTAGTGAAGTTATATATTTTACGCCCAGTCCAAATAAGTTTAATAATGCTCTGCTTTTCTTCTACAGGTCCCACCACCCCAACGTACCTGAGATGCCACAGGAGAACATGATCCAAGACGAATATGGGACCCATGGATGATTCCTGAGGCTGGAAGATGTTCTTCCTCGTCACTGTACCTTTGGTGCCTTGGCAGCAAAAGTGGTGCTGTTTCTTGGCTTTACTCGACAGGACACCTCTGTTAGGGAGATTTCTCACACAAGTGCTAAATTCCCTCTACCTTAGAGCCATCCAGCTCTTTTGCTATATTTTGGGGCTTTGAAACTTTCAATTTCAATGTGTTTTACTTTTGTGTTCTTTGGGTATGGAGTTTTAAAACAACTCCATAGGCATCATCTTTTTCTGGGTGTCACACAGTACCTTCAGTGCAGTGGCACAGAGATGTCTTTCAGACTTCCCAAGGTTTAAATACAATCACTGGGACTGACTACTGTCTCCCAGAGCATGTAAAGTTAAATTGACTTTACAAGTCTCTTTAAATGTACTAACCCAGCACACACTATCTTCCTATAGAGTGCTGGAGGGTTGCCAAGCTTCCCCTGAGTCAAAACACTCATGTACAGTCAAATGTTACCCTTTCCTACTTTAAATGGCTGGTGGCAGTGGTTTAGATCAAACTATCATGATTTTCCAGAACACGAACAAAGGTAGCTAAAAATTGGGTGCCCCAGACCAATCTGTAAAAAACGACTCTGGTCGACTTTTTTTGCCATTTCTTTTAGGAAAGGTACTTCTTGTGTTTGTCTCTGCACGCCAAAACAGGTTTGGTACCTTTGCTTGTTGGCCTTTGGCAGGCTGTAGTACTGAAGCCCTCCTCTGGCACCTGAGTGTCTGGAGTGGACAGGATGTGAGGGAGGTGCCTGAAGCTCCCTGTGCTTAATCTCCTAGATGCACTATGGCGTGATTGGATGGCTGGCTGGCCGGCAAGGACAGCCACCCTGCTGTGTGAGTGACAGCCAGGCTGGAATGAATGCGGGAAAACTGTTTAAAAGCAGGTCTCTGGGACTTGGAAAGCAGAGTCGACCACTGGAACGAATGAACCGAAGATGAGCTGAAGGAAGAGGACTGCTGCAACTCCTGGAAGACCGGTGAAGCCCTGCTGAAGTTCCGGATTGCCTGAAACTCCATCGACAGAGAAGCCCTTCAAGGTTAACTTCTTCCCTTGAGTTTTGGTGGAAACAACCAACTCGTAAACCACCTGGACACCATCCCCATCTGGTCGAACTTTCATCAGTGTGCTGTTGAAAACCGGATTGCCAGAGGGAAGGAAACCAGCTTATAGTTAGATATGTGATTCTTAATTTTCTTTAAGGCTTGGCCTCAATGAGTAGGCAGAAATGTAACTCTTGACGCCAGCATATCTAACCATTTTTCTTGTAGTCTGGAATAGACACTCCTAAGCCCGCATCTAGGATAAATCTTGGTAATCCTCAAAGAGAAGTTTAAAATGGATATTCTGCAGTGTTGATAACATTCAGTACACAGATGTTTTAAGGTTTCTGGCACCTGTTTACAGAAACGACATTGATGTCATTAATTTGCGTATATAGGATAGTTCATGAGTAGGCCACAAATTGAGGCAAAAGCGCAAGTAATTGTTCCTCTGGCGTGCATAGGGACATTTAATAAGGTATTTTTCAGTTTGATGCACAGAGACAAACACAAGAAGGACCTTTCCTAAAAGAAATGTCGAAAAAAGATGACCAGAGTCTGTTTTTACAGATGGGTCTTGTGCGCCATATTGAAAAAAACATGGCTGACCTGTTTTTAGCTACCGTTATTAGCGGTCTGGAAAAATCATGGTAGTTTGATCTAAACCACTGCCACCAGCCATTTAAAGTAGTAAAGGGAAACATTTGACTGTTACATGAGTGTTTTGACTCAGGGGAAGCTAGGCAACCTCTTCAGCACTCTATAGGAAGATAATGTGTGCTGGGTCAGTAAATTTAAAGAGAGTAGTAAAGTCAATTTAACTTTACATGCTCTGGGAGACAGTAGTCAGTCCGAGAGAAGGTGTTTAAACCTTGGGGAGCCTGTAAGACACCCCTGTGCCACTGCACTGAAAGTGATGTGTGACACACAGAAAAAGATGATGCCATGGAATTTGTTTAAAACACCATAACCATAAAACATAAAAGTAAAACACACAACAAAATACATGAAACAGTGGGGAAAAAGGCTCACACTCTTTCCAGGTAAAACAAATGGAATCCTAGAAATCCAGCAACGTTGCTTAGGGTCTCAAAAGGTAAGGGAAATTAGCAAATATTGAGAATTCACCCTAGCACTCGTCCCCCCAGACTAAGGGACAGGAGGATTTAATCCACTCCTGGATGAATCCCCTTACTCCAGTCGGTCGAACATTCTGGAGAGACCATCAGCATGTTGGTGGTGACACCCTGACCTGTGTTCAATGGTAAAATCAAATCCTTGCAGGCTGATTGACAATCTCAGTAGTTTGGGGTTTTTTCCTTTCAGTTGCATCAACCATCTCAAGTGTGGTGGTCAGTCTGAATCACAAAAGTAGATCCATACAGGTATGTCCTAAACTTCTTCATGACCACACAATAGCAAAGCACTCACGCTCAATGGTTGCCCACCTTGTTTCTGGTTCCTTCAGCTTCCTGCTGATGAAGCAAATGGGGTGCTTCCTACCTTTCTCATCAGTTGACTAAGGACTGCACCTATACCTGTATTTGAAGCATCTGTCTGCACAATGAAGGTTTGGTTAAAGTCAGGAGCTCTTAGGACTGGAGTTAGGCCTTGAAATGCTTGAGTGCACTCCTCATTCCACCTGATATTTTTAGGGAATTTGGTAGAGGAGATCACATTCAAGGGAGAAGCTATGGTCTCATAGTTCTCAATGAAGTTCCTATAGTACCCAGTGAGGCGTAGGAAGGCTCTCACTTGGGTTTCAGTAGCAGGGGTGGCCCAGTTCTGTACAGCTTGTACTTTGCTAGGCAATGGCCTGATTTCACCACATCCTACATAATAATAATAGACCACTTTACTCTGACCAATTTG
The DNA here is from genome assembly GCF_040938575.1 of Ambystoma mexicanum. Lineage (NCBI taxonomy): Eukaryota > Metazoa > Chordata > Amphibia > Caudata > Ambystomatidae > Ambystoma > Ambystoma mexicanum. The sequence goes on along the minus strand of NC_090939.1, from coordinate 429,063,692 downwards.
ACATTTACTAGCCTTTATGGTCAGATGGGCCTGTTCAAGAGCCTTCCAAACATATCCTAAATGGTCAACATGTTATTTCCAAGTAGGGCTGAACACTGCAATGTCATCCAAGTATGCCATGCAGAGGTTCTCCATTCCATTCAGAACTTGATTAACCATCCTTTGGAATGTAGGAGGTGCATTCTTTAGTCCAAAAGGTATTACCGTAAACTGGTAGAGGCCTGCTGGGGTTGAGAATACAGTTTTCTCCTTGGCACGGTCTGTCAGTGCTATTTGCCAATAGCCTGAAATTAGATCAAATGTACTGAGGTACTTTGCTGAACCAAGTTTATCCACCAGTTCACCTGTACTTGGTAAAGGGTGGGCATCAGTCTTGGTGACTGCATTAAGAGCTCTATAGTCCACACAGAATCTCAACTCCTTGGATCCTGCCTTTGGTACTAGAACAACTGGACTAGACCATGGACTGCTAGAGGGCTCCATTACCCCGAGATCAAGCATCTTGTTGACCTCCTCCTTTATGTGGGATCTTACATGATGTGACATCCTGTAACCTCTATTATTGACAGGTAAACAGTCACCTGTTTGAATATCATGCTGGCCCCTAGGGGCAAGCCTGGTGATAGTGAAAACAGGGAGGCAAACTGATTTAACAGAAACTTGCACTCCACCTGTTGTTTCGTTGTCAAATTAGAAGAAAGATGAACTGCTTATATTTTCTCATCTAAAGGCTGGCCTTTGAGTAGGTCAGGTAGAGGTTCACTCTCCTCCTCCTTTTGAGCTGAAGCTAGCAGCAAAGCTCCCACTTCTAGTCTTGAGACATAGGCTTTCAGACAGTTGGTGTGAAAGACTCTGGGGGCCTCTTTAGGATTGCCTAAGTCCACCAGATGGTTGACCCCTCCAAGTTTACCCACAACCTTGAAGGGTCCTATCCACTTGTCCAGTAAGGCCCTCTGCCTTGTAGGTACCATAACTAGAGCTAGCTGGTCTTGAGAAAACTCAAATATGTAGGCCTTCTGGTCATGCCAATGCTTCACCAGAGCCAGGCATGCTTTCTGATGCATCTGCCATCATGTGTGGCATTCTCCTCCGGAGACCTATCACATAGTCAGTGACTCTCACTGGCTTGGGGGAAGGAGCACTCTCCAACCCCTCCTTAATTAGGGGTAAGGGGCCTCTAACTGGATGGCTATAAAGAAGTTCAAACGGACTAAATCCTACTCCCTCCTGAGGGACTTCTCTATATGCAAAGAGAAGGCATGGCAGTAGAAGGTCCCACTTTCTTCTAAGGGGTTCCTCTAAAGCACCTATCATGCTCTTCATTGTACGATTAAACCTCTCTACCAATCCATTTGTTTGAGGATGGTAGGCAGTTGAGAACTTGTAAGTTACTCCACAGTTTTTCCACATGGCCTGCATGTAGTGGGACATCAAATTGGATCCCCTATCAGAGATAATCTGCTTAGGAAAACCTACTCTGGTTAAAATACCATGCAGAGCCTTAGCAACAGCCTGAGCTGTAACAGTTCTCATAGGTATGGCTTCAGGATACCTAGTAGCATGGTCTACTAAAACCAGAATAAACCTGTTTCCTAAAGATGTGGGAGGGTCTAAGGGACCAACAATGTTGATTCCTACCCTCTCAAAAGGGACTCCCACCACTGGGAGAGGCACCAAGGGTGCCACATTCTTGACTCCACTCTTACCAGAGGTTTGGCAAGTGTGACAGCTCCTACAGTACTTATCTACATCAGCCCCTAACTTAGGCCCGAAGAAGTACAAAGAGAGCCTTTCCCTGGTCTTCTTGAAACTCAAGTGACCATCCAAACGTATCTCATGGGTTAACTGTAGGAACTGGAGTCTGCTTTCAAGAGGCACTACAAGTCTTCTGGGGTGCTTGATAAAACTCCTTTAAGTCATTCCCCAACAGGATTCTCCCAGGTACTTCACTCTGCACACTTACAGGTATTTTGACATTCATATCATTACACTGGATGGGAACTGGTAACTGTGGCAGCATTTGGACAGGATACTCCAGCAAGTTTAGTTAGGAATTTGGGTGCCTTAGCAACATCCTCTTCCTTGAAAAATGATTAATCAACTACAGTTATGCTGGCCCCAGTTTCTCTGATGGCAGGGGTCTCCTGACCATTTACAAAAACACTGTCTTTGTAATACTCTTTAGTATTGTCTGGAAATGAGTTGCACACATCTAAGTTATGTTCTTCCCAAAGACCCAGGGATAATAAAGAAACATTGGCTGAGACGTTCATGGGTTCCTCAGCCAGTAAGTGAACGTTTCCACTTGCCATTGGTACTTCTTCCGTTGGGGAGAAGGCTAAGGAGAGAGTGTGGACCCCTGAAGGTTTACCCTTACATCTGGGACCCCCTTTCATGTGGTCAGTTGAACCACAAGCATAACATTTTTCAAATGTCTTTATGAATGGCGATTTGTTCTGACCTTCTTCTGGTTTGTCCCCAGAAGGTACACTAGCCTGATTTGGTTTTCCTTGTGGCTTACCCTTGTTATGTGTGTGGCCCTCTTTTGGAGTGGAAGTATTAGAATTCTCTTTGGTATCTTTTTTGTGGTGCTTCCCCTCATCCTTCTTCTGAGTTACCCCAGAATCCTTGTGAGTGGCCCTGTTGGAAACCCACAAGTCAGCAGCCATTGCTAACTTCTTTGGATACATTTCCGTAGAGTCAGCCAAGTGCTGTCTCAGCTCAGGAGAGCAGGCATCATAAATAGATTCCAACATAAACAGATTTCTCATACCTTCATGAGTGTTCCCTCTGTAACCCTAAACCCATCCATCTAAGTTGTTCAAACATTCAGTCACCCAGGTAGCCCAAGGAGTACCATTATGCTTTTTGAGAGTTCTAAACCTCTTAAGATACTGAGAAGGGGTCTTCACAAATCTAGCTATCTGGATTCCCATGTGGCTTACCTTGATTATGTTTGGGGGCCTCGTCTGGTTGGATGGATTTAGATTTATCAGTGTTCTCACCTTTGTGCTGCTTCCCCTCCAACTTTTTGGGAGTTGCCTTAGAATCCTTATGAGTGGCCCTGTTGGCTAACCATGAGTCAGCTGCTCTAGCTAACTTCTTTGGATCTAATTCATTAGAGTCAGCCAAGTGTTGTCTCAGCTCAGGAGAGCAAGCATCACAAATTGTTTCCATCATAAACAGATGTATCATACCTTCATAAGTGTTAACTCTGTAACCCTTAACCCATCCATCTAAGTTGTTCAAACATTCAGTCACCCAGGTAGCCCTAGGGGTACCATTAGGCTTTTTGAGAGTTCTAAACCTCTTAGGATACTGAGAAGAGGTCTTCCCAAATCTAGCTATCAAAGCTAGCTTCACAGTTTCACACTCCTTTCTGTCTATATCCCCCAACTCCATTACCACATCAGTTGCAACAGGGGGTAGCCTAGAAAAAAGCCAATGAATCAGATGATTCCCTGAATGTCTAGAATCCCCTGGTTATATTCAAAAGCAGCCAACCAATCCAAAATATCAAGCTTAACCTCATACAGACTTACTGCATCTTTGATCATGCAAGGCTTCATAGGACTGGAAGACCTAGAGGACTCTGGGAGAGAACCAGTGTCAAGAGACAACTTTTTCATTTCAAGAGCATGATTAAATTCCATTTCTCTGAGTCTAAGCTCTTGATGTTTTGTTTCAGTTTGAGCTTGGATTCTTTTAAATTATAACTCCAGTCTCATCTTTTCAAGTGAGACAAATTCAGGACACAGGTTTGGACCTGATAGGGTCGCTGTGGGCAATAGTTGAGGCCTATGAGCAGGTCGAGGTAAGACAAGGCCTACATACTGAGACTCTTCTGCCTCATCTAACTCATCCACAATATTAGAGCTGGACACTGACATGTTATCATTCTCATCAACATTTTCCACATTTGCTGCAGGGGTGGGGGTTTCAGATCCACTCCAAAGACTTTGGTATTCTAACAACTTTTCTATCAATTCAACCTTCTTGCCTTTTACAGTGAGATTCCTAGCTTTACACATATCTCTCAATTGATCAACAGTTAACATCACTAGGGTCTCCTGTCTGTGGCTTTCCATATCAGACATGATAAAACAGTTGCTTTGCTAGTGTTGCTTAGCCTTGGGAGGATTATTTGAACAAAGGTAAAAGCAGCACTCTCAATGTAACAAGTATACCTTATCCTCACCACTGAACACTAGTGTTAGGCAGAATCACCTGCAGTAAAGTTGGGGAACACTACAGGCAATTAAGACTACAAGTGTCAGTACAATTTTACCTGTGGTGCAAGCCTTCACTACACAGTTATGTGGTAGCAGTGGCTGAGCAGCCAGACTCATCTCAAGCTTTGTGTGAGCAGTAGACCAAGTTACACAAATGACCAACTAATACAGTGATTCAAATAGACACTTACTCAAGGTTTATTGGTAAAAGAATACACATTTATTTACTCAGTCAGTTAGAAAACATTACACTAGCACAAGCAGATCAATATCACACACTACTAAACCACAAAAATCCAACCGGTAAGTAAATGAACAAGTTTAGCTCCAAAATGAAGTGGGAGCTAAATGGCACTACATATACTTAATAAAGAAGGGAAAAGACAAGGTTATAAGAATAGACATCCCAAATACGTTTATAGGCAGGGCAAAGGGTTTCAGTTAAATACAACCAGCAATTCTTCTCAATAGGCTTTGGCCAAAGTCAACGGTTGAGAGTCTTTTGTATAGGATAGCACAGATCTGGTAAGTAACAGTTATGTCTTTGCCGCAGAGATTAGAAGAATTTGGCTAAGCCAAAAGTTTGACGAATGTTAAGGGAAGGACAAGCCTTTGTAGTTGAGGAAAGTTTCACACACTTTCTCGATCGCCGAAAAGATTTCCGAACCGCGTTTGCACAGTACCTTGTCAATGAAGAAAGCTGTAGCTGAGGCAGTTGTTCCTGGCAGTTCGAGCATATCTCGCTGTTCCTGAGTTTCAGGTCATGGGGACAAGAAGGAGGACGTCGGAAGGTTCCTGCACTGCCCAGAGAAGAGACCAAAAGCTGTAGCAAGACATCGGTTTAAGGTGTGATTGCCTTAAAGTCCACAAGATGGTTTCCTTCCCTCTGGCTATCCGGTTTTCAACAGCACTCTGATAAAAATTCGACCAGATGGGGACGGTGTCCAGGTGGCTTGTGAGTCGGTTGTTCCCACCAAACACAAGGGAAGAAGTTAATTTTGAAGGGCTTCTCTGTCGTCGTAGTTTCAGGCAATTTGGACCTGCAGCAGGTCTTTTCCGGTCGTCCAGGAGTTGCAGCAGTCCTCTTCCTTCCTCTCCTCTTCGGTTCTTTCCTACCAGTGGTCGACTCTGCTTTCCAAGTCCCAAAGACATCCCTGTGCCACTGCACTGAAGGTGCTGTGTGACACACAGAAAAAGATGATGTCATGGAGTTTGTTTAAAACACCATAACCAAAGAAGACAAATCTAAAACACACATCAACATGCATGAAAGACTGGCAAAAAAGGCTCACACTCTTTCCAGGTTTAAAAAAAAAAATCCTAGAAATACAGCAAAGTTGCTGGGGGTCTCAAAAGGTAATGGAAATTAGCACATATTGAGAAATCTCCCTAACACTGACATCTTGCTAAAGCTTTTGGCCTCATCCCTGGGCAGTGCAGGAGGTCCTCATTCTTGTACCCATGACTGAAGCTCAGGAACAGAGAGATGTGCTCGAACTGCCAGGAACAACTGCCTCAGCTTCAGCTCTTCTTCACTAACAAGGTACTGCGCAAACGCGGTCCGGAAATCTTTTCGGCCATTGCGAAAGTTCGTGGAACTTTCCTCAACTCCGAAGGCTTGCCCTTCCTTAAACATTCATCAAACTTTTCACCTAACCAAATTCTTCTAAACTCAGTGGCAAAGACTTAACCGTTTACTACCAGAACTGTGCTATCCTATACAGAGACTCTGGGCCTCATTACGACCCTGACGCTAAGGGATTACCGGTACCGGTAAGGGGCCCGTACCGGTAATCCCTTAGCGTCTGATTACGAGGTCCCTTTGCGGGTGGCACTTTAACGCCTGCTTTTAGCAAACCAACCCGCAAAGGGACCTTGGCGCTAAGTACGGTGCCGCAATTTGCGGCACCGTACTTAGCGCCTTCCCCATTTCCATTGAGCCCTATGGGCAAAAATGGGAATGGGGAAGGGCCATGGCGGCATGGGGAATTACCGCCCCGCCAACCTCGGAATGGGGCGGTAATTCCCCATTCCGCCATGGCAGAGTCAGTAAGTTACCGGCATGGACCATGGTGCTATTAGCACCATGGTCCAACGCCTGGGTCGTAATGAGGGCCTCTGAACCATTGACTTAGGTCCAGACCTATGAACTGAATTGCTGCTTGTACTTTACTGAAACCAGTTGCCCTGCCGATGCAAGTATTTGTGCTGTCTATTCTTATAACCTTGTTTTTTTACCCCTTTAGTAAGTATCTGAGGTGCCATTTTGCTCCCACTTCAGGGGAGATGAACTTGTTCATTTACTTGCCGGTTGTGTAATTGTGGTTTATTAGTGTGTGATATTAAGCTGCTCTTAATAGTGTGATGTTTTCCAACTGACTGAGTAAGTGTTTGTTTGAATCACTGTAATTGTTGGTAATTGTTCTACTGCTCACTTTACTCTTGTGATAAGTCTGGCTGCTCAGCCATCGCTACCACTTTACTATGTAATACTTGCTTGTACCAAAGGTGAAATTGTACTTACATTTGTAGTCTTAATTGTGTGTATTGTTCCCAAAGGGTACTGCACAGGATTCTGCCTAACAACCTCGAAGATGGACCGCATTTGGAAGAAGGAGTCACTGGGATGTTGAGGCCAAGAGAAAAGGGGCAACCAAGCAGTATTGGAAAGGCAGCACTTTTGGTCTTCGCAGTGGTCTCCGTTGGCTTATCGTTACCAGGGGTGGCCTGACCTATAGGGAACTCTGGAGATTTCCCGCTAGGCCTCTGCACAATGGGCCTCTTTTGTGTGGTATTTCCAAATGTTCCCAAGGGAAAGGGTTGGGCTTGCTGAAAATAATCTACAAAGTTAAAATGTGCTTTGTATTTTGACCTGGCTGAAAAAGATAAGGTTATGTGGACCTGGGATGACTCTCAGATGCGATAGGTGCAGTGACAGAATTAGGTATTGGGTTTCAGGTTTTCACAATTTACCGACTTTCGGTTCTTCGGTGCTACAGCCGCAACACGGACCTCTGTATGGCTTCTGGTGACCTGGACTCAACTACTGGACTTTACTGCGGACCCTCAGGGTATCTTCTTTGGATTTTGGTGGTGAGGATTACACATGTAATTGTAATGCATAACCACATTCAACATTTATGGATCAAACAAAATAATGATGGACAGTGAGACACAGTTGATGACATATCAATGGTCATTGTATATGAATTAATAAAAGTGAATAAAACAATGTTAGCACATGTAAATTACAATGTGCATCATAAAGACATATGTTTAGAAGTCCCAGAAACACTGAATCTATTTCCATTTTCTTGAGTGATACCTTTTCTCTAGCAGGAAATAAGTTCTGCTTTAAGGATATATGAAGAAATTAATATGGCTAAAATACATTCTATGTGCTGTGAATCTCGTACTATTTTCCTGTGACACCACATAAACAAACTCACCCTCCAGGGTTGTACAGTGCTTTGTTAACAGGTGTCTCTGTAACCTCCTACCCAGGTCTCCAGTTTTAAACCCATGAGAGCTCATTGGATCCTTTTTTCTGGTGCTAACTACCCAGAAGGAAGTCACCGCTTTTAGGTCTCTCCTTTTTGGGCATCAAAGCGCTGACTCACTTCTCGGTTTTCTCTTGGTGCCTCTTCAATAATGTGACCATGAGTGGCGCAAATGATTTTCGATGCTTCCTGGAGATGAGGATCATGTCGCAGGGAATGCCGGGCACTTCAGTAGTGGCCGCACGTTCCTTTTTAAGATGGTGCCACCGTGCATACTTTAGGTATTGTTTTGCCTACTCTCTGCGTCATTTCTAGATTAAAAAGAAATGTGAAACACAAACGAGCACCTGTAATTGGATTTTTTAATATGTGATTCTGCATTGTATACATACTCACAGGCAAGACGTTGTACCGGGTCTTTCTTGGCGACCTTACAACACCGCAGATGTTGTCTATACGCATTATAAAGGTTTAGTCTTGGGTCATAGTCTAATAAAAAAAGTTACACTTTTGAGTTCTTGCTGCACTGCCTTTTCGTTTTCTAAATCTACGAGATTGTGCAAGATAAATTGTCCTTATAAGCTACGCAATGTGCAAGTACTATTTATGCCAGGTCAATATTGCTTGACATTCCAAAAACCTCTAGGAGCTCATGAATATTTAGAAAGAGGAACACCGGTTTCTTTCTCATTGATTTCATTAGCTCTGCTAACAGTAATTTTGGCGGCTTTGTTTGCTCTCAACCAACTTTTTAAAGTTACCTCACTGTCTCAATTGTACTTCTTCAATATGGGTAAATATTTTGCGGATTCTCAATAGGCATTTCCAGAAGCATGTTGTTCATAATCGGTCTAGTAATGGGCAGTGGATCGAAATATTTTGTCGTCGCACATGCAAACTCTAACATGGTGCCTGGTAAAGATACATGGCCATTGTTGATGGTCTCAGATGACTGCCGTGCTGTGAGCCCCCCACTCCCGGAACATGCACACACAGGACACAGGTGTTCGTAATGTGGTCTCCCTGGTGGCTCTGAGGCTGCCGGGAACGCCCTGTTTATTTATGGCCGCACGCGACGGAGTGAACATCACTCCGTTGCGTGCGCACTCTTAAAGAGCCAGCCCCACACTCCTTCTTTTTCATAACAACAAACTGAAATGGAGGATCTAACTATTAAACATAATATCACACAATGGCAACAACCCAAATGCCCCCGTTTATTGGTACCCACCCTGGATACCCAGATGGCACCACACATGAACGGCTTAAGAGTCTTCATTACACAGCAATGTCTCCTTAGTCCGTGACATAGTCCATGAGACGGGCAGGTTTCCCTCATCCTGTCCTCAGGGGGTACCTCCTGCCTGTCTCCCTGGCCAGTGATCCGTCGCCTTGCCCTCGCGGGTCGGGGACTCCACCGCGGTGGCATGTCACCCTCCTTCGTCAGGTGCTTCCTCCAGGTCCATGTCCCCCATAGTCTCTGCCCTCGGCTCACCCAGCCTTTTAAAGAAGCTGGAATTTCTGGTGACAGAAGATTTTCCATCAGACACGGTCACCATGGATCCCTTGACTGCCACCATGTCCAACAGAGCCGGCTCATAGGTGAGAGACAGCTTGCCCTGCGTGTGAGGATTCCTCACTAGCACTTCATCCCCCGGGGAAAGCCTTGGTGGTCTTAGACCTCTTCTGTTGTTTTCCATTTCTGTCCATGCCCTTCTCTCCTCCTCCACCCGGTCATTGTTGATGACGGCCGGCTCTCACTCCCCCACCTCCGGTATTATGTCCCTCGGGCACTGCTGGAATAGTGCCTCTGCTAGCGCCACTCCTGTGGATGAGTGTGGAGTGGCTCAGTACCCTCGTTAACACATATAGTGCCATTTGGAGGGACTCACTCTTTACCTGTGCAATCCTGAATACCTTATTCAGCATGCGCATCATCCGCCCTGCTTCACTGTTCGCATGAGGCCACAGCGGAGTGACTTTCCTGTGGTGGATGCCATAGTCTTTCATGAGGTCGGTGAAGCTTTCATCCTGGAACGGGGCCCCGTTGTCGGAGCATAGGACTCAAGACCATGGTTGGCAAATAACTTTTCGAGTGCTACCACCACACTTTCAAAAACCACAGACTCTACAAATTCTACCTCCGGGTATCGGGACCATTTGTTCACCACCACTAGGAAGTGGGTGCCTCTGGTCGTGGACCCAAAGTCTGTGTGGATCACTTCCCACAGCCTCGTCCCTCTGGGCATCGTCTTGATGGATCGCTCAAGCTGTGCCGGCGAGGCTGCCTGGCATCACACACAGGAGGCCACAAACGTTTCCACTATCCTCTCTAGTTCTGGGAACCACACCTTCTGCCAGAGATGAGCCTTTGTTTTGGGGGCTCCTTGGTGTCCCTGGTGAGCCAGAGCGATGATCTGTTGAATCTTGGCCTGGGGACCACAATTCTGTCACCTGTAAGCAATAGCCCAGAGTCCGAGAATGTCAGTTCTTCACAAACCCGCCAGAGCTGTTCTAAGGCCACCTTTGCCTCATTTGTCCTCCTGCCCAGGAACTCCAGCGCCGTTTTCCAGGCTCCCTGTTTCATGGCCACTCTCAGGATCCCAAAACACTCATCAATCTTTGATGCCTGTTCTAGTTCCTCCACCTGCACAGAGTTTGGGGTAGCTGCCTCAATCACCAGCCGTACATGCTCATCTGCCTCCTCTGAGCATGTGGATGGCTGAGCACCCCCTCTCGGGTGCCTGGAGAGGTAGTCAGCAGCATTGTTGCTGCCCGGGTGTTATGAAAGATTTCTTAATTGTGGGTAATTTTCCTTCCATGTGGCAACCCCTAAACTTTTTGCTGTTGTTTTCACCAGGATCTAGACTTTGCCAGAGAAGTGCAGCCTTCTGCCGCACTCCGCTGGGCTTTCGCTCCATTCTTACGGGGAAACTGACATGCCCTTAAGACAGTCAGTACCGGGAAACGTTGTTTTCCGTAGTTTCTTTATCATGTTGCAGCTTTCGCGCAACATGGCACAAGAGGGCACTGTAAGCTAAGTTACTGCTCTCTTTGGGTCTCTAGTCTACTACAGGCCCTAGATACTCTCTTGGGATTGTTAATGAACGGTGCCAGTGAATCACGGACGGGACTGGTGGCAGCGATCGTTTCTTTGTGTTTTAAAGCTCCTTTTGGTGTTTAAGCGCGTTTCTCGCGCTTAGCCCAAAGTGGTGGCCTGGCTCCCAAAATGGCCAGACCACGAGGCTCATTGTCCTGTTCGCTGACCGTCTTGCCCCCTTCACCTTCCCCAGGTCGAGCCGACCCGGGGCCTTCCTTATTTGGGCATGTACTTTCCCGCGAAACACAGATGCTTTCGCAGTCTTCTACAGGCCTTGTGTGTGCCTCCAGGATGTGGGCTGGGATGTCTCGTCCCAATACACATCCTAGGTGCCAGAGAGTCTAGGGTGGTGTGAATGCCTGGGACCTCCGTGGTCCGTGATAGGTCCACGCATGGTGTGAGTGTTTTGTGAGCAGATCTCCCATTGGGTCCCCTCTGTTTTAGCGCAAAGGGAACCGTGGATAAGAGGGGCCTGGAAACACCACTACCATGTCTATCTCCTGAGTTCTCACGAACAAAGGAATACAGGAGCCAAGTATCCTGCAACCACGAGGCTGAACCGAGGAATCACTGGGGACCTGCTGAAGGACTGCTCCTCTGCACTGCTGTCACTTTGTGAAACCCTTTCTACCTCGGATCGAACGAGAAGGCCTGTACTGGTACTTCGACCCTTGGAATAGTGGGAACAACTATTCTCGGCATCTTCACCATCTCCTGCACGTAAGTCTTCGGAAGTGTCTCTGGGCCATCCAGCAGACTGACCAGCCTACCCAGGAGTCTTGCTCTGTAACCGCCGTCAGGTTGTGTTGTATTGCGAGTCCTTGTCACTCTCACATGATTTGTACACTTGGCATTCCCAGGTCTGAAGTGAGTAGTGTACATTTGGCTGAAATACACCTGGCCGCTCCATTGCCCTGCTGTGGTAACAAACTGTGCAGGTTCACTGCGTTTGGGACATCCTCAACTCAACTTCTGCTGCTGCGGAATCTACACGACGCCGAGACGTCCCCTGCTCGTATCTGAACCTGCCAGCACTGAAACTGACGCTGTGAAGCCTGGGTCTGCTTGCATCGGGAACCGGTGAGTAGCATCGCTAGGAACTGGTCGCCCTCCTGCAGGAGTCCATAGCTTTTCCCTGCTGTGTCTAACTGCACGCCTTTCTGTACTCGCGCTCTGCTTCTACCCACAGTGGAGGTTGCGCTTGAGTTGCGGAGCTCTGTTCATCTTCATTTGTTCACCGAACTAAACTGCCTGATTCCCTCGAAGAGACTCCCCTTTTTGCCTGTTGGCACCAGCGTGTGCAGGTACTTTTGAGCACAAGGCTCCACTCTTCGTAGGGCCTGAACTTCCTTTTAGTTAGGTGCCTTTGAAGGCGGACTGGGTCTAATTATTATTCGCACTGCCTGTTTTCCTCCCCATCTAGGTGGTCTACACATTTCGTGCGTCTAACTCGTTTGACTCGTTTGTATTTGTATATATATTGTATTAGATTTGTATGTGTTGGTTTACTTGAGTTTTATTGTGATTTCTCGCTACGGTCAATGTTACAAAGGCCTTGTAATAAATGTGTATATATTTTTAATATAACACCTGCTTGGAGTAATTTGTAAGTGTCCTTGCTTTGTGTGCTCATTGCGGGCTTTCAGTCACCCTCACCCCTCTTGAGACCTAGTCTTGACAGCCGCGATCGCTACCCTGATTGGTCTGGCTTGTCCAAAGGTTACCCTGTTCCAAGAAACCAGGCTGGTCTTCTGAACCTCTGCCCCTCCAGGACAGAGTTCAGAAATCCGTCTTAACACCGTGCGGTAGATCAGCGACACACCATACTCTAGGAGTGCCAGCATCCATCTCTCTATCCTCACTGGTGGTTTGGATGATGAGCCAGCCATAATGGGAAGTAGGGGCTTGTGGTCCGTGATCACTGTGACTGGCCTTCCCAGGATGTATAGGTGGAAATGTCTACAGCCCCACAGCACAGCCATCGCCTCCTGCTCAATTTGCGAATACCTCTGCTCGGTCTCGGAGAGCGCCTTGCTGGTGTAAGCTATCGGGCGGACTTCTTGTTCACTCCCCACCTGCGTAAGTACCTCTCCAAGGCCGTAGGGGCTGGCATCTACGATTATCTCAGCCTGTAGGGCCGGGTCGAAGAATGCCATTGTATCCCCAGCAGTAAGGGTGCCCTTAATGTCATTGAAGGCCACCTGCTCGAGCAACCCACACTGTCAGGTCACGTCCTTCCTTGTTAGTGTCCACAGCGGCTCAGAGCGGGACGCCAGGTTTCGGGTGAAGCAGACACAATACGTGACCATGCCCAGAAAACTCCTCACCTCGGCCACATTTTCCGGAGGCCTGGCATCCTTGATGTCTCTCACCTTGCGCGGATCAGGGGACATGCCATCCGTCTTAAAGAAAAAGCTAAAAAACTGAATCGTGGTCTTGAGAAATTCATTTGCACTTGTCCCTGGGCAAAGTGAGTCCCAGGGAGCGCAGGCGCTCAAATGTCTTTGCTAGACATGCCAAGTGTTTCGCCTCTGACCTTGCGAACACCAGAATATCATCGCTAATGTTAAGTACCCCTTCCAGGTCCGAAAGGGACCTTGTGATTCTGTTTTGTAACACCTCTGCCGGTGAGGAAACCCCAAAACGGAGTCTCTTATATCTGTACAGCCCCCGGTGAGTGGTGAAGGTGGTGATGTAGCGTGACTCGGGGTGTAGGACCACCTGATGGTACCCAGCCCTGAGGTCCAGCTTGGAAAAAAACCTCACACCCTGCAGCTCTGTTATGATGTTGTCAATGGTGGGGGTTAAGTGTCTCTCCCTTTTTTTTGCCTTGTTGGGCAGGCGCATGTCCACACAAATTATCACTGCGTCGGGTTGCTTGGGCTTGCGGGCAATCACAATAGGAGATACCCACGGGGTAGGGCCCTCCACCTTTTTGATGATATCCAGATCAACGAGGTTATCTAATTCCTGATCCACCAGATCTCTGAGTTGGAAGGGCACTCGTCGATGTTTGAGCACCACTGGTTGAATGGACTCATCTATATGTAGCCAGACAGGTTCATCAGTCATTTGTCCTATGCCCTCAAACAGAGGTGAGTACTTGTTCAATAATACCTGGATGCCGTCCAGGTACACGGAGTATGCAAATGTTACAATGCCAAGGGCCTCTGCCACAGCACAGCACAGTAGGGTTTTGTTACTCACTGGTGTAACGTAGAACCTGGCCCGGACTGAGGTCTCACCATACTTCACATTTGCAACAAAAGCACCATCCAGTGGGATTGGCTGTTCACCCCCAAATGTGAAAATGCACCGCGCCTTCGGTGCAGACAGGCCAGGTAGGGATTGCATGGTGTCATAGTGTTCCCTGGCCATTACATTGACTGATGGACCAGTGTCCACCAGCATCGGTATTGAATCCCCATTCACCAGAACATTGCACCTGGGAGGAATACGATTTCTTCTTCTTCGTCCTCCTAGTCACCCTCGGGATAGTTGGCGTTGTCCCCTTGGTCCACTTGCGCCACATTTGATGATCGATGTGGGCGGAAGAAACTCGCCCGAACGGGCCCTCTGGGAACAACTGTCAGTGTCACGGCTCTGCACATGTGGGCATAGTGGTAAGCCCCTCCACAGCGGCCACAAGACTTTCCAATGGCGGGGCACTACGCCGGATGTGGGAGGTCGAATCCACATTTCAGACATGAGTTGGTCACTGCTTGACCTCTTAGTCCCTGTATGCACGCCGGGCGTCCAGACCCTCGGCCCCGGCCGACAGCACAGATGTCTTCCCCCTTGCTGGGGCACACTCCTGCCTCCATTCTGGTCGCTCGCAACTCAGGGACTTCATGGCACCTCCCCAGTTCTAGGATGCGGGGAAGGGTGATGCCCCACTCCTTCAGGATCTGATGGCACAACTTGCCAGACACACACCCTTGAATGAGTTGATTTCTTATCATCATGTGTGGGTCATTCCACGCGCAGACTCCCATAGAACACATCTAGAGTCTCATCGTCCTTTTGGCGTGCCGCACCTATCAGGATGCGTTCGTAATCTGCATTTGCCATGGGCAGAAAATGATTGTGGGGCGCATCCTTGGCCGCCGCATATGACCCATTCACTGGTTGCAGGGACAGGAATATCTCATGCACTGCAGGGCATGCAAAGTATAGAAGGGTAGCCAATTTACTGTCATCACTAGTCTCCATGGTGGCTCTGAAGTACATTTCTAACCTGTCCATCCACATTTTCCACAAAGTCAGGCATTGGCTGCAGGGCACCAGGTTGTTTGGGTAGAGGTCTTGGCGGCAAAAGGGGTGGGGGCTGTTGGCCCATTACAAGGGCGGCCTGCTGTTTGTCAGCTGCTGCAGATTGTCCTTGACTCATGATGGTAAGTGCACAGGCACTGCAGAAGTATAAGAAAAATGGGTCTGCATCTCACCACCACACATGCAGGTAGTCCTCCGCAGTAGACAGGCCCCACATGTGGCCACTGGCAACTCCACAGTCACAATGCCCCTCAACGTCGCAGAGCAGATGCAAGGCAGTGTAGAGGTCCCAAAAATTGAGCAGGGTGGGCCCAAGGTGTACACACAAAGCAGGCCTTCCTTGGTTCCACACACAATCACGCGATGAAAAACAGTGAAACTGAAGAAATCACTTCCAAAATGCAGGCACTGCTGCCTGTGGCTGTCCGCCACAAGATTATCCAAAAATTGAGGCTGTATGGCTCAATGAGGCTTTGTGAGAAGCCGCAACCTCCCAGGGCTTACGAGACAAAATGGCAGCTGACCACGTGGATTAATCCCCTCTCCGCGGCATGCTCTGTGAAATGCGCCTCATAATCAATCATTTGCGCACTTCAGAAGGTTATTCCCGGTTTATAAGCGCAGCTCGTCGCCTCTGTTGACGGTCTCAGATGACTGCCGTGAGCCCCCCACTCCCGGAACACACACACTAAAGACACAGGCCGCTGGGAATGCCCCGTTTACTTATAGCCGCAGGAAATTAAGTGAACGTCACTCCGTCGCATGCGCCCCCTTAAAGGGCCAGCGCCACAGCCATGAAGCAATGACACATCTTCTTTTTGAGATACATTCATCTATTTAATCAGAACTTGTAGAAATAATAAAAGAAGCACTTGTTTAAGAATTCCTCTTCCTTGAAAATCTCAGGATTCCATGATGTTCTCAGCAGGAAAAATGTACTAATCGCACACTCCCGTGGCGTCATCACGTTCCCAGTGCGTGCATGTTGTTAAGTGCCCTTTTCTGAATGTCAAAGGAGGCCTCTAATGGTACATTTTGGTTCCAGAAACCAGCAATGCCACTAGACTGTGAATGTCAATGCGGTATATATTTTCACATGAATGGTTTACTAAAGGAGCACAGTGACTCAACAAACCCCTTTGCAGTGAAAAATGTTCAAGGGTCAAATGATCAGAAACGTGAGCAAATTGAAAGCATGGAGGCTTTGCTTTAGTTTGAAAAATTGACAGTTCTGCTTTTTCTCAAAGGTGGCTTGCACATTTTCCCATGGATGCACTCATTTCATGGTGCAAGGCCCTTAAGGGACTCGTTATTGTGAAATGTAAAACTTAAAGAAAAAACAAAAAATCTATACATTTTTGAAGGATATACATTTAAGTGGGAGATCAGTGGTGCTGCTGTTTTACTGCAAAAAACATCCATGAACGTTTCAGAAATAAACCTCTCATTCATCATTCCTTCCCCTGCGCCTGTTCCAAAATATAATTTCAGGCAAATGCAGCTGCTGCACTGGGCATTGAAAGAACATTGACAACATGTTGAAAAATTGTTCTGGGCCCTCTAGCTCTTCCATTATCATGCCCTCAATAGACTTGTTCAAAGCACTATATATTAAGGAAGGCTGTTCCGTTGACTACATAGTTTGTAGGCACAGGTCACATAGCATTTGGCTTTGATACTCTGGACTGTGGCCTAGTCTCTCTAAGATTCCACATTTGAGATTATTGTACCCAGTTTCACTGTCCAGGTTGAAGACCTCATTGCAACTGGTCGTTCAATAGTGAAGTACTGATGCACCCCTAATGTCTGTTCACCCACTTTGTGCACTCAACTGCTTTCTTGAAGTTTTTGAAAAAGGTACCTGGGATTTTTTGGGCAGTGGTTTTGCATGATGACCATGGATGATGTGGTGCCTGGCAGGCATGGATACTCCTCTCTGACAACATAAGATACATCATCAATCAGTTCCTTTAGGATGCCTTAGAGTAATATCGGAGAAATGTTGATCGAGTTGGTCTTGACCTCTTTCTTGATTGCCTGGGGTGGTTGCACCTGAATGAATGTGCGTTTTATGATAGATTAAGTGCTGGTCTAGTCAGGCACGTGCAGGAAAATTAAGGCTGTGACATACAAATGTGAGACAGGGATTGACAATTTGTCTCACCAATCAAAAGAGCTTTGGATGTCTGTCATTTCAATGATGATGTGCAACCACAAACATCCTTATCAGGGCTTTTTCCACCTTTCAGACATACACTCCACAACGTCTAGCCCTTCACTGATGGCTGCTAAGGGAAACTATTCCTTTGAGGAGGTGTTCGGTCTAAATATAAGTTGGGGAAGGTGAAGATTGCCTGGTCTGTCTCGGGCAGGTAAATCTGGTGAAACATTTTTGTTTTTACTGTTAGGGAGAGAAGTATAAACAAGCAGGCCTTTTTTTCCACTGAGACGTGTTGCTATTGGCAGCACGGGAAGGCTTGTGTTAGACTCTATCTGAAAAAGGTTTGAAGCTTTCATTGTATATTTTACTTCCAAGGCATCAGCAGATGACTCAAAACTCTATACATGTTTCTTCTTCTCCCTTTTATTTTCCAGGATAACTTTATAATTTCACACATGAGTTGTACTTTCTTTAGGACTGTGGTCCTCTGTCTATCCCTCCATTCCCTGATTCACACCATTTTTCCTTGTTGCAGTCACTCAGAGTTTATGGGATTGTGTGTCCCATAACAATTTCTTGCACTTCACTCTGTCTTTCATGGTCATTGATAAAGTTATCAGGATCATCCATTGGGCCACTTGGACTCTGCTTTGAATCACCTCCTCATCAGGCAAATTCACAGATAGTATGACCCCAGGGTTTGTTAGTCTCCTACACTTTGTGTCAGTAAGGAGCATCCACTCATGCCCCATCAATTTATTTATTCAAAATAAAAGGCTACCACCACTCTCTGATCTTTTCTGGGACAGTGGTTCTGTGGATTGTGTCCTATTTCCCTTCTTTTCTTCCTTCTACCTCCACCTCTATTTGTTCTCTCCATCCGTTTTACTCTTCTTCCCTGCTCACTCTTCGGCTGCTCTTTCCCTTCTACTCTTTCCCTCCAATTTGCCCCTTCCTCCTCATCAATGTCTCTCCTCTCACTCTTAATCCTATACTCATCTTGTATGTTCTCTCTCTACATACTCTCATCCCCACTGCCACTCTTTTTATGACTTCTTTCTTCCATTCTTTCTTTTTATCTTCTCCACATTCTTCCCAATGCCCTCTCCTTTCTTTGCTTTCACTTACACCCATCCACTATCTCACTTCTCTCCACCTCCTTTCCCCCGCAGCATCACTCCTCAAAGACTGATGGTCTGTATAGTTCCCACTTCTTCCAGCAAACACATGAACCCACCAAATGTTTTAACAGGCACCCGGGCATGCTCAACATGTGGCACTTGTGAAATCATCCCACATTCTTGGGACAACACATGGTAATGCCAATCGGTTCGTGAGCACCTTGCTTCAGCTTAATAAGATCTGTATTTTCAACATTGCAATTATGCTTTAAGCTAATACTATATATGTACACAAAGGAGAAAAGGTGCACGTCCTTTATTCTATTCCATTACTCATCTGTCTAAATGAAGATGATCAGTAATCACCCCTGCCTATTAGTCCTGAAGGAATGGACTTGGTGTGTCACACAAATGTATACATTAAATCATTTTAATTTTTATATTCAGAATTTTATAAAACATTGTTAAAACAACTTGTTTTAAAACACACTATGAAACCCAAGATAATAACTCACACGGTGGGTATAACACCAATCTAGTGGGATGAAATATACCACAATGTTTACTACATTAGAAAATTCACAGACACATGACAATTAACATCCACTAAACATTAAACAACGTGTCGATTAACAACATATCCCGACATGTTTCAGTTCTTCAGGCTTCCAAATGCTAGAACTTTCTTTTTGCATAAGTTTTCACCACCATGTGATCCTGAGTCAAAGGGTAAGGTAATCCAACAAAGGAGTCACCTATATAGGAAGATAACCAACACCAACACATCAGATAGTGAGCCAAAGAATTATAATTATCCATAGTAACCCTATGGACATTACAGATACTGTCCAAAAAAGGTTAGAGAAAGGCCCAAATTGGACCCTCCCCTCAAAGAAGCAACAAACTACTATACCTCAATGAGTGATAGTAAGTAGCGCTAGGGACACTCTCCCATCCAATAGCAGTAAAACTCCTAGAATCAAGTTTTTTTGTAAATGGGTACTCCAAGTCACCCTCCTGGTTCCGAAACTTGCACACCAAAATACAGACATAACATCTAATGACTATCAAAGCACCGCCTACTCACAGTTGTTACATCCTAACAAATCAGAGTATATCACCACGTGCTCCCATAATAGCACATTGACACACACACAGACAATAGTCAGTGTGCACCATAGTCAACCGTAGTTACATCCTAACAACTCGGAGTATATCACCACGTGCTCCAATAATAGCACATTGACGCACACACAGACAATAGTCAGTGTGCACCGTAGTCACACCCAATAACTGTGCCATCACCTTTTTACAGGGTACTAACAATGAACACTTATTTCCTTTAATCTTCACTACAGAGCCAATCTCTAAATTGCAACATGAACACTCTCATGAGACCCAATGGAGCTTGCAGCATTGCCTCATTTCTAAAAAGCAGTGGAGAAAGAGAGAAAACAAATCCAATCGCTCGTTATCCCAGAGAATAAAGAAAATACTCCCAAAAAAAGCACATAGCCGTGTCCATGCCTCTTACCTTGGACACAGATCAAAAGCCGTCTCGGAGCTGTGGCTCTTACTTCCAGTCGCCTCCGTGAACACAGCGTAACTAGAACTGGATTCCTTTCACAGGACCCAAAACACAGTTGTGGCAGTTCACCACGGTCCTGAATATGCCGTATTAACGCGTACGCTAGTGCCTCACTCACAACAACTGAAAAAGGACTATAAAACGTGCTCAGACAACAACAGAAGGACTACCGCTAAGTAGCAAATACATGGTCTTGCCTCTGCTGTAGACGCTCGCTAGTGCCTCAGTCACAAAAACGGGTTCGGGTAATTCAGCTAACCAACCAGGACAAGGACCTGGTGGGGGTAGAGGACAACATTATCCCAATCGCCAGAGACAAGGACGTCCTTTTTTAGGGCAAGTACCCGGTCGTGGGGACTGGGGAAATCAAATACAAACACGCAGCAGAGACAGGAATCAGCTGTAGTGAATCTTTCTAACTATTCCCTTAGCCAGAATGAAGAAAAAGTATTAAATATGGGTCTCAATTTTGTTACAACTAAATTTCATGACCCTTTTGAATTTAGGTCTGAATTTCAGGCCTTTATGCGTAAATTACATCTGAATGAATTCTTTGAATCAGGGAATGATTACACCAATCTCAACCGTACAGGTTTGAGGAATAAATCCACTTTTAATGCCCCTTCCTCTAGCTTTTCGGCTGAGTCCCTTGTCTTTGAGAAACAAATACTGTCCGACCTTCACAAGTTGGAACAGCATGGTATCCCCAATTACTACAATTTTAGCACCTCACAACGTACTGTGATATCCAAGTTAGCCAAAGATCATGACATCATTGTGAGGCAAGCGGATAAAGGGGGAGCTATTGTGCTCCTTAATCGCTCTGATTATGTGAAAGAATGCTTGAGATTGTTGAGCGAAGAAAGAAGCTATTGTCGTGTTCCTAATGATCCCTCTAAAGACCTCAGTACAATTGGGCTGTGATTGCAAAGCACGTACCGCAACAACTACTGTAAAACTCTCCAAGATTTCTGCTTGCAGATTCATCCACATCCACATGAATGAACACAAACTACAGGTATGAATATTTTCTGCACAGTACATGTACAGCTCTTGTGTAAATGCATATAAACGGGGTAACTGCCACTTACCCTTTATGACTCCGGAGGATAGCTCAGTGGCAACGTACTCACTTTGGAAACAAAAGACAACATGTAGCCACACAGGTTTGATCCCCAGGTCCGCGCTTAGAAACCACTGGGTATTAAGAGCGTTATAAATAACCTATTGTCATGATGCCTACCTCCAAGGGACCAGACAGGGCCCGGCACCCTCAGAGGCAGGCAACATGTTTACTAGGGAAGTCCCAGCCACCCCAGATAGGGGCTCTTTGGACTCAGTCCTGGCGCCGTTGGCGTCAGGCTCATAAGGGATAACAGTCCTGGCACCATTGGCACCAGGCTCATACAAGACATGGAAGGAATAGTGTTTGGTGCAAACTTACCTGGCAGACCATGCTGCAATTTCCTTACCTGGCAGGTCATTCTACAACTTCCAGATGAAAAAGGAACTACTTAACCACACGGGAGTGGCTGGTGGCAGGATACATACCTCCAGTGGAAGGATACATACCTGGGACTACTTGAAAGGCTATTTAAGCCACGCCCAGACAGCAAACCACGCTTCGCGTTGTTCTGCTCATAGCAGCTGGACGCTCACCGTGCCTGCTCCTGCTCCAGTCCTTGACCACGCCTGCCAGCATCCTGGAAACACCTAAGGATAGAAAAGGGAAGAAGAAACAGGTGGAAACAAACCTTACGTGTTAAAGCTGCATTCCGGATTCAGCGTGCCAACGTTCCTGCAAAAAGACATCATTTTAAAAACTCACCGCGTCGCATACATCTCGGCGCACTTCTCTTACCTGCACGTGGCGCCTTCGGCTCTGCGACGCCCATCCGGATCTCTTGCAGCATTCCAGCACCTACGGGGAGACGAAGAGAAGAAAGCAAGGTGAGAAGGGGATAATAACCAAGAAGCACTTACCCGCCAAGCTAATTCTTCTTACCTTCGGGTCGATGCCATTCCTTGGACATTTCAGCACCCCGGCCCCTATGGGGAAAAAGCAAACATCACATTAGTGAATGCAAGAACCGTAGCAAACTGTCACGCTCACCTGATTCCCACTGAGGCGCAGGTCTGGCTTCGAGTGCGGATGCTTCTTCTATGGTGAAGCGCAGGGCTCTGAAGATGGACTCTCTGGCTTGCAGGAATATTCCCCTGTGCGTGAAAAGGGAGTATTACCCACTGAGGGAATAATGCTCAAGCCTCCCACTCCCTTCCAACCCTCCACGATACCCTTCCTCGATTCCCCGTGAAGTCTCACCTTAGGGTCTGGAAGGATGAGTTCTCCATCCTGCTTCTGATGCAGGGGCGCGTTGAAACCCAGTTACTTCACTGGATTGAGGTTTGATGGGAGTTCAAATAAGCTTGACTATTCAGGTAAGGCGCTGTAAGAGTTCTGTAGCAAGTTCAAAAAGTTCAAGCTTAATAATAATGTTCATTGTCTTATTGCAGCAAGCGCTAACGCTTATGTCTTTTTCCCCTTAGGGGCCGGGGTTCGGAATGCCAGAGATATGGCGCCGACCCGAAATGAAACGTGCAGTTCCAGTAAATGACAGGTAAGTTCTGGATGAGCGTTCGGGTAATGTCTTTGCATTCGCTCATTCAATGTCTTTGTCTTTTTTCCCCATAGGGGCCGGGGTCCGGAATGCCAGGAAGCGGCAGGACCCGAAATGAAATGGGAATGACCCAACAGGTAAGTCTTAGAAGGAAACTGACCTTTTCCTATTCCCTTCCTTCTCTCACCTTGTGTTCTTGTCTTTTTCTCTTTAGGCTCTGGGAAGTGGCTGCGGTTCCGGATGATCGCTGCTGAAGATGGAGGTGCCCAGGAAAGGTGAGTGAAATGCAGCGCTGCAGCGATCGAAGCGAAATGCTTTTAAAATGATGTCTTCCCTTTCAGGATTGTCGGAGTGATGTCTCTGTGATGCAGCTTTAGCAGGTAAGGTCTTCTTTCTCTCCAATTCTCTCTTAGCAGGTGACCCAGGATGCTGACAGGCGTGGCTGAAGTCCAGATGCAGGAGCTGACACGGTGAGCGTCCAGCTGCGAGGAGCAGAACAACGCGAAGCGTGAGTTGCTGATCGGGTGTGGTTTAAATAGCTTTGGAAGAAGTTCCAGGTATGTATCCTTCCACCGATCAGGTATGTATCCTTCCCCGACCACACCCAGGGCAAAGTAGTCCCACAGGTAAAGTAGTTCCATTCAGGCCTCAAGAGGGCCTGGATGTAGCAGCATGGTCTGCATCAGGTAAGTGCACATTAAAACACTTGAACACTTGTCTAGCTTTATGAGCCTGGCGCCTAAGGCGCCAGGACAGGGGTCCAACATGAGCCTGGCGCCTAAGGCGCCAGGACTGTGTCCAAAGGGCCCCAGCTTGGGCCCGCTGACACTTCCCTGGGGGGAATGATGCCTGCCTCTGGGGTTGCTGGGTCGTTCCTGGCTCCTTAGAGGTAGGCATCATGACACAAACAAACTATTTTAAACCCACCAGCTCACAGGTCGGACTCAGCTTCTGCTTCGTACCTGCTCCATTTCTTCGGCATTCTCGAACTCCGTCCCCTAAGGAAAAAGAGACAGGAAAAGACAGTAGTGGGCGTACACCAAAACTCACCTGAAATCAGATTTTCGACAGAAACCGCCCTCAGCCCGGAGTCTTCCATTACCTGCAAAAGAGAAGAGGAACAGTTTAGACTCAAGCTTGCCATAAACATGTACGGTACTTACCGGAACAGACAAGCAAACTCGAACTTACTATCCAGTGACGTAACTGGATCCCAACGCGCCCCTGAATCAGAAGCAGGATGGAGAGCTCACCTTTTCAATCCCTAAGGTGAGTCTCCACAGGGAATTACAGAAGGGTTGCAAGGAGGGTGAGAAGGGGAACGGGAGATCAACACAAAACCCTCAGAGTATTAACCCTTCCTTTTCGTTAACAGAAGGGTATTCATCCGAGCCAGACAAGCCGGATTTGGGAACCCAGCCCACTCCATCTTCAGGGTGCTGAACATCTCCTTCGAAGAGGCCACTGCCGTCCAGACCACGCCTGCGCCTCCGTGGGAACCAGGTGAGCGTTACACCTATCATATCATTTCATAACCTGTAAAGAAAGCTTACTCTCATTCCTCCGATCTTCTACGATCAAGTGTTGCTTGCAAAGCTGTCTCCTCTCCAAATTTGTATTTACCCATATTACTAACTATAACATATTACTCATTCTGTCATTTGTCTGACCACTGCCACCTATTTATCCACATTTTAACTATAATAACATTTAATGCATTATAGTGCATAGGATGTACATACACTTTTATGTATATACATTCTGGATATTTTACTTACAATCTATCATTTGAACTTCCTTTAAATATGATTACAATAGTAATCAGACACAATGCACACAGCTATCTAACAAAGTGTCATTTCATGTTAAAAGATGGGAGAAATAACAGTACAATTATGGAAAAAGGCTTTCTAGTGTGTTATAAAATGACACGTAGCCAGGATGAGTACATGCATCTTTATTTATGCACCCAGATAGCCAATATCATTTGAAAGGCTCCCAGCTGAAACAACACCACTGCCTCTACAACTGCTCTTCCAATCTAGACAGCTCTCTCATTCCAGTTGGTTGCCCATTCTGTTCTAGAATTTACAACAGCATTCAACTGTGCACAGGTAAAGTCATGTCTATTACATCATCTACAACTATGTACAGTGTTGTAAAGCACGACATACAACAACTCCCCTCTTCCATTCAGTCTGCAACACAAGCAACAGATCCTTCTTTGCAACCCTTACTTTATTTCAGACTCTCCCATCTCCAAGCACCACATAATCACCCAGTAACGTTGCTAATCACCTACTGAGTAATAAGCTGCTTACCCCATAAAATCATTCTGCTTTATTTCCCACACCTTCATAAATGCATACAAATGCATACATTGCATACTTTTCCGTAGAGTTCCTGCCATTTACCCTGTAAAAATAGCAAACAAAGCATACGATTATTTCTTCTATCTTCTAACATCCAATAACACCACCTTAAGAAGCCAAGTGTCCTCTATACTCTAACTATTGTACTAATTTCTAAAACACATTCAACTAACAGATTCTAAATAAAATATACAGAATGCACATAGGCAAAGGAAACTGCATGCACATGCTATGCACAGTTATCAGAAAGCACTGCTACTGCAAAAAAACAAATTCATGTCTACATTAACAACAGTGCTATTAACACGCATATTTACTAACTTCTTTCTTTCACAATTGCAGTGAAGACTACTCTCCTGAAAACCAACAGCATCTAAAGTGGGAACCAGAACTCCGAAGAAACCTACTCTTTCCATCCTAAAAAGTAAGTCAATACTGCCATAATGTTCTAACTGTTACTCGAACACTATAGAATTCTAGTATTGTAGAAGAAATAATTGTATTAACCCTGCAGCATTTGATTCAGTATTACTGCTTGCCCCTCAGCAGCTGCATACTTTGTATTGTCATCTGAACACCAGTATAGCAACACACAAATACGAGAATAGCCTTTGCAATCTGAAGTAACAGCCCATTGCACAATCACACACCTCTACATACATGCTTACCATCATACTCAGAAACACATGCACAAAGCACACATACATTGCACAACATCCCAACCCACACTTTCATTGTTTGCCCTACAAAAAAGCAACTCAGTAGAAAGCATCGCAAATGTAGACAAAATCAAAATAAAAGTGTCCAAAGTAAGCATCCACCTCTAGCAGAATTTGAACAAAAAATTCAAACAAAACAGCTAATTCAGTCAATAAGCGAAACAAAAACAGCTTCCAGTAAAGAAACATGCCTCCTCTTTCAAAATGTAAAACAAAACAGAAAGTGATTAACATGACATCAGCTACCACTAGTGCTAACACTGCACCTATAAATCTCAATGTAGCCACAAGTAAGCATACCAAAAATTATTTAACAAACAAAATTCTGCCACAGAATCTGACCTGTACCTCATAAAAACAGGAGAAAAATCACTCATAACCCTTAAAAGCTACCACATAAAATTAATCCTAGGAGCTCTCATAGACAGTGCAATCCTTCTCAAAAGGAAATTATTATTTTAGTTTTAAACAGAATGAAACCACTAACAAAACTAAGTACTAAACTACAAAAAAGGCTTCTCAATAAACGGAATATCAACAAACATAATTTCGCAAACATCTGTGGAGGCGAATGGACTCACACCACAAGCACAGAAATATATTTCAATGAAGAAGCATACAAACAAAAGCAAATAAACCCAATTGCCATACATAGCAGTGGACGAGGGTATGAAAAACTTGAGAATACCATTATGGAACAAGAAACGCTGCTAACAAAAATATGCCCAGAAGACTTGGTATCAACTCTCCATTCCACGGAACCAATGCGTCCAGTATACAAATGGCCGTGCACATCAATGTGTAACATAGCCAAAAAATCT
The DNA here is from genome assembly GCF_040938575.1 of Ambystoma mexicanum. Lineage (NCBI taxonomy): Eukaryota > Metazoa > Chordata > Amphibia > Caudata > Ambystomatidae > Ambystoma > Ambystoma mexicanum. Next base: position 429,037,188 of record NC_090939.1, on the reverse strand, counting down.
TTCAAATCTATACGCCAGTTCCTCAATCAATATGTGAAAGGGAAATACAAATTGAAAATAAAGTATGGACTCCTGTCCAGTACACAAATACACAGGACTACAAGGACATTCATTAGCCTGCATTTCTGGACCTATTTGCAAAAGCACCTTCCACCATGTCAAAATGATATCAACACACCATACAACTATAAGAAATCTGGTCAATAGACTGCACTATGCCAAAAGTCCTGCTTTAGCACTAGCCAATTCAAATAACAATCGTCTACATGGTACAGCCAAAGAACTACTCAAAGAAATAGAGAATATCCAGAGAAAATATTTTGCAAGTGAAAGCCACTTACACAATACAATTGCTGTAGAACAGAATAGCAACAACTTTACAAATGACAACCTTCTACTACACAAATACAAAAAAGAAAAACTAAAGTTTAAAAGTACATCTGCTGAAGTACCAAACCATGTGTGTGTTTGTTGCCGCAGGACTTTTTATAAGAATATCACAAAAACTGTACACATAATGTGCGAAATAGAAGACAATGAAGATTCCAAGTGGTTCCAATTAGCTCTCTACCTTATAGCAGAAAACAAATAAGAAATGACTGACCCCTTAATACTTTGCAGTTACTGCACTGCAAAACTTGACAACAAACAAACACCTTCACGTGCTACCACAAATAACTTAGAATTATTCCCACTACCAAAACCCCTGCAACAATTTAACTTGTATGAGAGCATCATAATTCAAACAGTTCACCCATTTCAAGCAAAGATAAGCCTTCACCACAAAACAGTGAAACTACCTCCATCTGAATTACTGAAAGGCATGTATGGCAAAGTAGTTTATTTGCCATTAGGTCTCCAATAAATTGTACACACTTTGGGAGTGCAACGTTCAATAGATCAATCTTTAATTATCTTAGTAAATGGCGTATCTACAAAAGACAAAAAAAATTGGCAACAACTCGTGTGCTTACATAAATTTAGATAAACCCTTCAATAGCTAAAAGATAACAATGAATACTACAAAGAAATACATATTGAAGAAAACCTGAGGGAAACCACTGAAATAATTCAAGACTCATCAGAAACTGGTCAATTTCAACTTCTAGATCCTGCTACAGAATCCAATATTTTAGACCATTATACAATGCACCCATTACACTTTAAAGACACCATAGATGACGCACTGGAAACATACCGAATGCGACAAGCCAAAGGATCTCCAATCAGCATAGTATAGAACCATGTTCCTTTCCTCTACTCTTTCCTACTGGAAAAGGAGGAAGGTACTGTTAGGAAAGATTCTCTTTACTGCACCTTTCCTTCCATCTTTATGGAACCCCCAAACTTTTTGCTTGTATTTTTCAATCTGACCTGTACTTTTTGCAGTACCGTGAAGCCTTAAGCTTCACTGTACTGGCCTTTGCTCACATGTTATGGGTAAACTGATATGTCCTTAAGGCTATCAGTACTGTGAAACAGTGTTTCCCTTAGTCTTGTGACTGTGTTGCTACTTGTGGTTACTTTTGTATCACATGTTGTATCATTTTATCATTGCACACAGCAGCTTACACTGCAGTGCAATGGGGTTCATTTTTGTTTTGCCCTAGACTAACACTCAAAGGATTGTTTGGTTATTATGAGGTGCTTAAAAGATGGGCTGGTGGCAGCACTGACTTTTCCTCACTTTTTGGGGAATTTTGTGTTAGCTTAACTGCGTTTACCGTGTTTGGCAACTTACTGTGGCTACTGACCAAACATGGCTGTGCCACGAGGTTTTTCATCCATTCTTTTTGCATCTTGTTGTTTAGCCTTCTTCCTAGCCTCAGAGGCCAGAAAGATCCTTATAAGGACTTCCAGTACCTGGGAAAGCAGCAGCATTTGGCGGTCTACTGGAGGGCTTTGTGTGTTTGCAGGCAGGATGTGGGCTGGGTCAGTCTGACCCCAATCCACATCCTGGTTTCTGTGTGTCTGAATGGTATGCATGAGTGTTCCTGCTAGTGGACCTGATTGGGCCACTGTGGGGTGTGTGTGTGGGCTAGTTCTTCCATTGGCTACTGGGAGTTTTGACTCCTACCTGGCTTTTAGGATAAGAAGAGGGCCCCTGCATGCAATTCTCAGAGATCCTGGAAGAACCCGAAGGAGCCAAGAATCTGTCCAGCTGAGAAGACCCACAAAGAAACCTGTAACCTGTCTGAAGGAGGCCTGCAACCAACTTCTGCTGCAGTCCTGGTGAAGCCCTGTCTGTCTCTTGATCTCCGATAGGTCTGCGAAGGTGCTACGACCCCTGGATTGGAGGGACCATCCATTCCCGAAGCCTACTGAGTGCCTAATGCAAAAATCGCCTTCAGAAGTGCCTGGGAATCGTCCTGTGGCTGACCAGCTTCATTTTTGGGCTACCAAGTTATCTTTGTTGCCATTCCGAGTTACCACCTGAAACATGGCACACCCTCAGCTGCCACTGCAACAACACCATCTGGGAAATGTCGGTATCCTAGCACCAAGGGGACCCGAGAAATAGCGGAAAGTCCGACCGCGGTAACTGAGTCCTGCGGCGTGCACAGTCCGAAACCTGCTTTACTGACCCGCCTCCAGTCCCGAGAAGGGCGCTGCATTGTTTATTTCTGCATTTCTTCACCAAGAGTCCGTGCACCAGCAAAAGATCCTAACCGGAAAATCATTGGAACCTGCAACCCGTGAAAATCATGGACCGCGGAATTCAGCGGGAAAAGCAAGCCAGGACACTCTTCCTTTGTTCTGGAACATCTTGGGAAGATTCAAAGTGTAGGGGGAACGTTATTGAGCTTTTAACATACCCCTACACTCCCATTGTAAGTCAATGGACTTACAATACTCTTTATCTTAAACCTATTGGCTTTGCCACACTTGCCTTGGCAAGACTTCTAACTGTTGGAGGGAATTTTGGACTCTGTCTATCTTGAACCCTGGCTCTAAGAATCCATCACTGGACCCCAGAGACCCTACTTACATTTTCTCCAGCCTCTTGAGTGCTGTATCGTTGTATCCTGAACAATAGGGCACAAGGCCGCAGGCAACTTATGGTTGGACAATATTAGTTAGGGTTAATTCTCTGTGGACAATTTTGTTTGTAATACTTGCCTATTTATTCCCTTGCAGGAGTATTCTGATTTGCATTATGCACTTGAACCTGTGATTGTATATATGTATTTTAGTTTGATGGTATTGGTTGAAAAGTCTACATGTTTGTGTTAATTTTTCTTATAGTGTATTTGGCCATAATTAAATAACTGTATTTTTATGCATCCTGTCTAAGGGTAATTTGTGACTCTCATTGTGTGACCTCATTGTGGACCCTTTACAATCTCACCCCTCTGAAGATCTTAGTCTAGACCGCCTGTCACTGCTACCTTAAACTGGTTTGGCTACAGCTTCCCAGAGTTCCCCCTGTCACAATATAGGTTGGCCTTCTATACATCTGTCCACCAGGCCAAAGTATAGGAAATCAGTCTTAACAGGTACGATGATAGACCCACACAAATAACAGCATCAGAATACCGCTCTTTACTAATGTATTCTGAAGACCCCAGATTTAGACAAAATGTGGAATACATAGTTCACCTTCTCTTTGAAAGTGAACTAGCAACTCTATGCTTCAGAGTTGCACACACATTGAAATCAGGTACCAATTTCAAAATATGTCAGCTACGCAATTACTACAATAAGTGCAAGAAAATATGAGGTTTAAAAGTCAAGCAGTACAAATCTTTTAGCAAGCATGCTTGGTACAAAAGAATACTGGTTCCGACGTCACGTAGATGTACGCTGTATGATAAGAAACCTTGGCCCACCCACTTGATTTGTGACATTAAGTTGTGCAGAATATGCATGGGAAGATTTACACGATTTCCTATGCATAGCAAACAAAAACAAAACAAATATAGATATGAAAACACCAGGAGAACTCTGCTCTCTAGATGCTTCATTGCAATGCTACACTTTATTTGTAATAAAACTGTTCCTCCCCTCTGGGAAGTGCAATACTTCTTTTGGAGAAAAGAATACCAAGCCAGAGAAACACCACACATCCACATGCTTTTGTGGATTAAAGATACTCCTAAATTTGGTGAGAACAGTGATGCCACTGTTTTGCAGTTCATCCAAAAATATGTCACATAGTGACCTTCATGCACACATTTTACAATTTCAAAGACACAAATTATGGAAGTATTATCATCGCAAATATAAAAACAAAGGGAAATACTACACCAAATGCTGCTTTGGTTTTCCTAGACCAGTTTCAACAACAGGTCAACTAAACAACTTCATGTCTTCATGTCTTCAGTTAGACATAGGGCCTCATTAGCAGTGTTACGGTAAGGCAACAACAGCATTGGTAGTGCTACCGGTGCCATTGTTACCTCACCGCAACATTTCGAGTTTCCTCGCGGCACCCGCGAGCAGACCAGGATGGTAGCAGCGGTACCGCTGCTACCATCCTCCCCATTCCCATTGAGCCCTATAGGGGCTCAAATGGGAATGGGGACGTACCGGGTCCAGGTCCCGCGAATAGGAATTACCGGGCCCTCCAAGGTCAGAATGGCACGGTAAGTCCCCTTTTGCGGGACCCAGACCTGAGTTTTGGGCATAACTACATTCAAACACGTAATGAGGCCCATAGTGTCAAAGGTAAATCGCCTAAAAACACATATTAGATAAAAAGAACAGAAGGATCAAAATACATCAATGATTACAATGCAATCATTTCTCCCCTATGGAATGCAAATATAGAAGTGCAATGCATTGCAGACAATTCCACTGCAGTTGCACGATATGTCATAACCCACTTTACCAAAGCAGACAAAACAGAGCTCCAAGACCTCTGGGATTACATATCATCTGACAAAACACTATCACATAAATTGTACAGTTTAGGCATGAAACTGCTCTCCCATAGACAATGTGGCTGCTATAACATGTCCCTGCTAAAACTTTTTAAACCATGGAGAAAAGAAGAAGATTTACTAGATACCTATGACTCCTTTCAACGCTTTCAGATGCTTTCAAAGCAAATGAAAACACTATAACACACCTAAACTTTACACAGTCCAAAACAATGTTGCACAATGAACAGCAACAAAAAGAAGAACTCCAGGCGGAACCAGATGTGGACACTCCTGACAGTAGTCAACCTTCGGTAACAGGAAGCCAAGAACCACTTGGACAGCCACTAATAGCAACTGAGGCAGAATTAGCCATGACAGAAGTAGAAAACACCATGTGTCAGTATGAGCAATCTACAGAAGACTTTGCTGTACTAAAATCACAACTAAACAATGAGCAGTGTAGCATTTTCCAAGAAATATCAAAACAAATTGAACATGGTGTACAGCATGAAACTAAAAATTGTACCTGCCAAGACTACAAACCTATACTGCTATATGTGAGTGGTCAAGCTGGTTCAGGCAAACATTTCTTAACCAGCAAGTTCCTCTAACAATTGACAAACAACAAACTGTCAGCTGTTGTAACTGCCCCCACTGGTTTAGCTGCCTACAACATAGGCAGTGTCAGTTTACACCGATTACTACTCCTTCCAGTAGAACACCAAAACAAATTAGACTATTACAAACTTTCTCCAGAAGCTGCAATGGAACTACGCAGAGTTTTCAAACACATGAAAATGCTGCTAATAGATTGAAGTAAGCATGGTTGCCAATCTAATGTTAGCCTTCATTCATCTCAGATTATAAGAGGTCCTACAAACAGACTATGAAGAACTCTTTGCAGGAAAACACATTATAGTTTTCGGAGATCTTCTTCAATTAACACTAGTTAAAGGTGAACCTATTTTTTAAAACCTTAGGGCACAAACTATGCCGTAAAACTCTTGGCAGCATAGGAAATTTCAACCTTTGGCAACATTGCCAATACAGAGAATTAACTAAAAACAAGTGTCAGTCTGCAGAACTCACATACACCAACATTTTGAAAAGCATTAGAGTTGGTGTACTATCTCAAGAAGCACAATCTATATTGAAAACCAGGAACATCCATGCACTCTATGGCCATAATTCATGTGCTACTGATGTCATGGTACAATTAGCACACAAAAATGTAAACTGTCTGCCCTTGATGCCAACTCTTGCAACCTGTTCAAAATATAATGAAAACATGTTAAAAAAAGAAATGCAACCAATACTTGAAATTTCCTCCACAGAAAAACTGGATGTACATGGTATGACACTACCCATGAGTCAACAAGCCACAACAAAGCTAAATACCTTAGAAAACTCTATCTCTAACACAGCTGGTTTGGAGAAAATATTAAAATGATCTTTAAACTGTAGAGTAATGCTTAAACGTAACCTTGACGTGGACCAAGGACTAGTTAATGGAGTACTTGGTATAGTTGTTGGCTTTCAAACATACCCACATGACAACAACATTCAGTTTGTCAATGTTCTCTTTGACAAACTATCAGAAGTTAACAGCATAGGACGCTCAACAGTTCGCTTCCTTCTTTTCAAAGACGTGTATGTACGCAGGGAACAATTTTCTCTATCTCTAGCATATGCAGTCACCATTAACAAATCACAAGGTCTTACCCTAGATAAAGCATTGATAGATATTGGTAGCACAGTGTTTAAAGATGGCATGAGCTTTGTAGCACTAGCACACTTACGTTGCACTTGACAGACTATTTCTAATCAACTTTGATGCTGCAAGTAAAGTAAATGCTGATATTCCTTGCATTCTAGAATACAATGTTCACTCTACACCCTCATCTAAAAACCTATCCTGTTCCGCAAAAAGCAAAACTTTCTAAAAGAAAACTACTTCTCTCTCAAATTATGCAGGATCTCACAGCAATTCCTCCAAAGAAATTAAAAGAAGCTACTACTTCACCAAAAACCACAACCAAAAAAGAATCTACTGCACAAACAAAGTCAACTACCTCTTCAAAGAAAGAACACGCACTCTGAACAAATGACTTGGACACAAAACTGTCAGGTCCATTCAAATTTTCAAATATAAATGATCTAAATTGCTACTCAAATGTAGCAATCAATATTCTATTCCAATTTCCACCAATTATTGGCATTTACTTATATGGGACAGACCAATTGTGTTTGCAAATGTTAGTCCTTGATAGATATGCAACCAGCAATCCTGACCAAACTTACAGTGTTTCTGGAATAAGGCAGGAATTGGACTACTGTGCTGGAATGGTCAAAATCACTACAAACAGACAAGAAGATCCACGGGAATGTCTATTGTACTTACTAAAAGTACTAGAAAACAAAATCATACCTATAAATGAAATCTTCTAGATTTCATACATGTGGAAACATACATGCACTCTTTGCAGCCATGTCGCACAAGAAGCAGTTCCTAATGAACGCTTTGCATATGTATCCATACCTAAATGTAAATCCATTCCATTTCAGCACCTTGTACAAAATACAAACAATAGCAGATTATGTACTACCTGCAATTCAGATAATCGCTACACTTTACAAATACAGACACGCAGTAAATACGTAATAATAATGCTTTTACGTTACAATGCAGATGGTACCAAAAACAACTGTAAACTGACTGGATTCACACATGGTCAAGTATCACTTGGTAAGATAACCTTCACAACAATAGGTATAATCTACCACTCAGGAGCCACAACCAATGCAGGTCGCTACACTGCATTTATAAAAAAGAATTGTGGATGGTTTGAATGTAATGATACCACCATTACTGTATAAACAGAGATTATCAGCAAATCTTGTGAATGCGTACTTAATATTCTTAAAATCAAAATTTAATACGTAATCTGTGTATGAACATAAACAAAACTTCAACTTCAAAACTATGCACAGTTAGAATACGCCAACAGGTATCTAACTGCCCCAAGATTATTCAACAAGCAAACAGATAAATGAATACCACTAAAATAAAACAAGAAATAAACAGTTAGAATTCACCAACAGGTAAGCTAACTGTCCCAAAAATCTGCAACAAGCCAACAGATATACGAATACCACTAAAATAGAAAAGGAAATAAACAAATAGAATACACCAACTGCTATCTAATTGCAACAATACTACCATCACTTCCAAATCAAAAAACATACACCTATTCAATTCCTCCTACTGAAATCAATGCAATAAATATACCACAACACAGAAAGTTTTTTTTTTTCCCCCACAGACCCAATGATTTAATGAACAAACACAGGAACTCAGCAAATTGCATAGTACACTGTTTTGAACTATAGAACTAACTATGAGGGTCGACAAAATACAGAAATGTCTACAATGTAATGCAATACTCATTATAAACTACCTACACTAACTTGTCTTTATTTTCTTTTATCACAGTGATTGAAAAAAAATGTCTGCTACAACTACCCATGTCATGAAAAAACAGCATACAACCACAAAAGGTGAAACAGTAAGTATATAATGATTGGACGCACAAACAGCACAGCATATCACATCCATTCAAGCAAACACCTGACCATATACATCAACCCAAAATGTTTGCTTCCATGGGTATCTCATTCTGCAGTGCTTCTTGCCAAACACTGCAATCTTGACTGCATGCCCTGGCCAAAACTGAACATACAACCTCAACAAAGGAAACAGTAAGTATATAATAATTAGACTCACAAACAGCCCGAAGTATAGTGAGGGGGCAATGCGGAGGACACACCCGCAGCCCCATTTTTTCGTTTTTTACAATGTTACCACCAGAGGTTTGAATTTTTGGTGTTCGAACCTTTGGTGGTAGCATGTTTAGAACTTTTGGTCATTGCAACCATTTTTTGTTGGTCAAATTGGCCTATACGTCCTATCATCCCCTTTTTTCTGTCTCAACACTACCACCTCTCTCTTTACCTCCACCAACCATCTTGCACCCTTTCTCCCCACCCACCCTACCTCATCCTACCTCCTCTATTCCCCACCCATCTTACCCCCTGTCCCCACACACTTGCTTTATTTCATACCCTCTCACTCTCACCCTTTATCGCTCATATTTCTTCTTGCTCATCATCAATGGCACCCTATGTCAGTGGCATCCTCCTTTTCTTTACTCCACCTCTCATTTTATTGCACACCTGCATGCCTTGTTGCATCCCCCTTTCAAACTTTGCACTCTCCTCCTTGCACCCTGGTGCCTATAAATGCAAAATGTAAAAGACAGCAGTAAACACCCAAACTATTGGCATTGCCAATGCTTGTTTTATGTTGTTCACAGAGTGGAAAAGGCTCCAATCCGCAATTAAACACTGCTACAGCTGATGGTGGCACACAGATGCAATAAGAACAAAGGATATTTCACTGAAAATGTTCCTCTTGACAGTTGAGGGTTAATTCTCTCATCTTTCCAGTAATTAAATGGTCAATCTTTGTGAAACCAGGCAAAGAAATTCTCCAATATCTGTACAGCACTGAACCTTTGTACTCATTGGATAAACACTTATTGTTTTTGCCGGCAATCAACTTTATCGTCACCGCAGCTTTCCTTCGCGCAGTAACAGCCTTACAATGCTCAATTAGAGACACCTATCTCCAGTCATTTCACACGCATTGATGTCTGCCTGTTCTTCATGCTGTGCACATATTTATATATCTCCTACTGTGCTTGCCTTTTTATTGAGTAGCACTTTACCCTGCTTGAGGCACTTCACCTTTCCTGTTCTTTTAAATTACCAGTGCTTTGCCCTGCTTAGACAGCCTTCCCACTTTCCGTCATGCTATGCAAGGTTCTTTTAAATTACCAGCGCTCTGCCCTTCTTACAGTGCTTTATTCTTGTTTTGAAGTAATGCATTGGTCTTTTAATTCATAATGCCTTGTCCAGCTTGAAGCGCTTTAATTTTTCTTTAATGTTCTTTTTATTTATAAGGCTCTGCCCTGCTTGAAGAGCTTTACCTTCTTTTTCATGTTATTCCTTGGAGGAGATCTTCCTTCCTGAGGTGGTGGGTCTTCACTTCTGGATGTCATTTACAACATAAGTAAAAGCGAAAGGAAAATACACACCAGTCCCCACCACCGAGGAAGCTATTCCAAGTGTAACTCTTGGAACCTATTGGAGGGAAATGTTCATGATATGTATGCATTACAACACTCACTCTGATATCACAGCTACAGGCTAATATACACAAAGAGAAGTGAAGGAATACAAGACACTTCACACCTCCACCAAAAACATTAACCACAGATAAAGAGAGGCAGGAGACTACACATTGCCCCAGTCCTTCAAGGGGTATCCAAACGGAAGAGTGATAAGCATTGTTTAATGGTACCATGTTGGATCCCTGTACTACAAGGGATATCCACATAACAATTTGAGTAAAGGATGTCTAAAAATGAAATAATTCAGTGCATAAACACATTAAAATGTTTTATGCTGCTGTGATGTTGTTACCAACTTAGCCTGACTTCCATCTTAATTTTATTTACGTAGCGCCTATACACAATGTGTTTCAAAGTGCTTCACAACAAGGGAGGGAACAAGGAAAAATACAGACATTCTTACAGGTCACGAACAAAAAGAATGTGAAATAACTATCATACTCAGCCTAGCGACATTTCAGATAGTGCAAGTGGAAGGAGAAGGGAACAGACAGGTGACTACCGTACTGGGCCTGACAACATTTCTGGTAGAACTGGATAATTACATGAGGTGAGGGAGAGGAGATGAGAAGGGGGAGAGGAACAAAACAAGTGACTATCGTACTAGGCCTGACGACATCTCAGATAGTGCTCGAGGGACGGACGGGGGAATAACAAGTAAGGGTGGGGGGAGGAGATAGAACATTAGATACTATCATACTAGGTACAGGGAAAAATTCTGATAGAGTAAGTGCAAAGAGAAAAGTAAGGGAGGGAGGAAGAGAGAGAGGAGGGGGAAGGGAGAGGAGAAGGGAGCAGAGAATAAAACAGTGAGAAGAGCAGAGAAGCAAAGAGGGGAGCGAATACAGTTGCAAAGGTCAGTAAAACATAAATGTTACAAGGGAACAGAAATGAAGGCAAGGATTAACGATGACGATGGGCACAGCATTAATAAGGGCCAACCTGAGTGTGAGATCCAGGGGAGGTCCAGCCATGAGAATTTGTGCAGCACAAGAGTCAATGTGGCCAAAAGTCAAACCCGAGCATTGGCAAAAGTAATTACTGGAGAACCCTTTGTTAAATCAATATAACTTTTGCAATAAATGGGAGTGGGGGGAATGGAAGAAGGGAAAGTGTAGGGGGAGGAGGGAGAAGATATCATGGAAAAAACAGGGGGCGGGGGACCAAAAGGGAGGGCATACAGCAACATCAAAGGGAACAGAAGGGGGCAGGGGGAAAACAAACCAACCTCACAAGGGACAAGAGGAGGCATGAGGGACACCAGCAACATCATGGGGGACAAAAGGTGGATGTTGGGGGACACCAGCAACATCACGAGGGGCAGGTGGTGGTTGGGGGGACACCAGTAACATCACAGGGGAAAAAGGGGGCAGTGGGGGACACCAGCAACATCATAGGGGGCAGTGGGGTGGGTGGGGGACATTAGCAACATCACAGGGGACAGGGGGTGTTTGGGGGTGTAACAGATTTATGACACGGCACACTCCAGACAGGGACTCTTCCCACTGGCAAAGAATGTGGCGCACAATAAAAATGCTTTTTATCTTCATTGCTTTTCTGATCCTACTTTGAGAAGGCACACAACCCGTCTCACAACCACCTTAACAAACACCCCATGTCACAATAGACTATGAACGAGGCCAGTGCGTAACAATGAAATATTTATTTATTTTTAGAATTCAAATAAAATCTAGCAAATCAAAATTAGGGCAGCAATCACCAATTTGGTGACAATTCCCACAATACAGATACTTCACACTCCTAACATAAAACACATATACCTTTAATGGAAGCGGAAACAAAATTACTTTTCTTCAAAATTACAGATAGCACACCGGTTAATCACTCCCCCTGCAACACTTCCCCCAAACACCTGCTAGCTAAATTATTTGTGGATGAAAAGTAGTGGCAAGGAGTCAGAATGAAGTGGGAAAAATCAGATTTAATCTACAGCCCACCACTCCAGGATAAGAGGCCGAAGAAGACAATGAAAAAATTCAAAATGAGCAAAATAGCATACCCGGATTTCACTTGTTACTTGTATCTCAGTTTACAATTGAGGTAGGATAGCTATGAAAGAAATGTGTGTGGCTGCACTGAAATGATAAGGAAACATGCAGACTACTGAACCAGGCACCAAGGCAACGTGACACAGGTAAGAACATTGATTTTGGAAGGAAGACAATGCAGACAAGAAACACACACGGCAGATTTGCAATTTTGTTTTTCACACAGGTTTAAAACTGACAAGCAGCTAAGAAAAGGGGCTTAGCTGTCAAAATCGGAAATCCGTTTTTGGGAAGGGTAACCAAGGCACATAACAGACTGGATTCTGAGGGAAAGGGAATACTCTTAATGGGGTTATGTTTGGGATTTTCTATGGGAAAAGGCAAATCGGATTTTAGAGAAAAACCCACTACACAGGCAAATTCGTTTTTTGTTCCACAATGACTAGTTCTAATGAGGCTATATTTTAAGGGCTATTTTATCACAGAAAGACAATATCCACAAAGTGGTTAATTTCGAATTTTAACCAGCTGACACTGCATACCTCATAGGGGAATTAATTTATTTCAAAATAGTACTAAGGACACAGAGATAACTGAAATATTTATAAACGGAATACGCTAACAGATGTGGGCTAACACAGATTCTTCTAAGGACAAGGTGAACAGATGATACTGACAATTTACGATTTGACTGGGATTTTTAATGGGGTTTGAATAGGTTGCAAGGCTAAAAGAGAGGGATATGCAGTTTGTGGGAACTGGGTGATATGATACTTACAAGATAAGCTTGGGTTTGTGAATTTGGAGAGCCAACAAGGTCTCTGGACAACAGGGCAAAGAATCTGGTTACTGGGACAGTGGGCCAAGATGTCTGGTCACTGGGACAGCTGGGCTCGCCTGGGTGTGATGCATGACAGCTAAGCAAGGTCTGGTCACTCGGAACAGCTGCGCTCTCCTAGAAGGGATGGTTCTGCCTGGATCTGGATCAGTGGTTTGTCTCTCAATGTGGCTTTGGAGTCTGAGTCAGCAGGTCAGGAAATAAGACAGTCAGTCAGTCAGGAAGCAAGTAAGTAAGTTTGTAAGTTCAGTAAGTCCCTTTGTCCAGTCAGTCTCCCCCTTATATAGGCAACGAGACATCATAGAATTTTACAGTCTGGGGGAAGAACTCAAGAATAAGTCCTATCCTAGGTTAGACCAGCCTCTCGGTCCTCCCACCTCCCCCCAGGTTGATTTGTTCAGGGGAACTGACATCATTTATTGTATGTGCTTTAATTGCCTTTCTTTGTCCAACAAAGCCATTTTGACCAAAAATTAGTTATGGAGCACAACTTAAAATTTCTACTAGTCACCATCATAAAAAAAACAAATATGCAGATTCCATATTTCAAAGGGAATTGGACAGTTCAATTGCCAACTCTGTCTGATGTCGCATCAACGTTCGGCTCAATTTTGTCATTCCCATGCAAAGCACAATACTTTAAATTCTATAATTGGCTACACATATGCCCAATAAGGTTGTGGATACTTTCACCAAGTTTTATGTCTGTGTCATTTATACGTCACAGAGAAATTCATTTTTCCTACCATTACAGTTCCCCAGGTGCCCTCAAGATGCCCTGGGTCTCATTTTGCTTGTTAAAAAATCTCATTAAATACTGGCATAATATAAAATTGTTGCTTAGTTAGGGTGCTGAAACAAATGTCTCAATGTACAACAGTTCTTTAAAGTCAATGGGGTGAATTTGTCACAGATGTGGGTGGTCCTCAAACCCCCACAGCCAAATAAATGTCTTCTGCCAGGCTTGGCTTGCACAAAGGACCTCCTGGGAGAGGGTGTTTGAAGGAAATCGCACCTTTAGGTTAAACACAGGTTTTCACTCCCTTCCTTTGTATTTGATGTCAGTTCTGCCAGCCAGTCTAGTAAAACCAGTAATTATGACACCCTCAGTCCAATAAGAACAGAGCACATGTTCTTACAGCATCAGTTCACTGGTAGGTGCAAAAGAATGGGAGGAAAGCTTTCCTGGAAAACTGGTTTGACTGAATTTCCTGGGCCTCAGCCAGGCTGATTGAAGTACAGCAATATTTCTTGTGCGAGCAACAGTGAACAATTTGACATTTAACTTTAAATGACATTTTTCCTGATTTTCAGAAGAGCAAATTCACACAAATGTTTATTTCAGTTCATTTTGAGTTTCCCAATTCGGTTTCTGTAGCACACAGTTTCTTGGTAATTAACCTTCTGCAGTGCTTTTACAGAAATGGTCAGTTTCTGGACACATAAAGATATACTGACAAGGATTTCTTTGGAATTGACATTAGAAAAAGAAACACTGCATCATGTCTTTCATTTACTGCAGTTTGTGTGCCATGGTTTATAGCAAAAGATAACACAAGCCGTGTTTAAGTGGAAATCCAAATTCATTGCCTTTCAATTGATTTCCCAGTACATCAGCTGTTACGGAAAATGTATTGCCTTTCTTCTTGGTACTCAGCAGAATTAAAGCATGCCAGGGTGGGTTTTCATGAAGAGCACAATGTTGTGATGTTTTAAAATTAAATCAAAAGCAAATTGCAGAGCAGTCTTGGATGTCATGTTTACAGCTTTAGTATTCAGCAAACAGAACAGCAAATGTAATACCGTTCTGAATGTAGGTCATTTTATTGTGCTTTGATTTGAGGCAAAAACAAATGCAGGCATTCTCTTTGGTGGCAGTTTTCAAAGCTTGCCACACATGTGTCGGGGAAAGAAAGCACAGCTGTTTTTGGGTGAAATATGGAAATGCGGTTTTGAGGTAAAGGGATTTTTGTTGAGGGAATTAAATTGTACCCCACGGAATCCCCCCTCCATGCTCTTCTGTGACTTCTTGTTGAGGAAGATAAGGGCAGAGAGTGGTTCATTTGGTGGAGTTCTTCTTCATCTTGGAACGGCACTCTGGAATCC
Source organism: Ambystoma mexicanum (assembly GCF_040938575.1). NCBI lineage: Eukaryota > Metazoa > Chordata > Amphibia > Caudata > Ambystomatidae > Ambystoma > Ambystoma mexicanum. The sequence continues at coordinate 429,022,118 of NC_090939.1, read as the reverse complement.
TCTTCTGTCTTTATGTTGGAGGATATGGAGCGGCACCCTCCTTCCTTCCTTTCCTTCCAGGTCCCCGGGATGGTCCACATCAAGCTAGGAGGTAATGTAGTTAATTATCTAGGAGAAGATAGATAAAAACAAGTTTTAGGGTATTTTACTGACTTTTTTTCCCAGAAGAATTACAACAGTGGGACATTAATTACAACCTAAGCTTTCTAGGACATAAACATTTCTCATCTTTACCATCACACCAAGTAGATTACTCAACCAGACAAGAACAACAATTTGACTTTTATAACACATTTTTTCATGTTAACAGTAACACTAAAGGAAAATACTCCCTTTTATATAAATATACCCATGCACCTAAATACTTCCCTCAGCTTTTTTATTTTCCTTTCTTCTCATTCTCCAGATGTCTCCCCTGCTTTATTTAGCTTTAGCTCTTTAATCAGCTGCAAAGTGTGTCTGGGTGACAACTTTTTAACTGATTGATGTGGACCCATTTCTCTTCTGACAGCTCTCCTTTGGGGATGTGGATCCTGTAGGCGACAGGTGAAATTTTGTCTACGATTTGAAAGGGACCGCACCAGTAGGGGAGAAATTTCCGCTACTTAGTCTGGTTCCTCTGAAAATTGTACAAGTAGGCCCTACTTGATTCTTCTTTTTAGGTTGATTTTAAGTCGTAGTGGGTTTTCATCCCCTCTGCCGATTTTTCCAGATTCCGCTTCGCGTATGCAAAAGCATGCTGAAGGTGTTTTCTTAGATTCTCAACCTATTCATGTGTTGTGGAGGCGTTAATCAGTGTCTGCTCTTGTGTTATATAGAGCAGATGCTGCGGTTGCACCATTTTTCATCCAGTCATTAGTTCAAATTGAGACATTTTGGTCACAGAAGATGGTGTAGATCTGATGGCCATCAGGACAAGCGGTAATCAGATGTCCCAACTAGGCCCAGAGTCTGCCACAAACTTCTTAAGCATGCTGACAATAGTTGTATTGTACCTCTCAACTCCCCCACTAGAGGGGCAATATGCAATATGGAGTTTTCTTTTTACCCCAAGTATCTCCCACATCTTTGTCATCACTTCGCTGGTGAAGTGACTTCCTCGGTCTGACCCAATCCTTTGGGGAAGGCCAAAACGCAAGAAGATGTGGTTAATCATCAGGGCAGCTGCTGTTTCTGCCTTGCAATTTGGGTCCGGGAGACATTCTACCCATTTGGTGAACAAGCATGTTACTTTTAACATGTACTTGTTCCTCCTAGAGGAGCGAATCACAACCCGATGAATTCTACTTGTACATCTGACCAACGCAGTGTCATCCCCTCTTCTGGGGGGAGCTCGGTGTGTGAGTGAACCTGGCTGAAATTGGGCAGACGCAAGGCACCTCTTCATATATTGTTCCAGATCCAGCCCCATGTGGGGTCAGAATGCGACCTCCCACAAGATTTCTAAAGTAGTGTGAAACTCCTGCTGACCAGCTGTGGCCGTGTCATGGGCATGACTTAGTAACAGGCTTCTGAATTATGTAGGTACCACCCACTGGTCACATCCAGAGATGGATCTCCTTACCAAAAAAACATCTTGGATTCGGAACATTTTGGGAAACCTCATCCACATCTGGAGATCCTCTTTCCCAATATAATCAGTTTCCGTCAGAGGAAGGTTCACAGGGTCCTCAATGTGTCTGTAAAATTTCCCAATAATCATATCCCCTTTTTGTGCCATAACTAAATCTGCATCTGGGGTCTCCTTACTGCACTGGGCAGTTGAGAGTTCATTGTGAGCAGGTGTCTGGGACCTGGTGACAGCAGTCACCTGGATTTCCCCCAACAGGACTCAATCTCAAGGAGATCCCCTGGATGGCTCCAGGTTTGGCCAACTGATCAGCAAGTTCATTTCCAGTTTTGTCTGGTCCCTCTATTGTGGAATGACCCGTGATCTATTTACAATAGATGGTCATTCAATTAGAGGCGACCAGATCATGAATATTTTGGATAAGTTTCCCATGCTTCAGTGGTTTATTATTTACACACAGCATGCCTCTGGTTTTCCAATTGATCAGGTGCTCCACAAACCCATTCTGGACATAATCTGAATCAGTGATTATGACCAATTCGTGGAGACAGTGTTGCACGGCAGTGAGGATGGCCTGGTGAATTGCCATCAACTCCGTCACCTAACTACTGCGTGGACCGATCTTGTACCCAGCGGATGGCTCTGGGGCATCATTCACCCAGGCATTCCCAATGTTGTTCACCAGTTCCTTTTCCCCGTTGTTGTCAACATGGTAGGAGCACTCGTCCACATACACAGTGGGCATCCCCTTGCACAAGTCTTCTTCATAGACCTTGTGCAGGGAATTCAGGTATGCCTCATTGGTGTCTTGGGTTTTGAGACTTTCATCCTAGAGACACTTTTCTCGGGCACAATCATGCAAGTCAGCCAAACCTTGCGCGAAGGGACTCTTCTTGATTTAGCCATATCTGACCACCACAGGAAAGCCTTGCATGGACATTTCCTGCCTGGATTCTGTCACTTTGGAGGTATTGCAAAGGATGGTGCGGAGTCTCCACAATGATGTGTTCTATACCCACACCGTTGGCAGGATTGCCTTCTCACAATCATTGAATTTTTCCTCTACATAGTATAAAGTCTTACTTGCACAAGAGATGACTTTATTAACCTTGTCATGCTTTTGATATAATACTGCTGTTTAGCATGTATTCGAGAACCCTGTCTCCAAGAAGTACTCCTTGTTTTTGACGGAGTAAGCTAGACAAGGCGCTTGTGAGAGGCTTCTTTTTAGTTGTTTTACTGCCTCGGCTTGTTCTGGACCCCTCTCCCACTTGACCCCCTCGTTTTACAAATGGACCTGGGGTCTCGTGACCTCTGCATAATCCTCAAAGAACTTCCTACTGTAATTAGTCAATCCAAGAAGGATCCTTATTCAAAAAGAGTTGTGGGGTCTTTCTTTTCAGTAGTGCTTCCACTTTCTTTGCCTGGGGACAGATTTCATGGCCCGAGAAGTTTACAAGGGGGTCCTACACCACTGTGCCTTCTGGAAGGACAGTTCTTCTCCAGCAAGCTTCAACTGGGTCAGAACATAGCGGATTTCCGCTATGTGTTCCTACGCAGTTTAGCTTTTAATCAGGATATCATCCACATAGGCCATGTTACCCCTTCCACCCAAGTCGGCATTGCCTTGTGTAGAAAGATGTTGAATTCATTGCCGGAGTTTATATATCCAAAGTGAGTCCGGGTCCATGTGTACTGATGCCTCCCGAAGGTGAAGGCCAGCTTGTACTGTTCCTCCCTACTGACAGGTACTGTCCAGTATCCATTGGCCAGGTAAATGGTGGTGTACATCTTTGACCCATGGATCTGGGCCAGTCCCTGGTCGATGTAGGGAAGAGGCCTTCGGGACATGTGAACCCATGTGTCCAGCTCCCTAAGGTCTGCGCAAAGTCTCCATTGAAATGAAAGGATATTTTATTTATAACACACTCGTACACAAGTGTTTCACAGCACGACCAGGCAAAAAGGGAGGGGAACAAGGGAGAGAAAAAACAGAAAAAAACAATGATCTTACTAGGCCCAGTGACATTTAAGAAAGCGCAAGTGCATGGGAAAGGAAAATGGGGGAAAAGTGCAAGGAAGTGGGGGAGTGGAAAGTGCAAAGCAGAGGAGAGAAAACATGAATACATATTAAATAGAATAAATAATAAATAAGGGCTTTAAACCATGTTAGTGCAGCCAGCAAGTGGCAGGTGAAATTTAGTCAGAAAGGTATAGCTGATAAGTGCAGAAGAAACATGGGAGGACTGTATGGGTACAGATACAGAACCCTAGTGCAGACGGTGGCCTGGAGGCAGTGCAGGAGGGTGGCAGGGTGAGCAGATACCTGGGCCCGAAAGAACAGAGGGTGGCCAGGTGCACAATGCCATGAGAAGAAATAGATCAACAGGGGAGAAGGGGGGCAAAGGCAGAGGCAAAGAGGAAGGTCTTGAGAAGTTTCCGAACCAAAGATGTTTTTCATTAAGTTTCAAGGTGGCTGGGAGGCTGTTCCAAAGGAAGGCACCAGCCGAAGACAGGGATTTACCCCCAGCTCGTTTTTTGCAAAACGACTAATCCTGAGGGAGTTAGAAGTAGAGGAGCGAAGGGCTTGAGAGGGGAGGTATTTACAGAGGGATAGTTGGCCATTTGGCTTTAAAATCCCCAGTACCTGATTATTAAAGGTACTGTGGACTAGACAAATTATCCCACGGGACTCTAGGTTTTTTAAGATTTCAGTCAGGGATTCCATAGATGTGAGTGGCAAGTGATATTGCCTTACAAATACAGGAGTCATTCCAGGGTCCGTGGAAATTGAGGTAAAATGCATCTCAGTGCGACTGCAATTTTACGAGTCCACAGCAAAGATATCATGAAAATTTTAAAACACCTGTTTCAATTTATGCTTTTGTTCCTCAGTCTTACAGGCATCCGCACAGTTGACCGTTCTTCAGCCATCAGTCTGAAGCCTGGGAAGACCTCGGGTTTTGTGATCTCAGCAGCCTCCTCCAGCTGTGTGGAGAGATCTCTGGTGAGAGTGTTGCCCTGGCAGGGGGTTTCAGGTAGGAGAGGCAGTCATTGTGGACCTGGAATATCACCTCATCATTCCTGGTTTCACAGGTCACCTCTTCCCCCCCTAAGGGCAGGAAGAATACACCAAGAAATTCCCCCCTTGCCGGGTGAAGATCCTTTCTGGCAGTATGTCATTGTCAAAGTCACCGCAGTCATTGGAGATAGGTCCTATGATTTAATTTCCTAAATCCATGGAAAAATGCTGGTCATCAACCGCCATTCCAATGAAGGTGTCTGCACCCAGAGTGATACTCCTAGGGTTGCTGTTATCCACTAATATTGGAATGGTGTTGTGTTTTCAGTTAACTAATGGTGTTGGGTTTAACCCCAACCCCTGCTGTTGGAGATGGTGATTCAGGTGTACATAAGCGTCTGGGTTTTGAAGTTTCTGTCCTCTCTTAATTTTTAAGCAAAGGGGAAATTGTCGGGTCTGTCCTGGGATGGTGACCTCCTCTCCAATTTGAATTTCAACTGCATACGGTAGCAATTGAGCTGACCGAAATGCATTTTCAGAATCATCAAAGCCCATAGGGTTACCCCCTAGTTGGGACCAAGCCTTGTAATTTATGAGGTCCAAATTAATTGCAAACTGATTGAGAATGTCACTGTCTAAAGAGAATGCCGCAGGGAATTCTCGCACGATCCAACAATTATGCTCTATGCTTTTATCACCTATGGAAATATTTAGCACACACCTGCTAGGCGTGAAATGTTTGGAATTGGGAATTTCCTGGCCGATTTCCCACTTATCAATTAATTTAAATGTGGGAATTGTTGGATCTTTTGCGAGTTTCCTGGACAACGCTTCGCTGATGAAGCTTTTTCCATCATTCAGGCACACTCTGGCGAGAATAGGCTCACTCCCCTCATTTAACTGAATAGGGAGGAAAAGCTGTTCACCCATTGTCTGAATATCAACCAAGCTTTGAACTGGTTTTTCATCAATTTTTATTGCAGGACTTGGATTTTCAAATTGGGTATCGGTATATAATTTCAAGGTATTTCCTTCCAGTGTGTTGCCCTACAGCAATTACTGTAATGTCAGGTATTTGATTGTTTTGGAAATGGAACTCAATATGGTCAAATTTTGTTCAACCTTGTGGCATGTGCCATTTAAACTGACATAGTTGATTCTTTGTTTTAATTTTATTGACCGGTTAGCCTGAGTCCAGAGGACCTTGTTCCCACAGTATGTTAGGGGAGACAACCTCCTAAGTATGTCATTCCCTAATAGACAGGGGGTCCCCGCTGCAGTCACAACTATGGCAAGGTGTTTCACCATATGTCGCCCAATTTTAATCTCTAGATCTGCGGTCCCGCAATGAGAACTTCATTCCCGTCGAAGTTCTGGAGTTGTCCAGGAAGAGGGGTGAGAGGAATTTGGTGTCTCTCCCCCCTTCCTGAATTTAGCTGTTCAAAGACCCTTTTGGACAGAAGAGTAGCATGGGATCCAGGGTCCACCAGTGCTAAAAATGTACATTGCCCTTGCACATGGACGGGGGCATAAAGCCTACCTTCTTTCTCCTCCAAGGGGCTAAGGTATTGGGCATTCTGTGCACGTTGATCCGTTAGTTTCTTTATTTTGGACTCCGACACTGGGGAATCTTGGACAGTTTACATACAATACATACAAATACAATTTGACATCTTGAAATAGGTGGGATTTTGGAATCCCCTTTTTCCCTTGATTCTGTGTTGCCCCCCTCTTCCTGGAGAGAATCACAGGAACCAGTTTGTTGGGAGGATCCCTCAGTTACTGTTACATTCACAGGAAGACATTTCTGTGGTTCAGGGATGGGCGATTCTGAATCAGGCCCCACCTCTACCCCGTCGGGGTTATGGTCTCTTGGGGCCCATTTTTCTTTGGGAGGAATTCTCCCATCCTTGAAGGGGAAGAATTTCTTCCTAGAAACCTCCAATGATTCTTCCCCTTCAAACTGGGGGACACTGACTTCCTCCACAAAATGGGTCTTTTTGGTCTCTTTGTTTCTCCTACCCACCCTCTGTTCCTTGGGTTGCAGATTTTCGGGGGAAGGAGATTTAAGTTCCGGTTCTGGGGTTTCTAAGGGCTTTTCATGGGTTTTTCCTCCCATGCCTCCTCCTCTGGAAACGGTGGGTTATCGGGGTTCTCTCCATGTCATTGTTCCGGGGTGCAAGACCCTTGGTTTGCGTTATTCTGAGCCGACATGCTCATCTGAGGTTTCTGCTGAGCCCTCAACATGCGACTCAGATCTTGAGTTAGGTTCTGGACCTGGCGCTCCAGTTGGGCCAAACGCTCTGGCTGGTATGGGGGTCTTAAATTAACTCTGGGTTGCTCTCGGGAAGGGTAACAATCCCTTCTCCCGGAGTAAACTGGGTACTGGGGATTCCCCTGGTAGCCCTCCACCAAATGCCTCCCCTCTCCCGGATTTGGTGGTCTGGACTCCTGAAAGCGGGGAGAGTAAGGAGGGTTGTCCTGCATGTTGGGGTTTTGAGGGCACCGGGGGAAGAAACTTAAAGCAGGATTTGGAGGATTACTGCACTCATGAGGAAGGTTTGGAGGGAAGATCCCTGGGGCCGTACTCACCTGATTGGATCCCACTCTGGGCTGGGGGACTCCACACATACCCCACAATGGGTTTGTTGCCCTTGTACCTAGGGCTGATGTAATTGGCTGTGTTGGGGGCACATTGGTGGGGTACCCTGCCTGACTATCCAGTGGGTCTTCTCTGATTTGGTTGGTTTGGGTAAGGTGTATTTTTAGGCTCCCCCATTTCTAGGTCCAAAATGGGGGCAACCTTCACATCCGCCACCTTGGCAGCAGCAGGGGTGTTGGTTGATTTGGGGTTTTTGGTTGAATTTTTGCTTTAGATCTGGGTAGCCTGTTCCATTACCTAGTCCAGGGTCCAGTTATCATGAAAATCTCTTACCAGCAGTGTCTTAATATATTTTGGGAGTGCGTGAAAATAGGTGGTTATAAATTCCCTACTATTTGTGCGCACCCATCTAGTATTTTGCGCAAATGCCAGCTTTAGCTCCTGAACATATTCTCTTGGGGCCTTATTGTTACGCTCACCTGGTATCCATGGGGACGCCTTTATGCTCTAGTTGCCGGATTCACCCTGGACTTTCCTGATTCTGGACGATGCCTTCTATGGCGGTCAGGCCTGAAAACACAGGAGGACTGGATTTAGGAACAGATTTCGTTTCCTCCCACCAGCCCTCTGGACTCGACCTGATGGCCCACTCCTCACCTTGTTGTGATGTCTGGCGTGCTCTCCATCCTGCCTTCTGTGCAGGGGCGCGTAGTTTTCTGCGGGTTGGAGCGACCGAGTTAACTGGTGCTAACCCATTCAAGTGTCTTTAAGGTGGTAAGTCTGGTTATAGCAGTCTTAAAATGTCCTTGCTTTCTTTTCTTTGTTTGTTTCCCCTTAGGTGCACGGAGGTTCGGTTGGTGCGCTACTTGGATCAGGCTCCTGCCAGGATGATGGACGCAGGAGCGTATGATGGATGGTAGGTTAAGCGCGAAGTGCGGCGTGCTAATGTCTTTTCTTGCTAACTTGTATTCTTTATTCCTTTTCAGATTGCGATAGTCTTTCTGGGCGTGTGAAGATTCCCGGAGCGGAACCGGCCAAGAAATGCCCAGCCAGGTGAGGATTTTGTGATTACTGCCGTGAATGCCATGAGTAACCTGTTTAACATTGTCCTTCTTTCTCTCTCCCTGCAGGTGCTTAGTTCCAGTGCGTGCATGGTGTCCTAATGATGCTGCCGACTGGAAGGAAGACCGCGAGCAGCAGGAATCGGCGGATGGAAAGTTGCAGGTAAGCAGAGACTGCTAATGATGTTCTTTTGTCTCCTCTGCAGGTCCGCTGTTCAAGGATCGCCGGGTGCTGGTCTCTGAACACGATGAGCGTCACGCTGCTGGCTGCAGAATAACGAGATGCACGTTCTGTAGCTTGGGTGTGGTTTATATAGCCCTCTGTAAAGTAGTCCAGGTAAAGTAGTCTGGGCTACCACACCCTAAAACACTGCACCGCACAGTCTGGTTCTTAGGAACTAGACTGTGTGGGTGCCTCCATGTTGGCTGCAGGCCTTCACAGAAAAAGCAGTCCCTTCAAGACAATGTCCCAATCTGAACATGATCTGGTGCCAAAGGCGCCAGGACTGACAACAGGAGAGTCCATGATGATAATGCAAGGCCCTTGGGGTCCCAAGTGAACCTTGAGTCCTAACCCTACCTGGCATGTGATTGTAGGCTGCCTTGCGGGACCGCCTGGGGATTTCTGTGTGTGGAGAAGTGCTTCAAATGTACTTAACGTTACAATGTTAATTGCACCCTGTGTGGTCTGTAGCTTGTGGTGTGTGGTAGGGAATCCCAACATCAATGTAGGGTAGACGTGGTATTGGGGGTAGCGCCTTCAATCCTGGTAGGCATGGGTGTGGTTACGCATGAGGGGTAGCACCTCCTATATGTTTGCTGTATTTGGAAGAAACATAGACCAAATATGTAAGAAACATTTTGGTGAAGGGGTATGTGTGCCAATGTGGTTACTGGGGGTAGTGCCTTCAGGTCCTCTTAGTACCTGTGTATATGTATGGGTTGGGACGTGGTTCCACGTTGTGTGGTATAAGGGAGTAGCCCCCCCGGTTTTGGTATATGCATGATTGTGATGAGTCACGCATGGTTAAACAGCGTACATGTGTTTCTGGTGGTAGCCCCACCAGTTATGTCAGGGCGTGACTATAATGAAGTTATGCATGGTTATCCCAGGTATGGCTGTGTGAGGTGGTAGCGCCACCAATTGTTGTGACTTGACTGAGGTTAGTCATGCAAGGTGAATGGTTTGGTATCTGGGTGGTATCGTCCCCAGTTGGTGTAGGGGTGTGACTGCAGCATATGTCACTCATGGTTATGGGTATGTGTGTACGGGTGGTAGCGCCCCTGGTTTTGGTATGGGTGTGTCTGTGGTATTAGGCATTGCATGGTCACACATTATCCCGACTTTGTGGTTTATTTACCACAAATATATTTTTTTCTTCTCTGCACACATGTGGCTGTGTTTAGCTGTACTGTGTGCACTTCTATGACTCTTTCCACTCTCATCAGGGTCCAGAGTGTGACAGTGATATTGGTTGTTGGTCTCGGTGCGCTCGGCCAATGCATCGGGTATGCAGTGAGTGGTAGAGTTTCAGAGCATGTGTCGTGTGCTAGCCCTGAGATGCGAGTCGTGTGAGTGGCATATGTTGGTGTGTGTGGAGGTGTGTTGTGTAATGTCTAACGTTGTTGTCGGAAGAGGGGAGGTTGTGTTGTGTAATGCTTTGCTCTGTGTGATGTGCTAATGTAAAGGGAGGAGATGTGATGTGTATGGCTTGGCTTTGCAGAAGGAATGTTGTGATGTCATTTGGAGTGTTTATGCCTGAGTGTTGGAATGCATGTGTGAATGTTCTAACCTGGTCAGTTGGCCGGCCAGAAGCCTGGGTGATGGGCTGCCAGTGTTTTTCCTTGTAACTTATATGTAACCTATGAAGCTGGTAATAAACCTAGCGAATCAACCTAAGAAGGATGGGGGCTGCTTCATTTCAAAATGATTACAGCATTTCCTTGGATTACGATTTGTGACATTATAATTATAACTTATAATTAGTTATTTATAATGCGCTTAATAGCCAGAGGTTTCTAAGTGCGGAACAGGGATAAAACCTGTGTTGCTCACCGTTGTCTTGCTTCCAATACGAGTATGTTGACCCTGAGCTATCCTCCCGAGACATTGTTTCTTTGGAGTCTGAATCATAATCATCATATACTTATCTCCATTGTATTGTAAATATGTCAACTTTCATTTGCTCCTGTATTTATCCCTTGTCTTGTTTTTTCTTTTCTAGAACTTTGACACACTAATGTGTGCGTTCTACTTCCTTGGCAACTCTCAAAACATAATCAAGGGATGGCTTTCCTTTAATAATCTTGCACTCCAACATGAACTGATCACGTAGTCGTTCCTTCAAAGTCATCCAGAATTAACATGTTGATGCTCACATACAGAGTGCTGTAATGTAGTGTTCAAACAACTCTCCATCACTCTGTGTTATTTTGCCAAATTGGAAATGTCCACAAACACCACTAATGTTCTTCTCATAATATGTGTCTAACATACAGAAACATTTATCATATTCCTTAAGTTCATTTGATTCTGCTTGGTTCAATACTGATAGGGTCTCAAATAGTTCTTGTCCCACTGCACCTCGGTATAATATCAATAGCAATTATTTTCTTTCCACTCTGTTATTTGTACCACGAGCCACCTGGACATAATGTTCAAATACTTTTTGCTGGTTTCAATGGCACTGGGAGTTATCATTAAATAAAATCATAACACAATTGGATGGAGGTATATTTTGCAAGTTCATGTATTCTCCCAAATGACTCTCCAGAACAGTGTTCCTTGTAATTTCTAATCCAAACTACTTCTCATCCACCATCGTGTTCTATTAGTATTTGGCTTGTAGTTGTTTGTCGTAATGAAACAACAGAGGTCATGCCATGGAACGTGTAGTTCAGTATGTATGCGTCTCTATATGCAGCGCTGAACATGTAGTAGTCACTGCACTTTCCATATGATATTTAAGTCATTATCTGATGCCTAACCTTTTGTGTGAACAGCGTCTTTAGTATACAGGCAGCGTATGGTGTATGTAAATGATTTTCTGTCTAGCGCGGAGGCTCCATGTGTCCAAACAAAAAGAAAATGTGTTTACACCTACATCCATGGGTGTCATGGAGTCCGCTTAATGATTCCCTTACTTTTAATTTTTATTTTATTTTAGTTTAGGCTCCACCTGTTCACAGCCTTCCACTGCCTCACAGCTCTGGTGTGGGTTGATAGGCTCTTCATGCATCTCGCACAGCCAATATAAAGTTCAATAAAAGGACGTTATGAGGGGTTTGTAACATCTGTATGCGAAGTCTCTGCAATTCACCCAACCACTCTCCTTCTCCACTCCAATAGTCTCGCTTCTCTTATGCATGACCTTGCCAGGTTCCATTTGTTGTGATCAAAAAGAACGGGAAGAATGCTACAGAAAATTACTGTACGCAGAGAAGTGACAGTTGAATAAAATGTATATGGTTTTGCTTCTTTTCTGTTCTCAATAATGTATCTATAGTTAAACTATCCACTTCATTTTCAGAGATTTTGGGCCTCATTACACGGATGGCGGTGAACCATGGCGCATGCCGGTAAAATACCGGCACCGCCTTGGTGCAAAGGGGAATTACCGCCCTATTCCAAGGTTGGCAGGACGGTAATTCCCCTTTCCACCATTGCCCTTCCCCATTCCCATTTTTGCCCCATAGGGCTCTATGGGAATGGGGAAGGCGCTAATTACGGTACCGCAAATTGCGGTACTGTAATTAGCTCCCTCGTCCCTTTGCGGGTTGGTTTTTAACGCCTGCAAAAAGCAGGCGTTAAATTCCCCAACCTGCAAAGGGACCTCGTAGTAAGGCGGTAAGGATTTACCGGTACCGGTAAAATACCGGAACCGGTAAACCCTTACCGCCATCCGTGTAATGAGGCCCTTTGTTTTGAAAATACACTGTACCGTATGTTTTCTAAACTAATGCTTGCTTTGTGCCGGTATGACTATATGTACCTCATTATGGGGTCGCTGGTAAAATCTGCCGGCACCGGCGGCCGGCCACCACCAACTGCGTAACACCGTTTCCGCCGCCTGACATCCCAGTGCCACCGGGATATTATGGCGGGTGGCAGAACGGTAAATCCCCATTCCCGTGGAATCCCATAGGACTCCATGGGAATGGGGACACTGAAGCACTGGCACGCCGGTCTTTCAGTGAAAACACTGTCAGTAGGGGCCTGAACTCAGGCCTGCCAGCAGTTCTATGCCCCTGCTGCAAACTCGCAGTTTGGCGGTCTGGGAAGGGTGCCGGTACTTTGCTACCGGCACCCTTATTTCCAGACAGCCAAAATTGTAACAATGCCCATTGTTTATTATTGTTGTGTTCTCTATTAAGGATTCCGTAGGACTATATTTTCGTTTTTCTGGCCTTTGAATGACTTTCATATTCCCTTTAATTACCATGGAAAAATATCCTCTCAGTGTATGTTGCATATCCCAATATAAAGAAATTGACCTGGGTCCGATTTTGATTAGGCCTATACACTGTGACTGGGTTGTTATGCGATCAAACCTACCCTGCCTGCACACAATGGGCCTCATTATGAGTTTGGAGGCAGCCATGGTGCTCTTAGCACCACGGCTGCCTCCAAACTCGGGCCCGGGTTCCTTGAATTAGGAATTACCAGGTCATTCCAACCTTGAAGGACCCAGTAATTCCTCATTCAAAAACCCATCCCCATTCCCATTCGAGCCCCCATAGGGCTCAATGGGAATGGGGAGGGAGCTAATAACAAGCCCGTTATTAGCTCCCTTGTCCCCTTGCGGGACCCGCAAAGGACGTCTGGTCTGACCAGACGTTCTGAGCGGGTGCCACAAGGGAACCTCGTAATAGGGCGGAATGGGTTTACCGGCACCGGCACCTTTACCAGCGCTGTTAAACCCATTCCACCCACCTCGTATTGAGGCCCAATGTCTTTTGTGAATGCAGCTTTTGATCTTGCTTTCATCTAATAGGGAGCACTTTGTGGGTTAATGTGGATTAATGATGCACTTGCTGGGATGCACATCCAGCTCCCCTGTACCCCCAAACAATTCAGGTTGAGGGAATATGCTAAGAACACGAGCAAAGAGGTACAGTGGTAGAGGGTAGGAGGGCAAGCAATAGGCAATACAAGAGTAGTGTATGGGGCAAGGCATAGTGGATGATGTGTCCTGTGAAGGCCCAAGGGTGAAGTGTGTATATGGGGGGGGGGTTCATATAATATAGTAATAAGCAGATACAAATGATCAATGTAATAGTGGCAAATAATCACTGATGCAGAGCCATACTGAGATTGGGGCCTAGGATGGCACAGGCCATGGTAAAGGCAGCAGCTCATCCTGGCACCCAGTTCCAAAGAATGTTCCCATTCCGTTCCCAGCCCAGGCAGTAGACGAAAAGGCCTTCAGGCAGGATAGATAAACCATCCATTGTCTCATGTTTCAGGCCTGTGCAATCAGAAAGGAATGCAAGTAGCCAAGCGTGGATAGGGCTCTGCCCATCCCTGAAGGACAATCTCCTGGGAGCCATGGTAGAGATCTTCAGCTGCCAAAACAGCCCAACACAGATATAGGACACAAGTGCCACCCAGGATGATGGTCAATCTATTTGAAGTGCCAGATACCCACAATCAGAACACCCGAATCCCTCCCAATTTGGATGTTTGGTGTGGTCCTGGACAGGCCCAGATAAAGATGCAGGGAGGTGCAGCTGCCAAGTGGTGAGCACAGAGCAGGATGTCCTGTGATCTGTACTATGAGGTGCAAGAGGTGATGCCAACAAATATAGCTTTGTGCCGGGTGCCGGGCGAGTGATGGCAGGGGTGCCTGCCTGTCTGGGATCAGAAAAAGCACCTCTCATTACAGAGGGCCAATTTGAACTCCAGAATATCCACTGAGCTCATGTCCAACTACCATGTGCCCATCACGCGAGTTGACCGGGAGGGAAACACTCGCAAATGGCCTGCCAATCATGTTGACAGAACCCAAGGTGGCAAGGCAGAAGACTATGGGGAATGGGATTGGCATAGAGTAATTGTAGCCAATCAGCCAAGGCCCTATAGAGAACATGTGATATGTACATAGGGGATAGCCGATGAGGGTGAAAAATGAACACCATATACTGTATGCACCATGTGTGACAACATTGCCCATTATGATGTGCTATTTGCTTTGATCTAACCAGTGCACTCAATGGAAGTAGGGATTAAATGCCCCCACTGACATGCTTTTTGCTTTCTCAATAAGAACTAAAACCTTGTTATCCTTGCAAGAGGTTCTTTTTTCCTTAGAATATTGATTTTTTACTGTCTGGTTGTTGGTGGCCTGCCCTACACACTCAAGTATTTTTTAGCTAGAATAGCCCTCATGTTGCAAAAACGTGCTGCTAGCCCCCTACATATTTGGACTGAAATCTCAAACACAGTCAATGCTGCAAGTCCTGCACTTTCCTGGAAAATAAGCATTATAGGTAATGCATTTGAAACCCTGACAACCAGATTTCCTTAGAATAAAAGCATACTTGGATATTTCTGACTTTCTGCTATTTCAGAAAAACAGACTGTTCGGTTCATGTAGTTTGCTACTGCTATTGTTTTCAGATGGACTTGTTAACCTTTACTGATGAAGATGAACTCCCGGTCTGATATATTGTTACCACAAGGATGCGCTATTCCCAATAAAATAAACAAACTAATTCAAGCACTTTTCAAGCTCAAATACAGCCTTGTTTTGCTTATCAAGACGTTTCAACATGCATCTAGCTTTTGGAGGCAGAATTAAAATAAAGCTGTAGTACCATTCAGCTCCTAACAGAATTTCTCCAAACCATGGAGCGAAATGAGGCACAGACTCGCCACAGACAGCTTGCCTGAAACTGAATGGAATACTGGCAGTACTGGTATACGATTTGTTTAGGATTCAATCATAGGTACGGCCAAGGCGCATTCACTAATTTAATAACCATGGTAGACAATTCCAACCCTCAATTCTGGGAAAGAAAAAAGCTATATTTGGAGTTAAAATTCAAGTTATTTTGATAAAAGTGTACAAAAGGTAATCCCCAAACTTTATGCTGGGGAAATCACCAAAGAATACTATATCTACGTTGGTAGATAGTTAACAGAAACAATGATTGGTCTGCCTGTGATCATCTCACTTAGATCCTGTGATTTGTTAAAACAATTGAGTATATTTCCAAATATTTTTAATTCTAAAAAATCAATCTAATTTCGAAAAACAACATAATCTAAGACTCTAATTATATAGTCACCTATCGGCCAGTGTGTTCAAATGAGTCCCATAACAATTACATATAATGTGTGTCATTTTAATAGTGAACATTTGAAACATGTTATTTTATTTTCTCAAATATATATATATAAAAAAAGTATTGACATCAGAGAGGTTACACAGAAAAATGAATTTGCTTGATATTTCACATAAGCAATGTATTCCGATATGTAATTTGGTTAGATTGGTTTCTATCATAAGCATTTAATTGAAATATTAGTTTGTGTATGTTGCACTACCAATTTAGAATGCAGGGATTGTTGATTTGTCTAGACTATTTATCCAACCAAGAGTATGATTTTTCAGAAGGGTGCCAACTATCCCCCAATTCACTTGGATGCTTTGGGTATATCCCGCAGGAGAAAGGGCATGGGTGTTCGCATCTGGCAGCTTGGCCTCCATCCTGAAGCCACGCCACCTCCACTACTTCAGCTGGATACCGGGACCCGCAGGGTGAAGCCCGCGGGAGAAAGGGCGCGGGTGTTTGCGTCCCGCAGTTTGGCCCAGGAGGGCCTCCATCCTGAATCCACGCCCCCTCCACTACTTCAGCTGGATACCGGGACCCGCAGGGTGAAGCCCGCGGGAGAAAGGGCATGGATGTTTATGTCCCGCAGGGTGTTCGCGGACCTGTGGCGTTGTACTACCTGGACCTGTGAGGTGAGACTGAGGCATTTTACTGTAGGGAGGGCCAATAAAGCCTACAGTGTACTGAGTACTGTGGAGGGCCAAAACTCTATTAGCCCCCCTACATCCCCCCCTACAGGCGCTCAAGGTCTGGCCCAGTCAGGTGGTGAAGACCCCCTTTTCTGCTCGGTTTTGTTCCTTAAAGCCCTAAGCCCTTTTCTATTCTCTCTCTAATCAGGTCATATCATGGTGGGCCTTCCTTGGGATGCCACCATTGGAGCCATGGAAGGTGGAGACATTACCTCCCCTTTTTCCCCTCTTTACCTTTCTAAATCCTCCCTCCTATCGAGTTTACATGGCCTCTCGGCCCCACTGGCGAACCGGAAACCAATTTTGGGCAGAAGGCTGAGGGGTGGTTTGTCGAGCAAAGTACTGGAGGCCACACAGGCAAAGGGAGCATGCATTGGGAGTCTCTGTGGGAAAGGAGCTCCTGTCCAACTGTCCTCAGTGTTAAAGACTCCAATCAAGCAGTGCCACTAAGTCAGTGCCTTGTCTGGGATTTCTCAAGGGAAGCCGTTATTTATATATTTTTATGTCCAGTTTGTGTACTCTGGATGATAACCCTTATATAACACCCCTCTCTTAGAATCCCCCTGGCCCCACTGAGCCAAGAAGTAAGTTTGTTTTGCAAATTTAAAAGGTTTATTTGAGAATGAAACAATATATATATATCACACATTTATAATAAATTAATAATTGATATCACACTTGTGAATATGAGCAGTAATCAGCAATGGATGAGGTGATACTAGCACGCTGGTTTAATTATTTAGGAGTAGTTTATAGGATAAGGTAGCTGAGAATGCTTTATATGGTACAAGGAAATGCAAGGTGGAAAAGAAGCAACACAGGAATAAACTTGATATGATTTCAGCAAAACATAATATAATCACTTTTCCCCTTTTGGCAATTCACCCCCCTCTATGCAATCTAAGGAGGTGTCTTCAGGAATATAATCACAGTACAATCCGAATTCAGTTCCCCCCTAGCAAGCTTAGATCACAAGGATGATTTTAAACACAGGCAAAATCCTTTTAAATGTGGTGGCAATGAAGTGAAAAATATACTCAAATTGCTTTAAATTTCCTATAGGAGGTTCAGGGTGAGTGAGAAATACTTTAAATTAGTTCAGGATCACTTTAGCAATGCTCTATGAATGATTGTCAGGTTGCAAACGAATTTCAGCAAAGGAAAGAAAAGCAAGGACAAATATTTTTACACGTGGCTGAAATGAAGCAAAATGTCAAATCGCGGCAAATTAGTCGCATGCATCGAGCACAATTACGGAGGCACTATAAGGGGTATTTTAGGTTCATTGGAAAGCTTGGAATCTTAGCTTTAAAATGACAGTTAAAACTCGCTC